>NW_027327570.1:938550-1251400 GCF_047675955.1 Chlorocebus sabaeus
GAAAGACGTAACTCTGTGAGAAGAATTAACAGAACACAGAGCAGTTTCTCAGAAAGCTTCTTTCCAGTTTTGAACGGAAGATATTTCCTTTTTCACCATAGCCCTCCTAGGACTCCCAAATATCCCTTTGCCAATTCCACAAGAACAGCCTTAGCGAAAGGCTTCTTGAAGGGAAAGATGTAACTCTGTGAGATGAATTCAAAGAACACAGAGCAGTTTCTCAGAAAGCTTCTTTCCAGTTTTCAGGGGACGTTATTTCCTTTTTTACCATAGCCGTCTATGGGCTTCCAAATATCCCTTTGCCAATTCCACATGAACAGCCTTAGCGAAAGGCGTCTTGAAGGGAAAGATGTAACTCTGTGAGATTAATTAACAAAACACAGACCAGTTTCTCAGAAAGATTCTTTCCAGTTTTGAACGGAAGATATTTCCTTTTTCACCATAGCCCTCTATGGGCTTCCAAATATCCCTTTGCCAATTCCACAAGAACAGCCTTAGCGAAAGGCTTCTTGAAAGGAAAGATGTAACTCTGTGAGATGAATTAACAGAACACAGAGCAGTTTCTCAGAAAGCTTCTTTCCAGTTTTGAACGGAAGATATTTCCTTTTTCACCAAAGCCCTCTATGGGCTTCCAAATATCGCTTTGCCAATTCCACAAGAACAGCCTTAGCGAAAGGCTTCTTGAAGGGAAAGATGTAACTCTGTGAGATGAATTCATAGAACACAGAGCAGTTTCTCAGAAAGCTTCTTTCCAGTTTTGAACGGAAGATATTTCCTTTTACACCATAGCCGTCTATGGGCTTCCAAATATCCCTTTGCCAATTCCACAAGAACAGCCTTAGCGAAAGGCTTCTTGAAGGGAAAGATGTAACTCTGTGAGATGAATTCACAGAACACAGAGCAGTGTCTCAGAAATCTTCTTTCCAGATTTGAACGGAAGATATTTCCTTTTTCACCATAGCCCTCTATGGGCTTCCAAATATCCCTTTGCCAATTCCACAAGAACAGCCTTAGCGAAAGGCTTCTTGAAGTGAAAGATGTAACTCTGTGAGATGAATTCACAGAACACAGAGCAGTTTCTCAGAAAGCTTCTTTCCAGTTTTGAACGGAAGATATTTCCTTTTTCACCATAACCCTCTATGGGCTTCCAAATATCCCTTTGCCAATTCCACAAGAACAGCCTTAGCGAAAGGCTTCTTGAAGGGAAAGATGTAAATCTGTGAGATGAATTCACAGAACACAGAGCAGTTTCTCAGAAAGCTTCTTTCCAGTTTTCAGCGGAAGGTATGTCCTTTTTTACCATATCCGTCTATGGGCTTCCAAATATCCCTTTGCCAATTCCACAAGAACAGCCTTAGCGAAAGGCGTCTTGAAGGGAAAGATGTAACTCTGTGAGATGAATTAACAAAACACAGACCAGTTTCTCAGAAAGCTTCTTTCCAGTTTTGAACGGAAGATATTTCCTTTTTCACCATAGCCCTCTATGGGCTTCCAAATATCCCTTTGCCAATTCCACAAGAACAGTCTTAGCGAAAGGCTTCTTGAAGGGAAAGATGTAACTCTGTGAGATGAATTAACAGAACACAGAGCAGTTTCTCAGAAAGCTTCTTTCCAGTTTTGAACGGAAGATATTTCCTTTTTCACCAAAGCCCTCTATGGGCTTCCAAATATCGCTTTGCCAATTCCACAAGAACAGCCTTAGCGAAAGGCTTCTTGAAGGGAAAGATATAACTCTGTGAGATGAATTCACAGAACACAGAGCAGTTTCTCAGAAAGCTTCTTTCCAGTATTGAACGGAAGATATTTCCTTTTACACCATAGCCGACTATGGGCTTCCAAATATCCCTTTGCCAATTCCACACGAACAGCCTTAGCGAAAGGCTTCTTGAAGGGAAAGATGTAACTCTGTGAGATGAATTAACAGAACACAGAGCAGTTTCTCAGAAAGCTTCTTTCCAGTTTTGAACGGAAGATATTTCCTTTTTCACCATAGCCGTCTATGGGCTTCCAAATATCCCTTTGCCAATTCCACAAGAACAGCCTTAGCGAAAGGCGTCTTGAAGGGAAAGATGTAACTCTGTGAGATGAATTCACAGAACACAGAGCAGTTTCTCAGAAAGCTTCTTTCCAGTTTTGAACGGAAGATATTTCCTTTTTCACCATAGCCCTCTATGGGCTTCCAAATATCCCTTTGCCAATTCCACAACAACAGCCTTAGCGAAAGGCTTCTTGAAGGGAAAGATGTAACTCTGTGAGATGAATTAACAGAACACAGAGCAGTTTCTCAGAAAGCTTCTTTCCAGTTTTGAACGGAAGATATTTCCTTTTTCACCATAGCCCTCTATGGGCTTCCAAATATCGCTTTGCCAATTCCACAAGAACAGCCTTAGCGAAAGGCTTCTTGAAGGGAAAGATGTAACTCTGTGAGATGAATTCACAGAACACAGGGCAGTTTCTCAGAAAGCTTCTTTCCAGTTTTGAACGGAAGATATTTCCTTTTACACCATAGCCGTCTATGGGCTTCCAAATATCCCTTTGCCAATTCCACAAGAACAGCCTTAGCGAAAGGCTTCTTGAAGGGAAAGATGTAACTCTGTGAGATGAATTAACAGAACACAGAGCAGTTTCTCAGAAAGCTTCTTTCCAGTTTTGAACGGAAGATATTTCCTTTTTCACCATAGCCCTCTATGGGCTTCCAAATATCCCTTTGCCAATTCCACAAGAACAGCCTTAGCGAAAGGCTTCTTGAAGGGAAAGATGTAACTCGCTGAGATGAATTCACAGAGCACAGAGCAGTGTCTCAGAAAGCTTCTTTCCAGTTTTGAACGGAAGATATTTCCTTTCTCACCATAGGCCTCTAAGGGCTTCCAAATATCCCTTTGCCAATTCCACAAGAACAGCCTTAGCGAAAGTCTTCTTGAAGGGAAAGATGTAACTCTGTGAGATGAATTCACAGAACACAGAGCAGTTTCTCAGAAAGCTTCTTTCCAGTTTTCAACGGAAGATATTTCCTTTTTCACCATAGCCCTCTATGGGCTTCCAAATATCCCTTTGCCAATTCCACAAGAACAGCCTTAGCGAAAGGCTTCTTGAAGGGAAAGATGTAACTCCGGGAGATGAATTCACAGAACACAGAGCAGTTTCTCAGAAAGCTTCTTTCCATTTTTGAACGGAAGATATTTCCTTTTTCACCATAGGCCTCTATGGGCTTCCAAATATCCCTTTGCCAATTCCAGAAGAACAGCCTTAGCGAAAGGCTTCTTGAAGGGAAAGATGTAACTCTGTGAGATGAATTCACAGAACACAGAGCAGTTTCTCAGAAAGCTTCTTTCCAGTTTTGAACGGAAGACATTTCCTTTTTCACCATAGCCCTCTATGGGCTTCCAAATATCGCTTTGCCAATTCCACAATAACAGCCTTAGCGAAAGGCTTCTTGAAGGGAAAGATGAAACTCTGTGAGATGAATTCACAGAACACAGAGCAGTGTCTCAGAAATCTTCTTTCCAGATTTGAACGGAAGATATTTCCTTTTTCACCATAGCCCTCTATGGGCTTCCAAATATCCCTTTGCCAATTCCACAAGAACAGCCTTAGCGAAAGGCTTCTTGAAGTGAAAGATGTAACTCTGTGAGATGAATTCACAGAACACAGAGCAGTTTCTCAGAAAGCTTCTTTCCAGTTTTGAACGGAAGAAATTTCCTTTTTCACCATAACCCTCTATGGGCTTCCAAATATCCCTTTGCCAATTCCACAAGAACAGCCTTAGCGAAAGGCTTCTTGAAGGGAAAGATGTAACTCTGTGAGATGAATTCAAAGAACACAGAGCAGTTTCTCAGAAAGCTTCTTTCCAGTTTTCAGCGGAAGGTATTTCCTTTTTTACCATAGCCGTCTAGGGGCTTCCAAATATCCCTTTGCCAATTCCACAAGAACAGCCTTAGCGAAAGGCGTCTTGAAGGGAAAGATGTAACTCTGTGAGATGAATTAACAAAACACAGAGCAGTTTCTCAGAAAGCTTCTTTCCAGTTTTGAACGGAAGATATTTCCTTTTTCACCATAGCCCTCTATGGGCTTCCAAATATCGCTTTGCCAATTCCACAAGAACAGCCTTAGCGAAAGGCTTCTTGAAGGAAAAGATGTAACTCTGTGAGATGAATTCACAGAACACAGGGCAGTTTCTCACAAAGCTTCTTTCCAGTTTTGAACGGAAGATATTTCCTTTTACACCATAGCCGTCTATGGGCTTCCAAATATCACTTTGCCAATTCCACAAGAACAGCCTTAGCGAAAGGCTTCTTGAAGGGAAAGATGAAACTCCGTGAGATGAATTAACAGAACACAGAGCAGTTTCTCAGAAAGCTTCTTTCCAGCTTTGAACGGAAGATATTTCCTTTTTCACCATAGCCCTCTATGGGCTTCCAAATATCCCTTTGCCAATTCCACAAGAACAGCCTTAGCGAAAGGCTTCCTGAAGGGAAAGATGTAACTCTGTGAGATGAATTCACAGAGCACAGAGCAGTGTCTCAGAAAGCTTCTTTCCAGTTTTGAACGGAAGATATTTCATTTTTCACCATAGGCCTCTATGGGCTTCCAAATATCCCTTTGCCAATTCCACAAGAACAGCCTTAGCGAAAGGCTTCTTGAAGGGAAAGATGTAACGCTGTGAGACGAATTCACAGAACACAGAGCAGTTTCTCAGAAAGCTTCTTTCCAGTTTTGAACGGAAGATATTTCCTTTTTCACCATAGCCCTCTATGGGCTTCCAAATATCGCTTTGCCAATTCCACAAGAACAGCCTTAGCGAAAGGCTTCTTGAAGGGAAAGATGTAACTCTGTGAGATGAATTCACAGAACACAGAGCAGTTTCTCAGAAAGCTTCTTTCCAGTTTTGAACGGAAGATATTTCCTTTTTCACCATAGCCCTCTATGGGCTTCCAAATATCCCTTTGCCAATTTCACAAGAACAGCCTTAGCGAAAGGCTTCTTGAAGGGAAAGATGTAACTCTGTGAGATGAATTAACAGAACACAGAGGAGTTTCTCAGAAAGCTTCTTTCCAGTTTTGAACGGAAGATATTTCCTTTTTCACCATAGCCCTCTATGGGCTTCCAAATATCGCTTTGCCAATTCCACAAGAACAGCCTTAGCGAAAGGCTTCTTGAAGGGAAAGATGTAACTCTGTGAGATGAATTCACAGAAAACAGAGCAGTTTCTCAGAAAGCTTCTTTCCAGTTTTGAACGGAAGATATTTCCTTTTTCACCATAGCCCTCTAGGGGCTTCCAAATATCCCTTTGCCAATTCCACAAGAACAGCCTTAGCGAAAGGCTTCTTGAAGGGAAAGATGTAACTCTGTGAGATGAATTAACAGAACACAGGGCATTTTCTCAGAAAGCTTCTTTCCAGTTTTGAACGGAAGATATTTCCTTTTTCACCATAGCCCTCTATGGGCTTCCAAATATCCCTTTGCCAATTCCACAAGAACAGCCTTAGCGAAAGGCTTCTTGAAGGGAAAGATGTAACTCTGTGAGATGAATTCACAGAACACAGAGCAGTTTCTCAAAAAGTTTCTTTCCAGTTTTGAACGGAAGATATTTCCTTTTACACCATAGCCGTCTATGGGATTCCAAATATCCCTTTGCCAATTCCACAAGAACAGTCTAAGCGAAAGGCTTCTTGAAGGGAAAGATGTAACTCTGTGAGATGAATTCACAGAACACAGAGCAGTTTCTCAGAAAGCTTCTTTCCAGTTTTGAACGGAAGATATTTCCTTTTTCACCATAGCTCTCTATGGGCTTCCAAATATCCCTTTGCCAATTCTACAAGAACAGCCTTAGCGAAAGGCTTCTTGAAGGGAAAGATGTAACTCTGGGAGATGAATTCACAGAACACAGAGCAGTGTCTCAGAAAGCTTCTTTCCAGTTTTGAACGGAAGATATTTCCTTTTTCACCATAGGCCTCTATGGGCTTCCAAATATCCCTTTGCCAATTCCACAAGAACAGCCTTAGCGAAAGGTTTCTTGAAGGGAAAGATGTAACTCTGTGAGATGAACTCACAGAACACAGAGCCGTTTCTCAGAAAGCTTCTTTCCAGTTTTGAACGGAAGATATTTCCTTTTTCACCATAGCCCTCTATGGGCTTCCAAATATCCCTTTGCCATTTCCACAAGAACAGCCTTAGCGAAAGGCTTCTTGAAGGGAAAGATGTAAATCTGTGAGATGAATTCACAGAACACAGAGCAGTTTCTCAGAAAGCTTCTTTCCAGTTTTGAACGGAAGATATTTCCTTTTTCACCATAGCCCTCTATGGGCTTCCAAATATCGCTTTGCCAATCCCACAAGAACAGCCTTAGCGAAAGGCTTCTTGAAGGGAAAGATGTAACTCTGTGAGAAGAATTAACAGAACACAGAGCAGTTTCTCAGAAAGCTTCTTTCCAGTTTTGAACGGAAGATATTTCCTTTTTCACCATAGCCCTCCTAGGACTCCCAAATATCCCTTTGCCAATTCCACAAGAACAGCCTTAGCGAAAGGCTTCTTGAAGGGAAAGATGTAACTCTGTGAGATGAATTCAAAGAACACAGAGCAGTTTCTCAGAAAGCTTCTTTCCAGTTTTCAGGGGAAGTTATTTCCTTTTTTACCATAGCCGTCTATGGGCTTCCAAATATCCCTTTGCCAATTCCACAAGAACAGCCTTAGCGAAAGGCGTCTTGAAGGGAAAGATGTAACTCTGTGAGATTAATTAACAAAACACAGACCAGTTTCTCAGAAAGATTCTTTCCAGTTTTGAACGGAAGATATTTCCTTTTTCACCATAGCCCTCTATGGGCTTCCAAATATCCCTTTGCCAATTCCACAAGAACAGCCTTAGCGAAAGGCTTCTTGAAAGGAAAGATGTAACTCTGTGAGATGAATTAACAGAACACAGAGCAGTTTCTCAGAAAGCTTCTTTCCAGTTTTGAACGGAAGATATTTCCTTTTTCACCAAAGCCCTCTATGGGCTTCCAAATATCGCTTTGCCAATTCCACAAGAACAGCCTTAGCGAAAGGCTTCTTGAAGGGAAAGATGTAACTCTGTGAGATGAATTAACAGAACACAGGGAAGTTTCTCAGAAAGCTTCTTTCCAGTTTTGAACGGAAGATATTTCCTTTTTCAACATAGCCCTCTATGGGCTTCCAAATATCGCTTTGCCAATTCCACAAGAACAGCCTTAGCGAAAGGCTTCTTGAAGGGAAAGATGTAACTCTGTGAGATGAATTCACAGAACACAGAGAAGTTTCTCAGAAAGCTTCTTTCCAGTTTTGAACGGAAGATATTTCCTTTTACACCATAGCCGTCTATGGGCTTCCAAATATCCCTTTGCCAATTCCACAAGAACAGCCTTAGCGAAAGGCTTCTTGAAAGGAAAGATGTAACTCTGTGAGATGAATTCACAGAACACAGAGCAGTGTCTCAGAAAGCTTCTTTCCAGTTTTGAACGGAAGATATTTCCTTTTTCACCATAGGCCTCTATGGGCTTCCAAATATCCCTTTGCCAATTCCACAAGAACAGCCTTAGCGAAAGGCTTCTTGAAAGGAAAGATGTAACTCTGTGAGATGAATTCACAGAACACAGAGCAGTTTCTCAGAAAGCTTCTTTCCAGTTTTGAACGGAAGATATTCCCTTTTTCACCATAGCCCTCTATGGGCTTCCAAATATCCCTTTGCCAATTCCACAAGAACAGCCTTAGCGAAAGGCTTCTTGAAGGGAAAGATGTAACTCTGTGAGATGAATTCACAGAACACAGAGCAGTGTCTCAGAAAGCTTCTTTCCAATTTTGAACGGAAGATATTTCCTTTTTCACCATAGGCCTCTATGGGATTCCAAATATCCCTTTGCCAATTCCACAAGAACAGCCTTAGCGAAAGGCTTCTTTAAGGGAAAGAGGTAACTCTGTGAGATGAATTCACAGAACACAGAGCAGTTTCTCAGAAAGCTTCTTTCCGGTTTTGAACGGAAGATATTTCCTTTTTCACCATAGCCCTCTATGGGCTTCCAAATATCGCTTTGCCAATCCCACAAGAACAGCCTTAGCGAAAGGCTTCTTGAAGGGAAAGATGTAACTCTGTGAGAAGAATTAACAGAACACAGAGCAGTTTCTCAGAAAGCTTCTTTCCAGTTTTGAACGGAAGATATTTCCTTTTTCACCATAGCCCTCCTAGGACTCCCAAATATCCCTTTGCCAATTCCACAAGAACAGCCTTAGCGAAAGGCTTCTTGAAGGGAAAGATGTAATTCTGTGAGATGAATTCAAAGAACACAGAGCAGTTTCTCAGAAAGCTTCTTTCCAGTTCTCAGCGGAAGGTATTTCCTTTTTTACCATAGCCGTCTATGGGCTTCCAAATATCCCTTTGCCAATTCCACAAGAACAGCCTTAGCGAAAGGCGTCTTGAAGGGAAAGATGTAACTCTGTGAGATGAATTAACAAAACACAGACCAGTTTCTCAGAAAGCTTCTTTCCAGTTTTGAACGGAAGATATTTCCTTTTTCACCATAGCCCTCTATGGGCTTCCAAATATCCCTTTGCCAATTCCACAAGAACAGCCTGAGCGAAAGGCTTCTAGAAGGGAAAGATGTAACTCTGTGAGATGAATTAACAGAACACAGAGCAGTTTCTCAGAAAGCTTCTTTCCAGTTTTGAACGGAAGATATTTCCTTTTTCACCAAAGCCCTCTATGGGCTTCCAAATATCGCTTTGCCAATTGCACAAGAACAGCCTTAGCGAAAGGCTTCTTGAAGGGAAAGATGTAACTCTGTGAGATGAATTCACAGAACACAGAGCAGTTTCTCAGAAAGCTTCTTTCCAGTTTTGAACGGAAGATATTTCCTTTTACACCATAGCCGTCTATGGGCTTCCAAATATCCCTTTGCCAATTCCACAAGAACAGCCTTAGCGAAAGGCTTCTTGAAGGGAAAGATGTAACTCTGTGAGATGAATTAACAGAACACAGAGCAGTTTCTCAGAAAGCTTCTTTCCAGTTTTGAACGGAAGATATTTCCTTTTTCACCATAGCCCTCTATGGGCTTCCTAATATCCCTTTGCCAATTCCACAAGAACAGCCTTAGCGAAAGGCTTCTTGAAGGGAAAGATGTAACTCTGTGAGATGAATTCACAGAACACAGAGCAGTTTCTCAGAAAGCTTCTTTCCAGTTTTCAACGGAAGGTATTTCCGTTTTTACCATAGCCGTCTATGGGCTTCCAAATATCCCTTTGCCAATTCCACAAGAACAGCCTTAGCGAAAGGCGTCTTGAAGGGAAAGATGTAACTCTGTGAGATGAATTAACAAAACACAGACCAGTTTCTCAGAAAGCTTCTTTCCAGTTTTGAACGGAAGATATTTCCTTTTTCACCATAGCCCTCTATGGGCTTCCAAATATCGCTTTGCCAATTCCACAAGAACAGCCTTAGCGAAAGGCTTCTTGAAGGGAAAGATGTAACTCTGTGAGATTAATTAACAGAACACAGAGCAGTTTCTCAGAAAGCTTCTTTCCAGTTTTGAACGGAAGATATTTCCTTTTTCACCATAGCCCTCTAGGGGCTTCCAAATATCCCTTTGCCAATTCCACAAGAACAGCCTTAGCGAAAGGCTTCTTGAAGGGAAAGATGTAACTCTGTGAGATGAATTAACAGAACATAGGGCAGTTTCTCAGAAAGCTTCTTTCCAGTTTTGAACGGAAGATATTTCCTTTTTCACCATAGCCCTCTATGGGCTTCCAAATATCCCTTTTTCAATTCCACAAGAACAGCCTTAGCGAAAGGCTTCTTGAAGGGAAAGATGTAACTCTGTGAGATGAATTAACAGAACACAGAGCAGTTTCTCAGAAAGCTTCTTTCCAGTTTTGAACGGAAGATATTTCCTTTTTCACCATAGCCCTCTATGGGCTTCCAAATATCGCTTTGCCAATTCCACAAGAACAGCCTTAGCGAAAGGCTTCTTGAAGGGAAAGATGTAACTCTGTGAGATGAATTCACAGAACACAGGGCAGTTTCTCAGAAAGCTTCTTTCCAGTTTTGAACGGAAGATATTTCCTTTTACACCATAGCCGTCTATGGCCTTCCAAATATCCCTTTGCCAATTCCACAAGAACAGCCTTAGCGAAAGGCTTCTTGAAGGGAAAGATGTAACTCTGTGAGATGAATTAACAGAACACAGAGCAGTTTCTTAGAAAGCTTCTTTCCAGTTTTGAACGGAAGATATTTCCTTTTTCACCATAGCCCTCTATGGGCTTCCAAATATCCCTTTGCCAATTCCACAAGAACAGCCTTAGCGAAAGGCTTCTTGAAGTGAAAGATGTAACTCTGTGAGATGAATTCACAGAACACAGAGCAGTTTCTCAGAAAGCTTCTTTCCAGTTTTGAACGGAAGATATTTCCTTTTTCACCATAACCCTCTATGGGCTTCCAAATATCCCTTTGCCAATTCCACAAGAACAGCCTTAGCGAAAGGCCTCTTGAAGGGAAAGATGTAACTCTGTGAGATGAATTCACAGAACACAGAGCAGTTTCTCAGAAAGCTTCTTTCCAGTTTTGAACGGAAGATATTTCCTTTTTCACCATAGCCCTCTATGGGCTTCCAAATATCGTTTTGCCAATTTCACAAGAACAGCCTTAGCGAAACACTTCTTGAAGGGAAAGATGTAACTCTGTGAGATGAATTAACAGAACACAGAGCAGTTTCTCAGAAAGCTTCTTTCCAGTTTTGAACGGAAGATATTTCCTTTTTCACCATAGCCCTCTATGGGCTTCCAAATATCCCTTTGCCAATTCCACAAGAACAGCCTTAGCGAAAGGCTTCTTGAAGGGAAAGATGTAACTCTGTGAGATGAATTCACAGAACACAGATTAGTTTCTCAGAAAGCTTCTTTCCTGTTTTGAACGGAAGATATTTCCTTTTTCACCATAGCCCTCTATGGGCTTCCAAATATCCCTTTGCCAATTCCACAAGAACAGCCTTAGCGAAAGGCTTCTTGAAGGGAAAGATGTAAATCTGTGAGATGAATTCACAGAACACAGAGCAGTTTCTCAGAAAGCTTCTTTCCAGTTTTCAGCGGAAGGTATGTCCTTTTTTACCATATCCGTCTATGGGCTTCCAAATATCCCTTTGCCAATTCCACAAGAACAGCCTTAGCGAAAGGCGTCTTGAAGGGAAAGATGTAACTCTGTGAGATGAATTAACAAAACACAGACCAGTTTCTCAGAAAGCTTCTTTCCAGTTTTGAACGGAAGATATTTCCTTTTTCACCATAGCCCTCTATGGGCTTCCAAATATCCCTTTGCCAATTCCACAAGAACAGTCTTAGCGAAAGGCTTCTTGAAGGGAAAGATGTAACTCTGTGAGATGAATTAACAGAACACAGAGCAGTTTCTCAGAAAGCTTCTTTCCAGTTTTGAACGGAAGATATTTCCTTTTTCACCAAAGCCCTCTATGGGCTTCCAAATATCGCTTTGCCAATTCCACAAGAACAGCCTTAGCGAAAGGCTTCTTGAAGGGAAAGATATAACTCTGTGAGATGAATTCACAGAACACAGATTAGTTTCTCAGAAAGCTTCTTTCCAGTTTTGAACGGAAGATATTTCCTTTTTCACCATAGCCGTCTATGGGCTTCCAAATATCCCTTTGCCAATTCCACAAGAACAGCCTTAGCGAAAGGCGTCTTGAAGGGAAAGATGTAACTCTGTGAGATGAATTCACAGAACACAGAGCAGTTTCTCAGAAAGCTTCTTTCCAGTTTTGAACGGAAGATATTTCCTTTTTCACCATAGCCCTCTATGGGCTTCCAAATATCCCTTTGCCAATTCCACAACAACAGCCTTAGCGAAAGGCTTCTTGAAGGGAAAGATGTAACTCTGTGAGATGAATTAACAGAACACAGAGCAGTTTCTCAGAAAGCTTCTTTCCAGTTTTGAACGGAAGATATTTCCTTTTTCACCATAGCCCTCTATGGGCTTCCAAATATCGCTTTGCCAATTCCACAAGAACAGCCTTAGCGAAAGGCTTCTTGAAGGGAAAGATGTAACTCTGTGAGATGAATTCACAGAACACAGGGCAGTTTCTCAGAAAGCTTCTTTCCAGTTTTGAACGGAAGATATTTCCTTTTACACCATAGCCGTCTATGGGCTTCCAAATATCCCTTTGCCAATTCCACAAGAACAGCCTTAGCGAAAGGCTTCTTGAAGGGAAAGATGTAACTCTGTGAGATGAATTAACAAAACACAGAGCAGTTTCTCAGAAAGCTTCTTTCCAGTTTTGAACGGAAGATATTTCCTTTTTCACCATAGCCCTCTATGGGCTTCCAAATATCCCTTTGCCAATTCCACAAGAACAGCCTTAGCGAAAGGCTTCTTGAAGGGAAAGATGTAACTCCCTGAGATGAATTCACAGAGCACAGAGCAGTGTCTCAGAAAGCTTCTTTCCAGTTTTGAACGGAAGATATTTCCTTTCTCACCATAGGCCTCTAAGGGCTTCCAAATATCCCTTTGCCAATTCCACAAGAACAGCCTTAGCGAAAGTCTTCTTGAAGGGAAAGATGTAACTCTGTGAGATGAATTCACAGAACACAGAGCAGTTTCTCAGAAAGCTTCTTTCCAGTTTTCAACGGAAGATATTTCCTTTTTCACCATAGCCCTCTATGGGCTTCCAAATATCCCTTTGCCAATTCCACAAGAACAGCCTTAGCGAAAGGCTTCTTGAAGGGAAAGATGTAACTCCGGGAGATGAATTCACAGAACACAGAGCAGTTTCTCAGAAAGCTTCTTTCCAGTTTTGAACGGAAGATATTTCCTTTTTCACCATAGGCCTCTATGGGCTTCCAAATATCCCTTTGCCAATTCCAGAAGAACAGCCTTAGCGAAAGGCTTCTTGAAGGGAAAGATGTAACTCTGTGAGATGAATTCACAGAACACAGAGCAGTTTCTCAGAAAGCTTCTTTCCAGTTTTGAACGGAAGACATTTCCTTTTTCACCATAGCCCTCTATGGGCTTCCAAATATCGCTTTGCCAATTCCACAAGAACAGCCTTAGCGAAAGGCTTCTTGAAGGGAAAGATGTAACTCTGTGAGATGAATTCACAGAACACAGAGCAGTGTCTCAGAAATCTTCTTTCCAGATTTGAACGGAAGATATTTCCTTTTTCACCATAGCCCTCTATGGGCTTCCAAATATCCCTTTGCCAATTCCACAAGAACAGCCTTAGCGAAAGGCTTCTTGAAGTGAAAGATGTAACTCTGTGAGATGAATTCACAGAACACAGAGCAGTTTCTCAGAAAGCTTCTTTCCAGTTTTGAACGGAAGAAATTTCCTTTTTCACCATAACCCTCTATGGGCTTCCAAATATCCCTTTGCGAATTCCACAAGAACAGCCTTAGCGAAAGGCTTCTTGAAGGGAAAGATGTAACTCTGTGAGATGAATTCACAGAACACAGAGCAGTTTCTCAGAAAGCTTCTTTCCAGTTTTGAACGGAAGATATTTCCTTTTTCACCATAGCCCTCTATGGGCTTCCAAATATCCCTTTGCCAATTCCACAAGAACAGCCTTAGCGAAAGGCGTCTTGAAGGGAAAGATGTAACTCTGTGAGATGAATTCACAGAACACAGAGCAGTTTCTCAGAAACCTTCTTTCCAGTTTTGAACGGACGATATTTCCTTTTTCACCATAGCCCTCTATGGGCTTCCAAATATCTCTTTGCCAATTCCACAAGAACAGCCTTAGCGAAAGGCTTCTTGAAGGGAAAGATGTAACTCTGTTAGATGAATTCCCAGAACACAGAGCAGTGTCTCAGAAAGCTTCTTTCCAATTTAGAACGGAAGGTATTTCCTTTTTCACCATAGGCCTCTATGGGATTCCAAATATCCCTTTGCCAATTCCACAAGAACAGCCTTAGCGAAAGGCTTCTTGAAGGGAAAGAGGTAACTCTGTGAGATGAATTCACAGAACACAGAGCAGTTTCTCAGAAAGCTTCTTTCCGGTTTTGAACGGAAGATATTTCCTTTTTCACCATAGCCCTCTATGGGCTTCCAAATATCGCTTTGCCAATCCCACAAGAACAGCCTTAGCGAAAGGCTTCTTGAAGGGAAAGATGTAACTCTGTGAGAAGAATTAACAGAACACAGAGCAGTTTCTCAGAAAGCTTCTTTCCAGTTTTGAACGGAAGATATTTCCTTTTTCACCATAGCCCTCTATGGGCTTCCAAATATCCCTTTGCCAATTCCACAAGAGCAGCCTTAGCGAAAGGCTTCTTGAAGGGAAAGATGTAACTCTCTGAGATGAATTCAAAGAACACAGAGCAGTTTCTCAGAAAGCTTCTTTCCAGTTTTCAGCGGAAGGTATTTCCTTTTTTACCATAGCCGTCTATGGGCTTCCAAATATCCCTTTGCCAATTCCACAAGAACAGCCTTAGCGAAAGGCGTCTTGAAGGGAAAGATGTAACTCTGTGAGATGAATTCACAGAACACAGAGCAGTTTCTCAGAAAGTTTCTTTCCAGTTTTGAACGGAAGATATTTCCTTTTACACCATAGCCGTCTATGGGATTCCAAATATCCCTTTGCCAATTCCACAAGAACAGTCTAAGCGAAAGGCTTCTTGAAGGGAAAGATGTAACTCTGTGAGATGAATTCACAGAACACAGAGCAGTTTCTCAGAAAGCTTCTTTCCAGTTTTGAACGGAAGATATTTCCTTTTTCACCATAGCTCTCTATGGGCTTCCAAATATCCCTTTGCCAATTCTACAAGAACAGCCTTAGCGAAAGGCTTCTTGAAGGGAAAGATGTAACTCTGGGAGATGAATTCACAGAACACAGAGCAGTGTCTCAGAAAGCTTCTTTCCAGTTTTGAACGGAAGATATTTCCTTTTTCACCATAGGCCTCTATGGGCTTCCAAATATCCCTTTGCCAATTCCACAAGAACAGCCTTAGCGAAAGGCTTCTTGAAGGGAAAGATGTAACTCTGTGAGATGAATTCACAGAACACAGAGCAGTTTCTCAGAAAGCTTCTTTCCAGTTTTGAACGGAAGATATTTCCTTTTTCACCATAGCCCTCTATGGGCTTCCAAATATCCCTTTGCCAATTCCACAAGAACAGCCTTAGCGAAAGGCGTCTTGAAGGGAAAGATGTAACTCTGTGAGATGAATTCACAGAACACAGAGCAGTTTCTCAGAAAGCTTCTTTCCAGTTTTGAACGGACGATATTTCCTTTTTCACCATAGACCTCTATGGGCTTCCAAATATCCCTTTGCCAATTCCACAAGATCAGCCTTAGCGAAAGGCTTCTTGAAGGGAAAAATGTAACTCTGTTAGATGAATTCACAGAACACAGAGCAGTGTCTCAGAAAGCTTCTTTACAATTTAGAACGGAAGGTATTTCCTTTTTCACCATAGGACTCTATGGGATTCCAAATATCCCTTTGCCAATTCCACAAGAACAGCCTTAGCGAAAGGCTTCTTGAAGGGAAAGAGGTAACTCTGTGAGATGAATTCACAGAACACAGAGCAGTTTCTCAGAAAGCTTCTTTCCGGTTTTGAACGGAAGATATTTCCTTTTTCACCATAGCCCTCTATGGGCTTCCAAATATCGCTTTGCCAATCCCACAAGAACAGCCTTAGCGAAAGGCTTCTTGAAGGGAAAGATGTAACTCTGTGAGAAGAATTAACAGAACACAGAGCAGTTTCTCAGAAAGCTTCTTTCCAGTTTTGAACGGAAGATATTTCCTTTTTCACCATAGCCCTCTATGGGCTTCCAAATATCCCTTTGCCAATTCCACAAGAGCAGCCTTAGCGAAAGGCTTCTTGAAGGGAAAGATGTAACTCTGTGAGATGAATTCACAGAACACAGAGCCGTTTCTCAGAAAGCTTCTTTCCAGTTTTGAACGGAATATATTTCCATTTTCACCATAGCCCTCTATGGGCTTCCAAATATCGCTTTGCCAATCCCACAAGAACAGCCTTAGCGAAAGGCTTCTTGAAGGGAAAGATGTAACTCTGTGAGAAGAATTAACAGAACACAGAGCAGTTTCTCAGAAAGCTTCTTTCCAGTTTTGAACGGAAGATATTTCCTTTTTCACCATAGCCCTCCTAGGATTTCCAAATATCCCTTTGCCAATTCCAGAAGAACAGCCTTAGCGAAAGGCTTCTTGAAGGGAAAGATGTAACTCTGTGAGATGAATTCACAGAACACAGAGCAGTTTCTCAGAAAGCTTCTTTCCAGTTTTGAACGGAAGATATTTCCTTTTTCACCATAGCCCTCTATGGGCTTCCAAATACCGCTTTGCCAATCCCACAAGAACAGCCTTAGCGAAAGGCTTCTTGAAGGGAAAGATGTAACTCTGTGAGAAGAATTAACAGAACACAGAGCAGTTTCTCAGAAAGCTTCTTTCCAGTTTTGAACGGAAGATATTTCCTTTTTCACCATAGCCCTCCTAGGACTTCCAAATATCCCTTTGCCAATTCCACAAGAACAGCCTTAGCGAAAGGCTTCTTGAAGGGAAAGATGTAACTCTGTGAGATGAATTAACAGAACACAGATTAGTTTCTCAGAAAGCTTCTTTCCTGTTTTGAACGGAAGATATTTCCCTTTTCACCATAGCCCTCTATGGGCTTCCAAATATCCCTTTGCCAATTCCACAAGAACAGCCTTAGCGAAAGGCTTCTGGAAGGGAAAGATGTAACTCTGTGAGATGAATTCAAAGAACACAGAGCAGTTTCTCAGAAAGCTTCTTTCCAATTTTCAGCGGAAGGTATTTCCTTTTTTACCATAGCCGTCTATGGGCTTCCAAATATCCCTTTGCCAATTCCACAAGAACAGCCTTAGCGAAAGGCGTCTTGAAGGGAAAGATGTAACTCTGTGAGATGAATTAACAAAACACAGACCAGTTTCTCAGAAAGCTTCTTTCCAGTTTTGAACGGAAGATATTTCCTTTTTTACCATAGCCCTCTATGGGCTTCCAAATATCCCTTTGCCAATTCCACAAGAACAGCCTTAGCGAAAGGCTTCTTGAAGGGAAAGATGTAACTCTGTGAGATGAATTAACAGAACACAGAGCAGTTTCTCAGAAAGCTTCTTTCCAGTTTTGAACGGAAGATATTTCCTTTTTCACCAAAGCCCTCTATTGGCTTCCAAATATCGCTTTGCCAATTCCACAAAACAGCCTTAGCGAAAGGCTTCTTAAAGGGAAAGATGTAACTCTGTGAGATGAATTCACAGAACACAGAGCAGTTTCTCAGAAAGCTTCTTTCCAGTTTTGAACGGAAGATATTTCCTTTTTCACCATAGCCCTCTAAGGACTTCCAAATATACCTTTGCCAATTCCACAAGAACAGCGTTAGCGTAAGGCTTCTTGAAGGGAAAGATGTAACTCTGTGAGATGAATTCACAGAACACAGAGCAGTTTCTCAGAAAGCTTCTTTCCAGTTTTGAACGGAAGATATTTCCTTTTTCACCATAGCCCTCTAAGGGCTTCCAAATATCCCTTTGCCAATTCCACAAGAACAGCCTTAGCGAAAGGCTTCTTGAAGGGAAAGATGTAACACTGTGAGATGAATTAAGAGAACACAGAGCAGTTTCTCAGAAAGCTTCTTTCCAGTTTTGAACGGAAGATATTTCCTTTCTCACCATAGCCCTCTATGGGCTTCCAAATATCGCTTTGCCAATTCCACAAGAACAGCCTTAGAGAAAGGCTTCTTGAAGGGAAAGATGTAACTGTGTGAGATGAATTCACAGAACACAGAGCAGTTTCTCAGAAGGCTTCGTTCCGGTTTTGAACGGAAGATATTTCCTTTTTCACCATAGCCCTCTATGGGCTTCCAATTATCCCTTTGCCAATTCCACAAGAACAGCCTTAGCGAAAGGCTTGTTGAAGTGAAAGATGTAACTCTGTGAGATGAATTAACAGAACACAGAGCAGTTTCTCAGAAAGCTTCTTTCCAGTTTTCAACGGAAGATATTTCCTTTTTCACCATAGCCCTCTATGGGCTTCCAAATATCCCTTTTCCAATTCCACAAGAACAGCCTTAGCGAAAGGCTTCTTGAAGGGAAAGATGTAACTCCGGGAGATGAATTCACAGAACACAGAGCAGTTTCTCAGAAAGCTTCTTTCCAGTTTTGAACGGAAGATATTTCCTTTTTCACCATAGGCCTCTATGGGCTTCCAAATATCCCTTTGCCAATTCCAGAAGAACAGCCTTAGCGAAAGGCTTCTTGAAGGGAAAGATGTAACTCTGTGAGATGAATTAACAGAACACAGAGCAGTTTCTCAGAAAGCTTCTTTCCAGTTTGGAACGGAAGATATTTCCTTTTTCACCATAGCCCTCTATGGGCTTCCAAATATCCCTTTGCCAATTCCACAAGAACAGCCTTAGCGAAAGGCTTCTTGAAGGGAAAGATGTAACTCTGTGAGATGAATCCACAGAAAACAGAGCAGTTTCTCAGAAAGCTTCTTTCCAGTTTTGAACGGAAGATATTTCCTTTTTCACCATAGCCCTCTAGGGGCTTCCAAATATCCCTTTGCCAATTCCACAAGAACAGCCTTAGCGAAAGGCTTCTTGAAGGGAAAGATGTAACTCTGGGAGATGAATTCACAGAACACAGAGCAGTTTCTCAGAAAGCTTCTTTCCAGTTTTGAACGGAAGATATTTCCTTTTTCACCATAGCCCTCTATGGGCTTCCAAATATCCCTTTGCCAATTCCACAAGAACAGCCTTAGCGAAAGGCTTCTTGAAGGGAAAGATGTAACTCTGTGAGATGAATTAACAGAACACAGAGCAGTTTCTCAGAAAGCTTCTTTCCAGTTTGGAACGGAAGATATTTCCTTTTTCACCATAGCCCTCTATGGGCTTCCAAATATCCCTTTGCCAATTCCACAAGAACAGCCTTAGCGAAAGGCTTCTTGAAGGGAAAGATGTAACTCTGTGAGATGAATTCACAGAAAACAGAGCAGTTTCTCAGAAAGCTTCTTTCCAGTTTTGAACGGAAGATATTTCCTTTTTCACCATAGCCCTCTAGGGGCTTCCAAATATCCCTTTGCCAATTCCACAAGAACAGCCTTAGCGAAAGGCTTCTTGAAGGGAAAGATGTAACTCTGGGAGATGAATTCACAGAACACAGAGCAGTTTCTCAGAAAGCTTCTTTCCAGTTTTGAACGGAAGATATTTACTTTTACACCATAGCCGTCTATGGGCTTCCAAATATCCCTTTGCCAATTCCACAAGAACAGCCTTAGCGAAAGTCTTCTTTAAGGGAAAGATGTAACTCTGTGAGATGAATTAACAGAAAACAGAGCAGTTTCTCAGAAAGCTTCTTTCCAGTTTTGAACGGAAGATATTTCCTTTTCCACCATAGCTCTCTATGGGCTTCCAAATATCCCTTTGCCAATTCTAGAAGAACAGCCTTAGCGAAAGGCGTCTTGAAGGGAAAGATGTAACTCTGTGAGATGAATTCGCAGAACACAGAGCAGTTTCTCAGAAAGCTTCTTTCCAGTTTTGAACGGAAGATATTTCCTTTTTCACCATAGCCCTCTATGGGCTTCCAAATATCCCTTTGCCAATTCCACAAGAACAGCCTTAGCGAAAGGCTTCTTGAAGGGAAAGATGTAACTCTGTGAGATGAATTCAAAGAACACAGAGCAGTGTCTCAGAAAGCTTCTTTCCAATTTTGAACGGAAGGTATTTCCTTTTTCACCATAGGCCTCTATGGGATTCCAAATATCCCTTTGCCAATTCCACAAGAACAGCCTTAGCGAAAGGCTTCTTGAAGGGAAAGAGGTAACTCTGTGAGATGAATTCACAGAACACAGAGCAGTTTCTCAGAAAGCTTCTTTCCCGTTTTGAACGGAAGATATTTCCTTTTTCACCATAGCCCTCTATGGGCTTCCAAATATCGCTTTGCCAATCCCACAAGAACAGCCTTAGCGAAAGGCTTCTTGAAGGGAAAGATGTAACTCTGTGAGAAGAATTAACAGAACACAGAGAAGTTTCTCAGAAAGCTTCTTTCCAGTTTTGATCGGAAGATATTTCCTTTTTCACCATAGCCCTCTATGGGCTTCCAAATATCCCTTTGCCAATTCCACAAGAGCAGCCTTAGCGAAAGGCTTCTTGAAGGGAAAGATGTAACTCTGTGAGATGAATTCACAGAACACAGAGCCGTTTCTCAGAAAGCTTCTTTCCAGTTTTGAACGGAAGATATTTCCATTTTCACCATAGCCCTCTATGGGCTTCCAAATATCCCTTTGCCAATTAAACAAGAACAGCCTTAGCAAAAGGCTTCTTGAAGGGAAAGAGGTAACTCTGTGAGATGAATTCACAGAACACAGAGCAGTGTCTCAGAAAGCTTCTTTCC
The DNA here is from genome assembly GCF_047675955.1 of Chlorocebus sabaeus. Lineage (NCBI taxonomy): Eukaryota > Metazoa > Chordata > Mammalia > Primates > Cercopithecidae > Chlorocebus > Chlorocebus sabaeus. Next base: position 958,911 of record NW_027327570.1, read on the forward strand.
AATTTTGAACGGAAGATATTTCCTTTTTCACCATAGGCCTCTATGGGATTCCAAATATCCCTTTGCCAATTCCACAAGAACAGCCTTAGCGAAAGGCTTCTTGAAGGGAAAGATGTAACTCTGTGAGATGAATTCACAGAACACAGAGCAGTTTCTCAGAAAGCTTCTTTCCAGTTTTGAACGGAAGATATTTCCTTTTTCACCATAGCCCTCTATGGGCTTCCAAATACCGCTTTGCCAATCCCACAAGAACAGCCTTAGCGAAAGGCTTCTTGAAGGGAAAGATGTAACTCTGTGAGAAGAATTAACAGAACACAGAGCAGTTTCTCAGAAAGCTTCTTTCCAGTTTTGAACGGAAGATATTTCCTTTTTCACCATAGCCCTCCTAGGACTTCCAAATATCCCTTTGCCAATTCCACAAGAACAGCCTTAGCGAAAGGCTTCTTGAAGGGAAAGATGTAACTCTGTGAGATGAATTGACAGAACACAGATTAGTTTCTCAGAAAGCTTCTTTCCTGTTTTGAACGGAAGATATTTCCCTTTTCACCATAGCCCTCTATGGGCTTCCAAATATCCCTTTGCCAATTCCACAAGAACAGCCTTAGCGAAAGGCTTCTTGAAGGGAAAGATGTAACTCTGTGAGATGAATTCAAAGAACACAGAGCAGTTTCTCAGAAAGCTTCTTTCCAATTTTCAGCGGAAGGTATTTCCTTTTTTACCATAGCCGTCTATGGGCTTCCAAATATCCCTTTGCCAATTCCACAAGAACAGCCTTAGCGAAAGGCGTCTTGAAGGGAAAGATGTAACTCTGTGAGATGAATTAACAAAACACAGACCAGTTTCTCAGAAAGCTTCTTTCCAGTTTTGAACGGAAGATATTTCCTTTTTTACCATAGCCCTCTATGGGCTTCCAAATATCCCTTTGCCAATTCCACAAGAACAGCCTTAGCGAAAGGCTTCTTGAAGGGAAAGATGTAACTCTGTGAGATGAATTAACAGAACACAGAGCAGTTTCTCAGAAAGCTTCTTTCCAGTTTTGAACGGAAGATATTTCCTTTTTCACCAAAGCCCTCTATTGGCTTCCAAATATCGCTTTGCCAATTCCACAAAACAGCCTTAGCGAAAGGCTTCTTAAAGGGAAAGATGTAACTCTGTGAGATGAATTCACAGAACACAGAGCAGTTTCTCAGAAAGCTTCTTTCCAGTTTTGAACGGAAGATATTTCCTTTTTCACCATAGCCCTCTAAGGACTTCCAAATATACCTTTGCCAATTCCACAAGAACAGCGTTAGCGTAAGGCTTCTTGAAGGGAAAGATGTAACTCTGTGAGATGAATTCACAGAACACAGAGCAGTTTCTCAGAAAGCTTCTTTCCAGTTTTGAACGGAAGATATTTCCTTTTTCACCATAGCCCTCTAAGGGCTTCCAAATATCCCTTTGCCAATTCCACAAGAACAGCCTTAGCGAAAGGCTTCTTGAAGGGAAAGATGTAACACTGTGAGATGAATTAAGAGAAAACAGAGCAGTTTCTCAGAAAGCTTCTTTCCAGTTTTGAACGGAAGATATTTCCTTTCTCACCATAGCCCTCTATGGGCTTCCAAATATCGCTTTGCCAATTCCACAAGAACAGCCTTAGAGAAAGGCTTCTTGAAGGGAAAGATGTAACTGTGTGAGATGAATTCACAGAACACAGAGCAGTTTCTCAGAAGGCTTCGTTCCGGTTTTGAACGGAAGATATTTCCTTTTTCACCATAGCCCTCTATGGGCTTCCAATTATCCCTTTGCCAATTCCACAAGAACAGCCTTAGCGAAAGGCTTGTTGAAGTGAAAGATGTAACTCTGTGAGATGAATTAACAGAACACAGAGCAGTTCCTCAGAAAGCTTCTTTCCAGTTTTCAACGGAAGATATTTCCTTTTTCACCATAGCCCTCTATGGGCTTCCAAATATCCCTTTGCCAATTCCACAAGAACAGCCTTAGCGAAAGGCTTCTTGAAGGGAAAGATGTAACTCCGGGAGATGAATTCACAGAACACAGAGCAGTTTCTCAGAAAGCTTCTTTCCAGTTTTGAACGGAAGATATTTCCTTTTTCACCATAGGCCTCTATGGGCTTCCAAATATCCCTTTGCCAATTCCAGAAGAACAGCCTTAGCGAAAGGCTTCTTGAAGGGAAAGATGTAACTCTGTGAGATGAATTAACAGAACACAGAGCAGTTTTTCAGAAAGCTTCTTTCCAGTTTTGAACGGAAGACATTTCCTTTTTCACCATAGCCCTCTATGGGCTTCCAAATATCGCTTTACCAATTCCACAAGAACAGCCTTAGCGAAAGGCTTCTTGAAGGGAAAGATGTAACTCTGTGAGATGAATTCACAGAACACAGAGCAGTTTCTCAGAAAGCTTCTTTCCAGTTTTGAACGGAAGATATTTCCTTTTTCACCATAGCCCTCTATGGGCTTCCAAATATCCCTTTGCCAATTCCACAAGAACAGCCTTAGCGAAAGGCTTCTTGAAAGGAAAGATGTAACTCTGTGAGATGAATTAACAGAACACAGAGCAGTTTCTCAGAAAGCTTCTTTCCAGTTTGGAACGGAAGATATTTCCTTTTTCACCATAGCCCTCTATGGGCTTCCAAATATCCCTTTGCCAATTCCACAAGAACAGCCTTAGCGAAAGGCTTCTTGAAGGGAAAGATGTAACTCTGTGAGATGAATTCACAGAAAACAGAGCAGTTTCTCAGAAAGCTTCTTTCCAGTTTTGAACGGAAGATATTTCCTTTTTCACCATAGCCCTCTAGGGGCTTCCAAATATCCCTTTGCCAATTCCACAAGAACAGCCTTAGCGAAAGGCTTCTTGAAGGGAAAGATGTAACTCTGTGAGATGAATTAACAGAACACAGGGCAGTTTCTCAGAAAGCTTCTTTCCAGTTTTGAACGGAAGATATTTCCTTTTTCACCATAGCCCTCTATGGGCTTCCAAATATCGCTTTGCCAATTCCACAAGAACAGCCTTAGCGAAAGGCTTCTTGAAGGGAAAGATGTAACTCTGTGAGATGAATTAACAGAACACAGAGCAGTTTCTCAGAAAGCTTCTTTCCAGTTTTGAACGGAAGATATTTCCTTTTACACCATAGCCGTATATGGGCTTCCAAATATCCCTTTGCCAATTCCACAAGAACAGTCTTAGCGAAAGGCTTCTTGAAGGGAAAGATGTAACTCTGTGAGATGAATTCACAGAACACAGAGCAGTTTCTCAGAAAGCTTCTTTCCAGTTTTGAACGGAAGATATTTCCTTTTTCACCATAGCTCTCTATGGGCTTCCAAATATCCCTTTGCCAATTCTACAAGAACAGCCTTAGCGAAAGGCTTCTTGAAGGGAAAGATGTAACTCTGGGAGATGAATTCACAGAACACAGAGCAGTGTCTCAGAAAGCTTCTTTCCAGTTTTGAACGGAAGATATTTCCTTTTTCACCATAGGCCTCTATGGGCTTCCAAATATCCCTTTGCCAATTCCACAAGAACAGCCTTAGCGAAAGGCTTCTTGAAGGGAAAGAGGTAACTCTGTGAGATGAATTCACAGAACACAGAGCAGTTTCTCAGAAAGCTTCTTTCCAGTTTTGAACGGAAGATATTTCCTTTTTCACCATAGCCCTCTATGGGCTTCCAAATATCGCTTTGCCAATCCCACAAGAACAGCCTTAGCGAAAGGCTTCTTGAAGGGAAAGATGTAACTCTGTGAGAAGAATTAACAAAACACAGAGCAGTTTCTCAGAAAGCTTCTTTCCAGTTTTGAACGGAAGATATTTCCTTTTTCACCATAGCCCTCTATGGGCTTCCAAATATCCCTTTGCCAATTCCACAAGAGCAGCCTTAGCGAAAGGCTTCTTGAAGGGAAAGATGTAACTCTGTGAGATGAATTCACAGAACACAGAGCCGTTTCTCAGAAAGCTTCTTTCCAGTTTTGAACGGAAGATATTTCCATTTTCACCATAGCCCTCTATGGGCTTCCAAATATCCCTTTGCCAATTCCACAAGAACAGCCTTAGCGAAAGGCTTCTTGAAGGGAAAGATGTAACTCTGTGAGATGAATTCACAGAACACAGAGCAGTGTCTCAGAAAGCTTCTTTCCAATTTTGAACGGAAGATATTTCCTTTTTCACCATAGGCCTCTATGGGATTCCAAATATCCCTTTGCCAATTCCACAAGAACAGCCTTAGCGAAAGGCTTCTTGAAGGTAAAGAGGTAACTCTGTGAGATGAATTCACAGAACACAGAGCAGTTTCTCAGAAAGCTTCTTTCCAGTTTTGAACGGAAGATATTTCCTTTTTCACCATAGCCCTCTATGGGTTTCCAAATATCGCTTTGCCAATCCCACAAGAACAGCCTTAGCGAAAGGCTTCTTGAAGGGAAAGATGTAACTCTGTGAGAAGAAGTAACAGAACACAGAGCAGTTTCTCAGAAAGCTTCTTTCCAGTTTTGAACGGAAGATATTTCCTTTTTCACCATAGCCCTCCTAGGATTTCCAAATATCCCTTTGCCAATTCCACAAGAACAGCCTTAGCGAAAGGCTTCTTGAAGGGAAAGATGTAACTCTGTGAGATGAATTCACAGAACACAGAGCAGTTTCTCAGAAAGCTTCTTTCCAGTTTTGAACGGAAGATATTTCCTTTTTCACCATAGCCCTCTATGGGCTTACAAATATCGCTTTGCTAATTTCACAAGAACAGACTTAGCAAAAGGCTTCTTGAAGGGAAAGATGTAACTCTGTGAGATGAATTCACAGAACACAGAGCAGTTTCTCAGAAAGCTTCTTTCCAGTTTTGAACGGAAGATATTTCCTTTTTCACCATAGCCCTCTAAGGGCTTCCAAATATCCCTTTGCCAATTCCACAAGAACAGCCTTAGCGAAAGGCTTCTTGAAGGGAAAGATGTAACTCTGTGAGATGAATTAACAGAACACAGATTAGTTTCTCAGAAAGCTTCTTTCCTGTTTTGAACAGAAGATATTTCCTTTTTCACCATAGCCCTCTATGGGCTTCCAAATATCCCTTTGCCAATTCCACAAGAACAGCCTTAGCGAAAGGCTTCTTGAAGGGAAAGATGTAACTCTGTGAGATGAATTTACAGAACACAGAGCAGTGTCTCAGAAAGCTTCTTTCCAGTTTTGAACGGAAGATATTTCCTTTTTCACCATAGCCCTCTATGGGCTTCCAAATATCCCTTTGCCAATTCCACAAGAACAGCCTTAGCGAAAGGCTTCTTGAAGGGAAAGATGTAACTCTGTGAGATGAATTAACAGGACACAGAGCAGTTTCTCAGAAAGCTTCTTTCCAGTTTTGAACGGAAGATATTTCCTTTTTCACCATAGCCCTCTATGGGCTTCCAAATATCGCCTTGCCAATTCCACAAGAACAGCCTTAGCGAAAGGCTTCTTGAAGGGAAAGATGTAACTCTGTGAGATGAATTCACAGAACACAGAGCAGTGTCTCAGAAAGCTTCTTTCCAGTTTTGAACGGAAGATATTTCCTTTTTCACCATAGGCCTCTATGGGCTTCCAAATATCCCTTTGCCAATTCCACAAGAACAGCCTTAGCGAAAGGCTTCTTGAAGGGAAAGATGTAACTCTGTGAGATGAATTCACAGAACACAGAGCAGTGTCTCAGAAAGCTTCTTTCCAGTTTTGAACGGAAGATATTTCCTTTTTCACCATAGCCCTCTATGGGCTTCCAAATATCGCTTTGCCAATTCCACAAGAACAGCCTTAGCGAAAGGCTTCTTGAAGGGAAAGATGTAACTCTGTGAGATGAATTCACAGAACACAGGGCAGTTTCTCACAAAGCTTCTTTCCAGTTTTGAACGGAAGATATTTCCTTTTACACCGTAGCCGTCTATGGGCTTCCAAATATCCCTTTGCCAATTCCACAAGAACAGCCTTAGCGAAAGGCTTCTTGAAGGGAAAGATGTAACTCTGTGAGATGAATTAACAGAACACAGAGCAGTTTCTCAGAAAGCTTCTTTCCAGTTTTGAACGGAAGATATTTCCTTTTTCACCATAGCCCTCTATGGGCTTCCAAATATCCCTTTGCCAATTCCACAAGAACAGCCTTAGCGAAAGGCTTCTTGAAGGGAAAGATGTAACTCTGTGAGATGAATTCACAGAGCACAGAGCAGTGTCTCAGAAAGCTTCTTTCCAGTTTTGAACGGAAGATATTTCCTTTTTCACCATAGGCCTCCATGGGCTTCCAAATATCCCTTTGCCAATTCCACAAGAAGAGCCTTAACGAAAGGCTTCTTGAAGGGAAAGATGTAACGCTGTGAGACGAATTCACAGAACACAGAGCAGTTTCTCAGAAAGCTTCTTTCCAGTTTTGAACGGAAGATATTTCCTTTTTCACCATAGCCCTTTATGGGCTTCCAAATATCGCTTTGCCAATTCCACAAGAACAGCCTTAGCGAAAGGCTTCTTGAAGGGAAAGATGTAACTCTGGGAGATGAATTCACAGAACACAGAGCAGTTTCTCAGAAAGCTTCTTTCCAGTTTTGAACGGAAGATATTTCCTTTTTCACCATAGGCCTCTCTGGGCTTCCAAATATCCCTTTGCCAATTCCACAAGAACAGCCTTAGCGAAAGGCTTCTTGAAGGGAAAGATGAAATTCTGTGAGATGAATTCACAGAACACAGTGCAGTGTCTCAGAAAGCTTCTTTCCAGTTTTGAACGGAAGATATTTCCTTTTTCACCATAGCCCTCTATGGGCTTCCAAATATCCCTTTGCCAATTCCACAAGAACAGCCTTAGCGAAAGGCTTCTTGAAGGGAATGATGTAACTCTGGGAGATGAATTCACAGTACACAGAGCAGTTTCTCAGAAAGCTTCTTTCCAGTTTTGAACGGAAGATATTTCCTTTTTCACCATAGGCCTCTATGGGCTTCCAAATATCCCTTTGCCAATTCCACAAGAACAGCCTTAGCGAAAGGCTTCTTGAAGGGAAAGATGAAATTCTGTGAGATGAATTCACAGAACACAGTGCAGTGTCTCAGAAAGCTTCTTTCCAGTTTTGAACGGAAGATATTTCCTTTTTCACCATAGCCCTCTATGGGCTTCCAAATATCCCTTTGCCAATTCCACAAGAACAGCCTTAGCGAAAGGCTTCTTGAAGGGAATGATGTAATTCTGGGAGATGAATTCACAGTACACAGAGCAGTTTCTCAGAAAGCTTCTTTCCAGTTTTGAACGGAAGATATTTCCTTTTTCACCATAGCCCTCTATGGGCTTCCAAATATCCCTTTGCCAATTCCACAAGAACAGCCTTAGCGAAAGGCTTCTTGAAGGGAAAGATGTAACTCTGTGAGATGAATTCACAGAACACAGAGCAGTTTCTCAGAAAGCTTCTTTCCAGTTTTGAACGGAAGATATTTCCTTTTTCACCATAGCCCTCTAGGGGTTCCAAATATCGCTTTGCCAATTCCACAAGAACAGCCTTAGCGAAAGGCTTCTTGAAGGGAAAGATGTAACTCTGTGAGATGAATTAACAGAACACAGAGCAGTTTCTCAGAAAGCTTCTTTCCAGTTTTGAACGGAAGATATTTCCTTTTTCACCATAGCCGTCTATGGGCTTCCAAATATCCCTTTGCCAATTCCACAAGAACAGCCTTAGCGAAAGGCTTCTAGAAGGGAAAATGTAACTCTGTGAGATGAATTAACAGAACACAGAGCAGTTTCTCACAAAGCTTCTTTCTAGTATTGAACGGAAGATATTTCCTTTTTCACCATAGCCCTCTATGGGCTTCCAAATATCCCTTTGCCAATTCCACAAGAACAGCCTTAGCGAAAGGCTTCTTGAAGGGAAAGATGTAACTCTGTGAGATGAATTAACAGAACACAGAGCAGTTTCTCAGAAAGCTTCTTTCCAGTTTTGAACGGAAGATATTTCCTTTTTCACCATAGCCCTCTATGGGCTTCCAAATATCCCGTTGCCAATTCCACAAGAACAGCCTTAGCGAAAGGCTTCTTGAAGGGAAAGATGTAACTCTGTGAGATGAATTAACAGAACACAGAGCAGTTTCTCAGAAAGCTTCTTTCCAGATTTGAACGGAAGATATTTCCTTTTTCACCATAGCCCTCTATGGGCTTCCAAATATCCCTTTGCGAATTCCACAAGAACAGACTTAGCGAAAGGCTTCTTGAAGGGAAAGATGTAACTCTGTGAGATGAATTCAAAGAACACAGAGCAGTTTCTCAGAAAGCTTCTTTCCAGTTTTGAACGGAAGATATTTCCTTTCTCACCATAGCACTCTATGGGCTTCCAAATATCGCTTTGCCAATTCCACAAGAACAGCCTTAGAGAAAGGCTTCTTGAAGGGAAAGATGTAACTCTGTGAGATGAATTCACAGAACACAGAGCAGTTTCTCAGAAAGCTTCTTTCCAGTTTTTAACGGAAGATATTTCCTTTTTCACCATAGCCCTCTATGGGCTTCCAAATATCCCTTTGCCAATTCCACAAGAACAGCCTTAGCGAAAGGCTTCTTGAAGGGAAAGATGTAACTCTGTGAGATGAATTAACAGAACACAGAGCAGTTTCTCAGAAAGCTTCTTTCCAGTTTTGAACGGAAGATATTTCCTTTTTCACCATAGGCCTCTATGGGCTTCAAAATATCCCTTTGCCAATTCCTGAAGAACAGCCTTAGCGAAAGGCTTCTTGAAGGGAAAGATGTAACTCTGTGAGATGAATTCACAGAACACAGAGCAGTTTCTCAGAAAGCTTCTTTCCAGTTTTGAACGGAAGATATTTCCTTTTTCACCATAGCCGTCCAGGGGTTCCAAATATCCCTTTGCCAATTCCACAAGAACAGCCTTAGCGAAAGGCGTCTTCAAGGGAAAGATGTAACTCTGTGAGATGAATTAACAAAACACAGACCAGTTTCTCAGAAAGCTTCTTTCCAGTTTTGAACGGAAGATATTTCCTTTTTTACCATAGCCCTCTATGGGCTTCCAAATATCCCTTTGCCAATTCCACAAGAACAGCCTTAGCGAAAGGCTTCTTGAAGGGAAAGATGTAACTCTGTGAGATGAATTAACAGAACACAGAGCAGTTTCTCAGAAAGCTTCTTTCCAGTTTTGAACGGAAGATATTTCCTTTTTCACCAAAGCCCTCTATTGGCTTCCAAATATCGCTTTGCCAATTCCACAAGAACAGCCTTAGCGAAAGGCTTCTTAAAGGGAAAGATGTAACTCTGTGAGATGAATTCACAGAACACAGAGCAGTTTCTCAGAAAGCTTCTTTCCAGTTTTGAACGGAAGATATTTCCTTTTTCACCATAGCCCTCTAAGGACTTCCAAATATACCTTTGCCAATTCCACAAGAACAGCGTTAGCGTAAGGCTTCTTGAAGGGAAAGATGTAACTCTGTGAGATGAATTCACAGAACACAGAGCAGTTTCTCAGAAAGCTTCTTTCCAGTTTTGAACGGAAGATATTTCCTTTTTCACCATAGCCCTCTATGGGCTTCCAAATATCCCTTTGCCAATTCCACAAGAACAGACTTAGCGAAAGGCTTCTTGAAGGGAAAGATGTAACTCTGTGAGATGAATTCACAGAACACAGAGCAGTTTCTCAGAAAGCTTCTTTCCAGTTTTGAACGGAAGATATTTCCTTTTTCACCATAGCTCTCTATGGGCTTCCAAATATCCCTTTGCCAATTCTACAAGAACAGCCTTAGCGAAAGGCTTCTTGAAAGGAAAGATGTAACTCTGGGAGATGAATTCACAGAACACAGAGCAGTATCTCAGAAAGCTTCTTTCCAATTTAGAACGGAAGGTATTTCCTTTTTCACCATAGGCCTCTATGGGATTCCAAATATCCCTTTGCCAATTCCACAAGAACAGCCTTAGCGAAAGGCTTCTTGAAGGGAAAGAGGTAACTCTGTGAGATGAATTCACAGAACACAGAGCAGTTTCTCAGAAAGCTTCTTTCCAGTTTTGAACGGAAGATATTTCCTTTTTCACCATAGCCCTCTATGGGCTTCCAAATATCGCTTTGCCAATCCCACAAGAACAGCCTTAGCGAAAGGCTTCTTGAAGAGAAAGATGTAACTCTGTGAGAAGAATTAACAGAACACAGAGCAGTTTCTCAGAAAGCTTCTTTCCAGTTTTGAACGGAAGATATTTCCTTTTTCACCATAGCCCTCTATGGGCTTCCAAATATCCCTTTGCCAATTCCACAAGAGCAGCCTTAGCGAAAGGCTTCTTGAAGGGAAAGATGTAACTCTGTGAGATGAATTCACAGAACACAGAGCCGTTTCTCAGAAAGCTTCTTTCCAGTTTTGAACGGAAGATATTTCCATTTTCACCATAGCCCTCTATGGGCTTCCAAATATCCCTTTGCCAATTCCACAAGAACAGCCTTAGCGAAAGGCTTCTTGAAGGGAAAGATGTAACTCTGTGAGATGAATTCACAGAACACAGAGCAGTGTCTCAGAAAGCTTCTTTCCAATTTTGAACGGAAGATATTTCCTTTTTCACCATAGGCCTCTATGGGATTCCAAATATCCCTTTGCCAATTCCACAAGAACAGCCTTAGCGAAAGGCTTCTTCAAGGAAAAGAGGTAACTCTGTGAGATGAATTCACAGAACACAGAGCAGTTTCTCAGAAAGCTTCTTTCTAGTTTTGAACGGAAGATATTTCCTTTTTCACCATAGCCCTCCTAGGATTTCCAAATATCCCTTTGCCAATTCCACAAGAACAGCCTTAGCGAAAGGCTTCTTGAAGGGAAAGATGTAACTCTGTGAGATGAATTCACAGAACACAGAGCAGTTTCTCAGAAAGCTTCTTTCCAGTTTTGAACGGAAGATATTTACTTTTACACCATAGCCGTCAATGGGCTTCCAAATATCCCTTTGCCAATTCCACAAGAACAGCCTTAGCGAAAGGCTTCTTGAAGGGAAAGATGTAACTCTGTGAGATGAATTAACAGAACACAGAGCAGTTTCTCAGAAAGCTTCTTTCCAGTTTTGAACGGAAGATATTTCCTTTTTCACCATAGCCCTCTATGGGCTTCCAAATATCGCTTTGCCAATTCCACAAGAACAGCCTTAGCGAAAGGCTTCTTGAAGGGAAAGATGTAACTCTGTGAGATGAATTCACAGAACACAGGGCAGTTTCTCAGAAAGCTTCTTTCCAGTTTTGAACGGAAGATATTTCCTTTTACACCATAGCCGTCTATGGCCTTCCAAATATCCCTTTGCCAATTCCACAAGAACAGCCTTAGCGAAAGGCTTCTTGAAGGGAAAGATGTAACTCTGTGAGATGAATTAACAGAACACAGAGCAGTTTCTTAGAAAGCTTCTTTCCAGTTTTGAACGGAAGATATTTCCTTTTTCACCATAGCCCTCTATGGGCTTCCAAATATCCCTTTGCCAATTCCACAAGAACAGCCTTAGCGAAAGGCTTCTTGAAGTGAAAGATGTAACTCTGTGAGATGAATTCACAGAACACAGAGCAGTTTCTCAGAAAGCTTCTTTCCAGTTTTGAACGGAAGATATTTCCTTTTTCACCATAACCCTCTATGGGCTTCCAAATATCCCTTTGCCAATTCCACAAGAACAGCCTTAGCGAAAGGCCTCTTGAAGGGAAAGATGTAACTCTGTGAGATGAATTCACAGAACACAGAGCAGTTTCTCAGAAAGCTTCTTTCCAGTTTTGAACGGAAGATATTTCCTTTTTCACCATAGCCCTCTATGGGCTTCCAAATATCGTTTTGCCAATTTCACAAGAACAGCCTTAGCGAAACACTTCTTGAAGGGAAAGATGTAACTCTGTGAGATGAATTAACAGAACACAGAGCAGTTTCTCAGAAAGCTTCTTTCCAGTTTTGAACGGAAGATATTTCCTTTTTCACCATAGCCCTCTATGGGCTTCCAAATATCCCTTTGCCAATTCCACAAGAACAGCCTTAGCGAAAGGCTTCTTGAAGGGAAAGATGTAACTCTGTGAGATGAATTCACAGAACACAGATTAGTTTCTCAGAAAGCTTCTTTCCTGTTTTGAACGGAAGATATTTCCTTTTTCACCATAGCCCTCTATGGGCTTCCAAATATCCCTTTGCCAATTCCACAAGAACAGCCTTAGCGAAAGGCTTCTTGAAGGGAAAGATGTAAATCTGTGAGATGAATTCACAGAACACAGAGCAGTTTCTCAGAAAGCTTCTTTCCAGTTTTCAGCGGAAGGTATGTCCTTTTTTACCATATCCGTCTATGGGCTTCCAAATATCCCTTTGCCAATTCCACAAGAACAGCCTTAGCGAAAGGCGTCTTGAAGGGAAAGATGTAACTCTGTGAGATGAATTAACAAAACACAGACCAGTTTCTCAGAAAGCTTCTTTCCAGTTTTGAACGGAAGATATTTCCTTTTTCACCATAGCCCTCTATGGGCTTCCAAATATCCCTTTGCCAATTCCACAAGAACAGTCTTAGCGAAAGGCTTCTTGAAGGGAAAGATGTAACTCTGTGAGATGAATTAACAGAACACAGAGCAGTTTCTCAGAAAGCTTCTTTCCAGTTTTGAACGGAAGATATTTCCTTTTTCACCAAAGCCCTCTATGGGCTTCCAAATATCGCTTTGCCAATTCCACAAGAACAGCCTTAGCGAAAGGCTTCTTGAAGGGAAAGATATAACTCTGTGAGATGAATTCACAGAACACAGAGCAGTTTCTCAGAAAGCTTCTTTCCAGTTTTGAACGGAAGATATTTCCTTTTTCACCATAGCCGTCTATGGGCTTCCAAATATCCCTTTGCCAATTCCACAAGAACAGCCTTAGCGAAAGGCGTCTTGAAGGGAAAGATGTAACTCTGTGAGATGAATTCACAGAACACAGAGCAGTTTCTCAGAAAGCTTCTTTCCAGTTTTGAACGGAAGATATTTCCTTTTTCACCATAGCCCTCTATGGGCTTCCAAATATCCCTTTGCCAATTCCACAACAACAGCCTTAGCGAAAGGCTTCTTGAAGGGAAAGATGTAACTCTGTGAGATGAATTAACAGAACACAGAGCAGTTTCTCAGAAAGCTTCTTTCCAGTTTTGAACGGAAGATATTTCCTTTTTCACCATAGCCCTCTATGGGCTTCCAAATATCGCTTTGCCAATTCCACAAGAACAGCCTTAGCGAAAGGCTTCTTGAAGGGAAAGATGTAACTCTGTGAGATGAATTCACAGAACACAGGGCAGTTTCTCAGAAAGCTTCTTTCCAGTTTTGAACGGAAGATATTTCCTTTTACACCATAGCCGTCTATGGGCTTCCAAATATCCCTTTGCCAATTCCACAAGAACAGCCTTAGCGAAAGGCTTCTTGAAGGGAAAGATGTAACTCTGTGAGATGAATTAACAAAACACAGAGCAGTTTCTCAGAAAGCTTCTTTCCAGTTTTGAACGGAAGATATTTCCTTTTTCACCATAGCCCTCTATGGGCTTCCAAATATCCCTTTGCCAATTCCACAAGAACAGCCTTAGCGAAAGGCTTCTTGAAGGGAAAGATGTAACTCCCTGAGATGAATTCACAGATCACAGAGCAGTGTCTCAGAAAGCTTCTTTCCAGTTTTGAACGGAAGATATTTCCTTTCTCACCATAGGCCTCTAAGGGCTTCCAAATATCCCTTTGCCAATTCCACAAGAACAGCCTTAGCGAAAGTCTTCTTGAAGGGAAAGATGTAACTCTGTGAGATGAATTCACAGAACACAGAGCAGTTTCTCAGAAAGCTTCTTTCCAGTTTTCAACGGAAGATATTTCCTTTTTCACCATAGCCCTCTATGGGCTTCCAAATATCCCTTTGCCAATTCCACAAGAACAGCCTTAGCGAAAGGCTTCTTGAAGGGAAAGATGTAACTCCGGGAGATGAATTCACAGAACACAGAGCAGTTTCTCAGAAAGCTTCTTTCCAGTTTTGAACGGAAGATATTTCCTTTTTCACCATAGGCCTCTATGGGCTTCCAAATATCCCTTTGCCAATTCCAGAAGAACAGCCTTAGCGAAAGGCTTCTTGAAGGGAAAGATGTAACTCTGTGAGATGAATTCACAGAACACAGAGCAGTTTCTCAGAAAGCTTCTTTCCAGTTTTGAACGGAAGACATTTCCTTTTTCACCATAGCCCTCTATGGGCTTCCAAATATCGCTTTGCCAATTCCACAAGAACAGCCTTAGCGAAAGGCTTCTTGAAGGGAAAGATGTAACTCTGTGAGATGAATTCACAGAACACAGAGCAGTGTCTCAGAAATCTTCTTTCCAGATTTGAACGGAAGATATTTCCTTTTTCACCATAGCCCTCTATGGGCTTCCAAATATCCCTTTGCCAATTCCACAAGAACAGCCTTAGCGAAAGGCTTCTTGAAGTGAAAGATGTAACTCTGTGAGATGAATTCACAGAACACTGAGCAGTTTCTCAGAAAGCTTCTTTCCAGTTTTGAACGGAAGAAATTTCCTTTTTCACCATAACCCTCTATGGGCTTCCAAATATCCCTTTGCCAATTCCACAAGAACAGCCTTAGCGAAAGGCTTCTTGAAGGGAAAGATGTAACTCTGTGAGATGAATTCACAGAACACAGAGCAGTTTCTCAGAAAGCTTCTTTCCAGTTTTGAACGGAAGATATTTCCTTTTTCACCATAGCCCTCTATGGGCTTCCAAATATCCCTTTGCCAATTCCACAAGAACAGCCTTAGCGAAAGGCGTCTTGAAGGGAAAGATGTAACTCTGTGAGATGAATTCACAGAACACAGAGCAGTTTCTCAGAAACCTTCTTTCCAGTTTTGAACGGACGATATTTCCTTTTTCACCATAGCCCTCTATGGGCTTCCAAATATCTCTTTGCCAATTCCACAAGAACAGCCTTAGCGAAAGGCTTCTTGAAGGGAAAGATGTAACTCTGTTAGATGAATTCCCAGAACACAGAGCAGTGTCTCAGAAAGCTTCTTTCCAATTTAGAACGGAAGGTATTTCCTTTTTCACCATAGGCCTCTATGGGATTCCAAATATCCCTTTGCCAATTCCACAAGAACAGCCTTAGCGAAAGGCTTCTTGAAGGGAAAGAGGTAACTCTGTGAGATGAATTCACAGAACACAGAGCAGTTTCTCAGAAAGCTTCTTTCCGGTTTTGAACGGAAGATATTTCCTTTTTCACCATAGCCCTCTATGGGCTTCCAAATATCGCTTTGCCAATCCCACAAGAACAGCCTTAGCGAAAGGCTTCTTGAAGGGAAAGATGTAACTCTGTGAGAAGAATTAACAGAACACAGAGCAGTTTCTCAGAAAGCTTCTTTCCAGTTTTGAACGGAAGATATTTCCTTTTTCACCATAGCCCTCTATGGGCTTCCAAATATCCCTTTGCCAATTCCACAAGAGCAGCCTTAGCGAAAGGCTTCTTGAAGGGAAAGATGTAACTCTCTGAGATGAATTCAAAGAACACAGAGCAGTTTCTCAGAAAGCTTCTTTCCAGTTTTCAGCGGAAGGTATTTCCTTTTTTACCATAGCCGTCTATGGGCTTCCAAATATCCCTTTGCCAATTCCACAAGAACAGCCTTAGCGAAAGGCGTCTTGAAGGGAAAGATGTAACTCTGTGAGATGAATTCACAGAACACAGAGCAGTTTCTCAGAAAGTTTCTTTCCAGTTTTGAACGGAAGATATTTCCTTTTACACCATAGCCGTCTATGGGATTCCAAATATCCCTTTGCCAATTCCACAAGAACAGTCTAAGCGAAAGGCTTCTTGAAGGGAAAGATGTAACTCTGTGAGATGAATTCACAGAACACAGAGCAGTTTCTCAGAAAGCTTCTTTCCAGTTTTGAACGGAAGATATTTCCTTTTTCACCATAGCTCTCTATGGGCTTCCAAATATCCCTTTGCCAATTCTACAAGAACAGCCTTAGCGAAAGGCTTCTTGAAGGGAAAGATGTAACTCTGGGAGATGAATTCACAGAACACAGAGCAGTGTCTCAGAAAGCTTCTTTCCAGTTTTGAACGGAAGATATTTCCTTTTTCACCATAGGCCTCTATGGGCTTCCAAATATCCCTTTGCCAATTCCACAAGAACAGACTTAGCGAAAGGCTTCTTGAAGGGAAAGATGTAACTCTGTGAGATGAATTCACAGAACACAGAGCAGTTTCTCAGAAAGCTTCTTTCCAGTTTTGAACGGAAGATATTTCCTTTTTCACCATAGCCCTCTATGGGCTTCCAAATATCCCTTTGCCAATTCCACAAGAACAGCCTTAGCGAAAGGCGTCTTGAAGGGAAAGATGTAACTCTGTGAGATGAATTCACAGAACACAGAGCAGTTTCTCAGAAAGCTTCTTTCCAGTTTTGAACGGACGATATTTCCTTTTTCACCATAGACCTCTATGGGCTTCCAAATATCCCTTTGCCAATTCCACAAGATCAGCCTTAGCGAAAGGCTTCTTGAAGGGAAAAATGTAACTCTGTTAGATGAATTCACAGAACACAGAGCAGTGTCTCAGAAAGCTTCTTTACAATTTAGAACGGAAGGTATTTCCTTTTTCACCATAGGACTCTATGGGATTCCAAATATCCCTTTGCCAATTCCACAAGAACAGCCTTAGCGAAAGGCTTCTTGAAGGGAAAGAGGTAACTCTGTGAGATGAATTCACAGAACACAGAGCAGTTTCTCAGAAAGCTTCTTTCCGGTTTTGAACGGAAGATATTTCCTTTTTCACCATAGCCCTCTATGGGCTTCCAAATATCGCTTTGCCAATCCCACAAGAACAGCCTTAGCGAAAGGCTTCTTGAAGGGAAAGATGTAACTCTGTGAGAAGAATTAACAGAACACAGAGCAGTTTCTCAGAAAGCTTCTTTCCAGTTTTGAACGGAAGATATTTCCTTTTTCACCATAGCCCTCTATGGGCTTCCAAATATCCCTTTGCCAATTCCACAAGAGCAGCCTTAGCGAAAGGCTTCTTGAAGGGAAAGATGTAACTCTGTGAGATGAATTCACAGAACACAGAGCCGTTTCTCAGAAAGCTTCTTTCCAGTTTTGAACGGAATATATTTCCATTTTCACCATAGCCCTCTATGGGCTTCCAAATATCGCTTTGCCAATCCCACAAGAACAGCCTTAGCGAAAGGCTTCTTGAAGGGAAAGATGTAACTCTGTGAGAAGAATTAACAGAACACAGAGCAGTTTCTCAGAAAGCTTCTTTCCAGTTTTGAACGGAAGATATTTCCTTTTTCACCATAGCCCTCCTAGGATTTCCAAATATCCCTTTGCCAATTCCAGAAGAACAGCCTTAGCGAAAGGCTTCTTGAAGGGAAAGATGTAACTCTGTGAGATGAATTCACAGAACACAGAGCAGTTTCTCAGAAAGCTTCTTTCCAGTTTTGAACGGAAGATATTTCCTTTTTCACCATAGCCCTCTATGGGCTTCCAAATACCGCTTTGCCAATCCCACAAGAACAGCCTTAGCGAAAGGCTTCTTGAAGGGAAAGATGTAACTCTGTGAGAAGAATTAACAGAACACAGAGCAGTTTCTCAGAAAGCTTCTTTCCAGTTTTGAACGGAAGATATTTCCTTTTTCACCATAGCCCTCCTAGGACTTCCAAATATCCCTTTGCCAATTCCACAAGAACAGCCTTAGCGAAAGGCTTCTTGAAGGGAAAGATGTAACTCTGTGAGATGAATTAACAGAACACAGATTAGTTTCTCAGAAAGCTTCTTTCCTGTTTTGAACGGAAGATATTTCCCTTTTCACCATAGCCCTCTATGGGCTTCCAAATATCCCTTTGCCAATTCCACAAGAACAGCCTTAGCGAAAGGCTTCTTGAAGGGAAAGATGTAACTCTGTGAGATGAATTCAAAGAACACAGAGCAGTTTCTCAGAAAGCTTCTTTCCAATTTTCAGCGGAAGGTATTTCCTTTTTTACCATAGCCGTCTATGGGCTTCCAAATATCCCTTTGCCAATTCCACAAGAACAGCCTTAGCGAAAGGCGTCTTGAAGGGAAAGATGTAACTCTGTGAGATGAATTAACAAAACACAGACCAGTTTCTCAGAAAGCTTCTTTCCAGTTTTGAACGGAAGATATTTCCTTTTTTACCATAGCCCTCTATGGGCTTCCAAATATCCCTTTGCCAATTCCACAAGAACAGCCTTAGCGAAAGGCTTCTTGAAGGGAAAGATGTAACTCTGTGAGATGAATTAACAGAACACAGAGCAGTTTCTCAGAAAGCTTCTTTCCAGTTTTGAACGGAAGATATTTCCTTTTTCACCAAAGCCCTCTATTGGCTTCCAAATATCGCTTTGCCAATTCCACAAAACAGCCTTAGCGAAAGGCTTCTTAAAGGGAAAGATGTAACTCTGTGAGATGAATTCACAGAACACAGAGCAGTTTCTCAGAAAGCTTCTTTCCAGTTTTGAACGGAAGATATTTCCTTTTTCACCATAGCCCTCTAAGGACTTCCAAATATACCTTTGCCAATTCCACAAGAACAGCGTTAGCGTAAGGCTTCTTGAAGGGAAAGATGTAACTCTGTGAGATGAATTCACAGAACACAGAGCAGTTTCTCAGAAAGCTTCTTTCCAGTTTTGAACGGAAGATATTTCCTTTTTCACCATAGCCCTCTAAGGGCTTCCAAATATCCCTTTGCCAATTCCACAAGAACAGCCTTAGCGAAAGGCTTCTTGAAGGGAAAGATGTAACACTGTGAGATGAATTAAGAGAACACAGAGCAGTTTCTCAGAAAGCTTCTTTCCAGTTTTGAACGGAAGATATTTCCTTTCTCACCATAGCCCTCTATGGGCTTCCAAATATCGCTTTGCCAATTCCACAAGAACAGCCTTAGAGAAAGGCTTCTTGAAGGGAAAGATGTAACTGTGTGAGATGAATTCACAGAACACAGAGCAGTTTCTCAGAAGGCTTCGTTCCGGTTTTGAACGGAAGATATTTCCTTTTTCACCATAGCCCTCTATGGGCTTCCAATTATCCCTTTGCCAATTCCACAAGAACAGCCTTAGCGAAAGGCTTGTTGAAGTGAAAGATGTAACTCTGTGAGATGAATTAACAGAACACAGAGCAGTTTCTCAGAAAGCTTCTTTCCAGTTTTCAACGGAAGATATTTCCTTTTTCACCATAGCCCTCTATGGGCTTCCAAATATCCCTTTGCCAATTCCACAAGAACAGCCTTAGCGAAAGGCTTCTTGAAGGGAAAGATGTAACTCCGGGAGATGAATTCACAGAACACAGAGCAGTTTCTCAGAAAGCTTCTTTCCAGTTTTGAACGGAAGATATTTCCTTTTTCACCATAGGCCTCTATGGGCTTCCAAATATCCCTTTGCCAATTCCAGAAGAACAGCCTTAGCGAAAGGCTTCTTGAAGGGAAAGATGTAACTCTGTGAGATGAATTAACAGAACACAGAGCAGTTTCTCAGAAAGCTTCTTTCCAGTTTGGAACGGAAGATATTTCCTTTTTCACCATAGCCCTCTATGGGCTTCCAAATATCCCTTTGCCAATTCCACAAGAACAGCCTTAGCGAAAGGCTTCTTGAAGGGAAAGATGTAACTCTGTGAGATGAATTCACAGAAAACAGAGCAGTTTCTCAGAAAGCTTCTTTCCAGTTTTGAACGGAAGATATTTCCTTTTTCACCATAGCCCTCTAGGGGCTTCCAAATATCCCTTTGCCAATTCCACAAGAACAGCCTTAGCGAAAGGCTTCTTGAAGGGAAAGATGTAACTCTGGGAGATGAATTCACAGAACACAGAGCAGTTTCTCAGAAAGCTTCTTTCCAGTTTTGAACGGAAGATATTTCCTTTTTCACCATAGCCCTCTATGGGCTTCCAAATATCCCTTTGCCAATTCCACAAGAACAGCCTTAGCGAAAGGCTTCTTGAAGGGAAAGATGTAACTCTGTGAGATGAATTAACAGAACACAGAGCAGTTTCTCAGAAAGCTTCTTTCCAGTTTGGAACGGAAGATATTTCCTTTTTCACCATAGCCCTCTATGGGCTTCCAAATATCCCTTTGCCAATTCCACAAGAACAGCCTTAGCGAAAGGCTTCTTGAAGGGAAAGATGTAACTCTGTGAGATGAATTCACAGAAAACAGAGCAGTTTCTCAGAAAGCTTCTTTCCAGTTTTGAACGGAAGATATTTCCTTTTTCACCATAGCCCTCTAGGGGCTTCCAAATATCCCTTTGCCAATTCCACAAGAACAGCCTTAGCGAAAGGCTTCTTGAAGGGAAAGATGTAACTCTGGGAGATGAATTCACAGAACACAGAGCAGTTTCTCAGAAAGCTTCTTTCCAGTTTTGAACGGAAGATATTTACTTTTACACCATAGCCGTCTATGGGCTTCCAAATATCCCTTTGCCAATTCCACAAGAACAGCCTTAGCGAAAGTCTTCTTTAAGGGAAAGATGTAACTCTGTGAGATGAATTAACAGAAAACAGAGCAGTTTCTCAGAAAGCTTCTTTCCAGTTTTGAACGGAAGATATTTCCTTTTCCACCATAGCTCTCTATGGGCTTCCAAATATCCCTTTGCCAATTCTAGAAGAACAGCCTTAGCGAAAGGCGTCTTGAAGGGAAAGATGTAACTCTGTGAGATGAATTCGCAGAACACAGAGCAGTTTCTCAGAAAGCTTCTTTCCAGTTTTGAACGGAAGATATTTCCTTTTTCACCATAGCCCTCTATGGGCTTCCAAATATCCCTTTGCCAATTCCACAAGAACAGCCTTAGCGAAAGGCTTCTTGAAGGGAAAGATGTAACTCTGTGAGATGAATTCAAAGAACACAGAGCAGTGTCTCAGAAAGCTTCTTTCCAATTTTGAACGGAAGGTATTTCCTTTTTCACCATAGGCCTCTATGGGATTCCAAATATCCCTTTGCCAATTCCACAAGAACAGCCTTAGCGAAAGGCTTCTTGAAGGGAAAGAGGTAACTCTGTGAGATGAATTCACAGAACACAGAGCAGTTTCTCAGAAAGCTTCTTTCCCGTTTTGAACGGAAGATATTTCCTTTTTCACCATAGCCCTCTATGGGCTTCCAAATATCGCTTTGCCAATCCCACAAGAACAGCCTTAGCGAAAGGCTTCTTGAAGGGAAAGATGTAACTCTGTGAGAAGAATTAACAGAACACAGAGAAGTTTCTCAGAAAGCTTCTTTCCAGTTTTGATCGGAAGATATTTCCTTTTTCACCATAGCCCTCTATGGGCTTCCAAATATCCCTTTGCCAATTCCACAAGAGCAGCCTTAGCGAAAGGCTTCTTGAAGGGAAAGATGTAACTCTGTGAGATGAATTCACAGAACACAGAGCCGTTTCTCAGAAAGCTTCTTTCCAGTTTTGAACGGAAGATATTTCCATTTTCACCATAGCCCTCTATGGGCTTCCAAATATCCCTTTGCCAATTAAACAAGAACAGCCTTAGCAAAAGGCTTCTTGAACGGAAAGAGGTAACTCTGTGAGATGAATTCACAGAACACAGAGCAGTGTCTCAGAAAGCTTCTTTCCAATTTTGAACGGAAGATATTTCCTTTTTCACCATAGGCCTCTATGGGATTCCAAATATCCCTTTGCCAATTCCACAAGAACAGCCTTAGCGAAAGGCTTCTTGAAGGGAAAGATGTAACTCTGTGAGATGAATTCACAGAACACAGAGCAGTTTCTCAGAAAGCTTCTTTCCAGTTTTGAACGGAAGATATTTCCTTTTTCACCATAGCCCTCTATGGGCTTCCAAATACCGCTTTGCCAATCCCACAAGAACAGCCTTAGCGAAAGGCTTCTTGAAGGGAAAGATGTAACTCTGTGAGAAGAATTAACAGAACACAGAGCAGTTTCTCAGAAAGCTTCTTTCCAGTTTTGAACGGAAGATATTTCCTTTTTCACCATAGCCCTCCTAGGACTTCCAAATATCCCTTTGCCAATTCCACAAGAACAGCCTTAGCGAAAGGCTTCTTGAAGGGAAAGATGTAACTCTGTGAGATGAATTGACAGAACACAGATTAGTTTCTCAGAAAGCTTCTTTCCTGTTTTGAACGGAAGATATTTCCCTTTTCACCATAGCCCTCTATGGGCTTCCAAATATCCCTTTGCCAATTCCACAAGAACAGCCTTAGCGAAAGGCTTCTTGAAGGGAAAGATGTAACTCTGTGAGATGAATTCAAAGAACACAGAGCAGTTTCTCAGAAAGCTTCTTTCCAATTTTCAGCGGAAGGTATTTCCTTTTTTACCATAGCCGTCTATGGGCTTCCAAATATCCCTTTGCCAATTCCACAAGAACAGCCTTAGCGAAAGGCGTCTTGAAGGGAAAGATGTAACTCTGTGAGATGAATTAACAAAACACAGACCAGTTTCTCAGAAAGCTTCTTTCCAGTTTTGAACGGAAGATATTTCCTTTTTTACCATAGCCCTCTATGGGCTTCCAAATATCCCTTTGCCAATTCCACAAGAACAGCCTTAGCGAAAGGCTTCTTGAAGGGAAAGATGTAACTCTGTGAGATGAATTAACAGAACACAGAGCAGTTTCTCAGAAAGCTTCTTTCCAGTTTTGAACGGAAGATATTTCCTTTTTCACCAAAGCCCTCTATTGGCTTCCAAATATCGCTTTGCCAATTCCACAAAACAGCCTTAGCGAAAGGCTTCTTAAAGGGAAAGATGTAACTCTGTGAGATGAATTCACAGAACACAGAGCAGTTTCTCAGAAAGCTTCTTTCCAGTTTTGAACGGAAGATATTTCCTTTTTCACCATAGCCCTCTAAGGACTTCCAAATATACCTTTGCCAATTCCACAAGAACAGCGTTAGCGTAAGGCTTCTTGAAGGGAAAGATGTAACTCTGTGAGATGAATTCACAGAACACAGAGCAGTTTCTCAGAAAGCTTCTTTCCAGTTTTGAACGGAAGATATTTCCTTTTTCACCATAGCCCTCTAAGGGCTTCCAAATATCCCTTTGCCAATTCCACAAGAACAGCCTTAGCGAAAGGCTTCTTGAAGGGAAAGATGTAACACTGTGAGATGAATTAAGAGAAAACAGAGCAGTTTCTCAGAAAGCTTCTTTCCAGTTTTGAACGGAAGATATTTCCTTTCTCACCATAGCCCTCTATGGGCTTCCAAATATCGCTTTGCCAATTCCACAAGAACAGCCTTAGAGAAAGGCTTCTTGAAGGGAAAGATGTAACTGTGTGAGATGAATTCACAGAACACAGAGCAGTTTCTCAGAAGGCTTCGTTCCGGTTTTGAACGGAAGATATTTCCTTTTTCACCATAGCCCTCTATGGGCTTCCAATTATCCCTTTGCCAATTCCACAAGAACAGCCTTAGCGAAAGGCTTGTTGAAGTGAAAGATGTAACTCTGTGAGATGAATTAACAGAACACAGAGCAGTTCCTCAGAAAGCTTCTTTCCAGTTTTCAACGGAAGATATTTCCTTTTTCACCATAGCCCTCTATGGGCTTCCAAATATCCCTTTGCCAATTCCACAAGAACAGCCTTAGCGAAAGGCTTCTTGAAGGGAAAGATGTAACTCCGGGAGATGAATTCACAGAACACAGAGCAGTTTCTCAGAAAGCTTCTTTCCAGTTTTGAACGGAAGATATTTCCTTTTTCACCATAGGCCTCTATGGGCTTCCAAATATCCCTTTGCCAATTCCAGAAGAACAGCCTTAGCGAAAGGCTTCTTGAAGGGAAAGATGTAACTCTGTGAGATGAATTAACAGAACACAGAGCAGTTTTTCAGAAAGCTTCTTTCCAGTTTTGAACGGAAGACATTTCCTTTTTCACCATAGCCCTCTATGGGCTTCCAAATATCGCTTTGCCAATTCCACAAGAACAGCCTTAGCGAAAGGCTTCTTGAAGGGAAAGATGTAACTCTGTGAGATGAATTCACAGAACACAGAGCAGTTTCTCAGAAAGCTTCTTTCCAGTTTTGAACGGAAGATATTTCCTTTTTCACCATAGCCCTCTATGGGCTTCCAAATATCCCTTTGCCAATTCCACAAGAACAGCCTTAGCGAAAGGCTTCTTGAAAGGAAAGATGTAACTCTGTGAGATGAATTAACAGAACACAGAGCAGTTTCTCAGAAAGCTTCTTTCCAGTTTGGAACGGAAGATATTTCCTTTTTCACCATAGCCCTCTATGGGCTTCCAAATATCCCTTTGCCAATTCCACAAGAACAGCCTTAGCGAAAGGCTTCTTGAAGGGAAAGATGTAACTCTGTGAGATGAATTCACAGAAAACAGAGCAGTTTCTCAGAAAGCTTCTTTCCAGTTTTGAACGGAAGATATTTCCTTTTTCACCATAGCCCTCTAGGGGCTTCCAAATATCCCTTTGCCAATTCCACAAGAACAGCCTTAGCGAAAGGCTTCTTGAAGGGAAAGATGTAACTCTGTGAGATGAATTAACAGAACACAGGGCAGTTTCTCAGAAAGCTTCTTTCCAGTTTTGAACGGAAGATATTTCCTTTTTCACCATAGCCCTCTATGGGCTTCCAAATATCGCTTTGCCAATTCCACAAGAACAGCCTTAGCGAAAGGCTTCTTGAAGGGAAAGATGTAACTCTGTGAGATGAATTAACAGAACACAGAGCAGTTTCTCAGAAAGCTTCTTTCCAGTTTTGAACGGAAGATATTTCCTTTTACACCATAGCCGTATATGGGCTTCCAAATATCCCTTTGCCAATTCCACAAGAACAGTCTTAGCGAAAGGCTTCTTGAAGGGAAAGATGTAACTCTGTGAGATGAATTCACAGAACACAGAGCAGTTTCTCAGAAAGCTTCTTTCCAGTTTTGAACGGAAGATATTTCCTTTTTCACCATAGCTCTCTATGGGCTTCCAAATATCCCTTTGCCAATTCTACAAGAACAGCCTTAGCGAAAGGCTTCTTGAAGGGAAAGATGTAACTCTGGGAGATGAATTCACAGAACACAGAGCAGTGTCTCAGAAAGCTTCTTTCCAGTTTTGAACGGAAGATATTTCCTTTTTCACCATAGGCCTCTATGGGCTTCCAAATATCCCTTTGCCAATTCCACAAGAACAGCCTTAGCGAAAGGCTTCTTGAAGGGAAAGAGGTAACTCTGTGAGATGAATTCACAGAACACAGAGCAGTTTCTCAGAAAGCTTCTTTCCAGTTTTGAACGGAAGATATTTCCTTTTTCACCATAGCCCTCTATGGGCTTCCAAATATCGCTTTGCCAATCCCACAAGAACAGCCTTAGCGAAAGGCTTCTTGAAGGGAAAGATGTAACTCTGTGAGAAGAATTAACAAAACACAGAGCAGTTTCTCAGAAAGCTTCTTTCCAGTTTTGAACGGAAGATATTTCCTTTTTCACCATAGCCCTCTATGGGCTTCCAAATATCCCTTTGCCAATTCCACAAGAACAGCCTTAGCGAAAGGCTTCTTGAAGGGAAAGATGTAACTCTGTGAGATGAATTCACAGAACACAGAGCAGTGTCTCAGAAAGCTTCTTTCCAATTTTGAACGGAAGATATTTCCTTTTTCACCATAGGCCTCTATGGGATTCCAAATATCCCTTTGCCAATTCCACAAGAACAGCCTTAGCGAAAGGCTTCTTGAAGGTAAAGAGGTAACTCTGTGAGATGAATTCACAGAACACAGAGCAGTTTCTCAGAAAGCTTCTTTCCAGTTTTGAACGGAAGATATTTCCTTTTTCACCATAGCCCTCTATGGGTTTCCAAATATCGCTTTGCCAATCCCACAAGAACAGCCTTAGCGAAAGGCTTCTTGAAGGGAAAGATGTAACTCTGTGAGAAGAAGTAACAGAACACAGAGCAGTTTCTCAGAAAGCTTCTTTCCAGTTTTGAACGGAAGATATTTCCTTTTTCACCATAGCCCTCCTAGGATTTCCAAATATCCCTTTGCCAATTCCACAAGAACAGCCTTAGCGAAAGGCTTCTTGAAGGGAAAGATGTAACTCTGTGAGATGAATTCACAGAACACAGAGCAGTTTCTCAGAAAGCTTCTTTCCAGTTTTGAACGGAAGATATTTCCTTTTTCACCATAGCCCTCTATGGGCTTACAAATATCGCTTTGCTAATTTCACAAGAACAGACTTAGCAAAAGGCTTCTTGAAGGGAAAGATGTAACTCTGTGAGATGAATTCACAGAACACAGAGCAGTTTCTCAGAAAGCTTCTTTCCAGTTTTGAACGGAAGATATTTCCTTTTTCACCATAGCCCTCTAAGGGCTTCCAAATATCCCTTTGCCAATTCCACAAGAACAGCCTTAGCGAAAGGCTTCTTGAAGGGAAAGATGTAACTCTGTGAGATGAATTAACAGAACACAGATTAGTTTCTCAGAAAGCTTCTTTCCTGTTTTGAACAGAAGATATTTCCTTTTTCACCATAGCCCTCTATGGGCTTCCAAATATCCCTTTGCCAATTCCACAAGAACAGCCTTAGCGAAAGGCTTCTTGAAGGGAAAGATGTAACTCTGTGAGATGAATTTACAGAACACAGAGCAGTGTCTCAGAAAGCTTCTTTCCAGTTTTGAACGGAAGATATTTCCTTTTTCACCATAGCCCTCTATGGGCTTCCAAATATCCCTTTGCCAATTCCACAAGAACAGCCTTAGCGAAAGGCTTCTTGAAGGGAAAGATGTAACTCTGTGAGATGAATTAACAGGACACAGAGCAGTTTCTCAGAAAGCTTCTTTCCAGTTTTGAACGGAAGATATTTCCTTTTTCACCATAGCCCTCTATGGGCTTCCAAATATCGCCTTGCCAATTCCACAAGAACAGCCTTAGCGAAAGGCTTCTTGAAGGGAAAGATGTAACTCTGTGAGATGAATTCACAGAACACAGAGCAGTGTCTCAGAAAGCTTCTTTCCAGTTTTGAACGGAAGATATTTCCTTTTTCACCATAGGCCTCTATGGGCTTCCAAATATCCCTTTGCCAATTCCACAAGAACAGCCTTAGCGAAAGGCTTCTTGAAGGGAAAGATGTAACTCTGTGAGATGAATTCACAGAACACAGAGCAGTGTCTCAGAAAGCTTCTTTCCAGTTTTGAACGGAAGATATTTCCTTTTTCACCATAGCCCTCTATGGGCTTCCAAATATCGCTTTGCCAATTCCACAAGAACAGCCTTAGCGAAAGGCTTCTTGAAGGGAAAGATGTAACTCTGTGAGATGAATTCACAGAACACAGGGCAGTTTCTCACAAAGCTTCTTTCCAGTTTTGAACGGAAGATATTTCCTTTTACACCGTAGCCGTCTATGGGCTTCCAAATATCCCTTTGCCAATTCCACAAGAACAGCCTTAGCGAAAGGCTTCTTGAAGGGAAAGATGTAACTCTGTGAGATGAATTAACAGAACACAGAGCAGTTTCTCAGAAAGCTTCTTTCCAGTTTTGAACGGAAGATATTTCCTTTTTCACCATAGCCCTCTATGGGCTTCCAAATATCCCTTTGCCAATTCCACAAGAACAGCCTTAGCGAAAGGCTTCTTGAAGGGAAAGATGTAACTCTGTGAGATGAATTCACAGAGCACAGAGCAGTGTCTCAGAAAGCTTCTTTCCAGTTTTGAACGGAAGATATTTCCTTTTTCACCATAGGCCTCCATGGGCTTCCAAATATCCCTTTGCCAATTCCACAAGAAGAGCCTTAACGAAAGGCTTCTTGAAGGGAAAGATGTAACGCTGTGAGACGAATTCACAGAACACAGAGCAGTTTCTCAGAAAGCTTCTTTCCAGTTTTGAACGGAAGATATTTCCTTTTTCACCATAGCCCTTTATGGGCTTCCAAATATCGCTTTGCCAATTCCACAAGAACAGCCTTAGCGAAAGGCTTCTTGAAGGGAAAGATGTAACTCTGGGAGATGAATTCACAGAACACAGAGCAGTTTCTCAGAAAGCTTCTTTCCAGTTTTGAACGGAAGATATTTCCTTTTTCACCATAGGCCTCTCTGGGCTTCCAAATATCCCTTTGCCAATTCCACAAGAACAGCCTTAGCGAAAGGCTTCTTGAAGGGAAAGATGAAATTCTGTGAGATGAATTCACAGAACACAGTGCAGTGTCTCAGAAAGCTTCTTTCCAGTTTTGAACGGAAGATATTTCCTTTTTCACCATAGCCCTCTATGGGCTTCCAAATATCCCTTTGCCAATTCCACAAGAACAGCCTTAGCGAAAGGCTTCTTGAAGGGAATGATGTAACTCTGGGAGATGAATTCACAGTACACAGAGCAGTTTCTCAGAAAGCTTCTTTCCAGTTTTGAACGGAAGATATTTCCTTTTTCACCATAGGCCTCTATGGGCTTCCAAATATCCCTTTGCCAATTCCACAAGAACAGCCTTAGCGAAAGGCTTCTTGAAGGGAAAGATGAAATTCTGTGAGATGAATTCACAGAACACAGTGCAGTGTCTCAGAAAGCTTCTTTCCAGTTTTGAACGGAAGATATTTCCTTTTTCACCATAGCCCTCTATGGGCTTCCAAATATCCCTTTGCCAATTCCACAAGAACAGCCTTAGCGAAAGGCTTCTTGAAGGGAATGATGTAATTCTGGGAGATGAATTCACAGTACACAGAGCAGTTTCTCAGAAAGCTTCTTTCCAGTTTTGAACGGAAGATATTTCCTTTTTCACCATAGCCCTCTATGGGCTTCCAAATATCCCTTTGCCAATTCCACAAGAACAGCCTTAGCGAAAGGCTTCTTGAAGGGAAAGATGTAACTCTGTGAGATGAATTCACAGAACACAGAGCAGTTTCTCAGAAAGCTTCTTTCCAGTTTTGAACGGAAGATATTTCCTTTTTCACCATAGCCCTCTAGGGGTTCCAAATATCGCTTTGCCAATTCCACAAGAACAGCCTTAGCGAAAGGCTTCTTGAAGGGAAAGATGTAACTCTGTGAGATGAATTAACAGAACACAGAGCAGTTTCTCAGAAAGCTTCTTTCCAGTTTTGAACGGAAGATATTTCCTTTTTCACCATAGCCGTCTATGGGCTTCCAAATATCCCTTTGCCAATTCCACAAGAACAGCCTTAGCGAAAGGCTTCTAGAAGGGAAAATGTAACTCTGTGAGATGAATTAACAGAACACAGAGCAGTTTCTCACAAAGCTTCTTTCTAGTATTGAACGGAAGATATTTCCTTTTTCACCATAGCCCTCTATGGGCTTCCAAATATCCCTTTGCCAATTCCACAAGAACAGCCTTAGCGAAAGGCTTCTTGAAGGGAAAGATGTAACTCTGTGAGATGAATTAACAGAACACAGAGCAGTTTCTCAGAAAGCTTCTTTCCAGTTTTGAACGGAAGATATTTCCTTTTTCACCATAGCCCTCTATGGGCTTCCAAATATCCCGTTGCCAATTCCACAAGAACAGCCTTAGCGAAAGGCTTCTTGAAGGGAAAGATGTAACTCTGTGAGATGAATTAACAGAACACAGAGCAGTTTCTCAGAAAGCTTCTTTCCAGATTTGAACGGAAGATATTTCCTTTTTCACCATAGCCCTCTATGGGCTTCCAAATATCCCTTTGCGAATTCCACAAGAACAGACTTAGCGAAAGGCTTCTTGAAGGGAAAGATGTAACTCTGTGAGATGAATTCAAAGAACACAGAGCAGTTTCTCAGAAAGCTTCTTTCCAGTTTTGAACGGAAGATATTTCCTTTCTCACCATAGCACTCTATGGGCTTCCAAATATCGCTTTGCCAATTCCACAAGAACAGCCTTAGAGAAAGGCTTCTTGAAGGGAAAGATGTAACTCTGTGAGATGAATTCACAGAACACAGAGCAGTTTCTCAGAAAGCTTCTTTCCAGTTTTTAACGGAAGATATTTCCTTTTTCACCATAGCCCTCTATGGGCTTCCAAATATCCCTTTGCCAATTCCACAAGAACAGCCTTAGCGAAAGGCTTCTTGAAGGGAAAGATGTAACTCTGTGAGATGAATTAACAGAACACAGAGCAGTTTCTCAGAAAGCTTCTTTCCAGTTTTGAACGGAAGATATTTCCTTTTTCACCATAGGCCTCTATGGGCTTCAAAATATCCCTTTGCCAATTCCTGAAGAACAGCCTTAGCGAAAGGCTTCTTGAAGGGAAAGATGTAACTCTGTGAGATGAATTCACAGAACACAGAGCAGTTTCTCAGAAAGCTTCTTTCCAGTTTTGAACGGAAGATATTTCCTTTTTCACCATAGCCGTCCAGGGGTTCCAAATATCCCTTTGCCAATTCCACAAGAACAGCCTTAGCGAAAGGCGTCTTCAAGGGAAAGATGTAACTCTGTGAGATGAATTAACAAAACACAGACCAGTTTCTCAGAAAGCTTCTTTCCAGTTTTGAACGGAAGATATTTCCTTTTTTACCATAGCCCTCTATGGGCTTCCAAATATCCCTTTGCCAATTCCACAAGAACAGCCTTAGCGAAAGGCTTCTTGAAGGGAAAGATGTAACTCTGTGAGATGAATTAACAGAACACAGAGCAGTTTCTCAGAAAGCTTCTTTCCAGTTTTGAACGGAAGATATTTCCTTTTTCACCAAAGCCCTCTATTGGCTTCCAAATATCGCTTTGCCAATTCCACAAGAACAGCCTTAGCGAAAGGCTTCTTAAAGGGAAAGATGTAACTCTGTGAGATGAATTCACAGAACACAGAGCAGTTTCTCAGAAAGCTTCTTTCCAGTTTTGAACGGAAGATATTTCCTTTTTCACCATAGCCCTCTAAGGACTTCCAAATATACCTTTGCCAATTCCACAAGAACAGCGTTAGCGTAAGGCTTCTTGAAGGGAAAGATGTAACTCTGTGAGATGAATTCACAGAACACAGAGCAGTTTCTCAGAAAGCTTCTTTCCAGTTTTGAACGGAAGATATTTCCTTTTTCACCATAGCCCTCTATGGGCTTCCAAATATCCCTTTGCCAATTCCACAAGAACAGACTTAGCGAAAGGCTTCTTGAAGGGAAAGATGTAACTCTGTGAGATGAATTCACAGAACACAGAGCAGTTTCTCAGAAAGCTTCTTTCCAGTTTTGAACGGAAGATATTTCCTTTTTCACCATAGCTCTCTATGGGCTTCCAAATATCCCTTTGCCAATTCTACAAGAACAGCCTTAGCGAAAGGCTTCTTGAAAGGAAAGATGTAACTCTGGGAGATGAATTCACAGAACACAGAGCAGTATCTCAGAAAGCTTCTTTCCAATTTAGAACGGAAGGTATTTCCTTTTTCACCATAGGCCTCTATGGGATTCCAAATATCCCTTTGCCAATTCCACAAGAACAGCCTTAGCGAAAGGCTTCTTGAAGGGAAAGAGGTAACTCTGTGAGATGAATTCACAGAACACAGAGCAGTTTCTCAGAAAGCTTCTTTCCAGTTTTGAACGGAAGATATTTCCTTTTTCACCATAGCCCTCTATGGGCTTCCAAATATCGCTTTGCCAATCCCACAAGAACAGCCTTAGCGAAAGGCTTCTTGAAGAGAAAGATGTAACTCTGTGAGAAGAATTAACAGAACACAGAGCAGTTTCTCAGAAAGCTTCTTTCCAGTTTTGAACGGAAGATATTTCCTTTTTCACCATAGCCCTCTATGGGCTTCCAAATATCCCTTTGCCAATTCCACAAGAGCAGCCTTAGCGAAAGGCTTCTTGAAGGGAAAGATGTAACTCTGTGAGATGAATTCACAGAACACAGAGCCGTTTCTCAGAAAGCTTCTTTCCAGTTTTGAACGGAAGATATTTCCATTTTCACCATAGCCCTCTATGGGCTTCCAAATATCCCTTTGCCAATTCCACAAGAACAGCCTTAGCGAAAGGCTTCTTGAAGGGAAAGATGTAACTCTGTGAGATGAATTCACAGAACACAGAGCAGTGTCTCAGAAAGCTTCTTTCCAATTTTGAACGGAAGATATTTCCTTTTTCACCATAGGCCTCTATGGGATTCCAAATATCCCTTTGCCAATTCCACAAGAACAGCCTTAGCGAAAGGCTTCTTCAAGGAAAAGAGGTAACTCTGTGAGATGAATTCACAGAACACAGAGCAGTTTCTCAGAAAGCTTCTTTCTAGTTTTGAACGGAAGATATTTCCTTTTTCACCATAGCCCTCCTAGGATTTCCAAATATCCCTTTGCCAATTCCACAAGAACAGCCTTAGCGAAAGGCTTCTTGAAGGGAAAGATGTAACTCTGTGAGATGAATTCACAGAACACAGAGCAGTTTCTCAGAAAGCTTCTTTCCAGTTTTGAACGGAAGATATTTACTTTTACACCATAGCCGTCAATGGGCTTCCAAATATCCCTTTGCCAATTCCACAAGAACAGCCTTAGCGAAAGGCTTCTTGAAGGGAAAGATGTAACTCTGTGAGATGAATTATCAGAAAACAGAGCAGTTTCTCAGAAAGCTTCTTTCCAGTTTTGAACGGAAGATATTTCCTTTTTCACCATAGGCCTCTATGGGCTTCCAAATATCCCTTTACCAATTCCACAAGAACAGACTTAGCGAAAGGCTTCTTGAAGGGAAAGATGTAACTCTGTGAGATGAATTTACAGAACACAGAGCAGTGTCTCAGAAAGCTTCTTTCCAGTTTTGAACGGAAGATATTTCCTTTTTCACCATAGCCCTCTATGGGCTTCCAAATATCCCTTTGCCAATTCCACAAGAACAGCCTTAGCGAAAGGCTTCTTGAAGGGAAAGATGTAACTCTGTGAGATGAATTAACAGAACACAGAGCAGTTTCTCAGAAAGCTTGTTTCCAGTTTTGAACGGAAGATATTTCCTTTTTCACCATAGCCCTCTATGGGCTTCCAAATATCCCTTTGCCAATTCCACAAGAACAGCCTTAGCGAAAGGCTTCTTGAAGGGAATGATGTAACTCTGGGAGATGAATTCACAGTACACAGAGCAGTTTCTCAGAAAGCTTCTTTCCAGTTTTGAACGGAAGATATTTCCTTTTTCACCATAGCCGTCTAGGGGTTCCAAATATCCCTTTGCCAATTCCACAAGAACAGCCTTAGCGAAAGGCTTCTTGAAGGGAAAGATGTAACTCTGTGAGATGAATTAACAGAACACAGAGCAGTTTCTCAGAAAGCTTCTTTCCAGTTTTGAACGGAAGATATTTCCTTTTTCACCATAGCCCTCTATGGGCTTCCAAATATCCCTTTGCCAATTCCACAAGAACAGCCTTAGCGAAAGGCTTCTTGAAGGGAAAGATGTAACTCTGTGAGATGAATTCACAGAACACAGAGCAGTTTCTCAGAAAGCTTCTTTCCAGTTTTGAACGGAAGATATTTCCTTTTTCACCATAGCCCTCTATGTGCTTCCAAATATCGCTTTGCCAATTCCACAAGAACAGCCTTAGCGAAAGACTTCTTGAAGGGAAAGATGTAACTCTGTGAGATGAATTAACAGAACAGAGAGCAGTTTCTCAGAAAGCTTCTTTCCAGTTTTGAACGGAAGATATTTCCTTTTTCACCATAGCCCTCTATGGGCTTCCAAATATCCCGTTGCCAATTCCACAAGAACAGCCTTAGCGAAAGGCTTCTTGAAGGGAAAGATGTAACTCTGTGGGATGAATTAACAGAACACAGAGCAGTTTCTCAGAAAGCTTCTTTCCAGATTTGAACGGAAGATATTTCCTTTTTCACCATAGCCCTCTATGGGCTTCCAAATATCCCTTTGCCAATTCCACAAGAACAGCCTTAGCGAAAGGCTTCTTGAAGGGAAAGATGTAACTCTGTGAGATGAATTCAAAGAACACAGAGCAGTTTCTCAGAAAGCTTCTTTCCAGTTTTGAACGGAAGATATTTCCTTTTTCACCATAGGCCTCTAAGGGCTTCCAAATATCCCTTTGCCAATTCCACAAGAACAGCCTTAGCGAAAGGCTTCTTGAAGGGAAAGATGTAACTCTGTGAGATGAATTAACAGGACACAGAGCAGTGTCTCAGAAAGCTTCTTTCCAGTTTTGAACGGAAGATATTTCCTTTTTCACCATAGCCTTCTAGGGGTTCCAAATATCCCTTTGCCAATTCCACAAGAACAGCCTTAGCGAAAGGCTTCTTGAAGGGAAAGATGTAACTCTGTGAGATGAATTAACAGAACACAGAGCAGTTTCTCAGAAAGCTTCTTTCCAGTTTTGAACGGAAGATATTTCCTTTTTCACCATAGCCCTCTATGGGCTTCCAAATATCGCTTTGCCAATTCCACAAGAACAGCCTTAGCGAAAGGCTTCTTGAAGGGAAAGATGTAACACTGTGAGAAGAATTCACAGAACACAGAGCAGTTTCTCAGAAAGCTTCTTTCCAGTTTTGAACGGAAGATATTTTCTTTTTCACCATAGCCCTCTAAGGACTTCCAAAAAAACCTTTGCCAATTCCACAAGAACAGCCTTAGCGAAAGGCTTCTTGAAGGGAAAGATGTAACACTGTGAGATGAATTCACAGAACACAGAGCAGTTTTTCAGAAAGCTTCTTTTCAGTTTTGAACGGAAGATATTTCCTTTTTCACCATAGCCCTCTATGGGCTTCCAAATATCCCTTTGCCAACTCCACAACAACAGCCTTAGCGAAAGGCTTCTTGCAGTGATAGATGTAACACTGTGAGATGAATTAAGAGAACACAGAGCAGTTTCTCAGAAAGCTTCTTTCCAGTTTTGAATGGAAGATATTTCCTTTCTCACCATAGCACTCTATGGGCTTCCAAATATCGCTTTGCCAATTCCACAAGAACAGCCTTAGAGAAAGGCTTCTTGAAGGGAAAAATGTAACTCTGTGAGATGAATTCACAGAACACAGAGCAGTTTCTCAGAAAGCTTCTTTCGAGTTTTGAACGGAAGATATTTCCTTTTTCACCATAGCCCTCTATGGGCTTCCAAATATCCCTTTGCCAATTCCACAAGAACAGCCTTAGCGAAAGGCTTCTTGAAGGGAAAGATGTAACACTGTGAGATGAATTAACAGAACACAGAGCAGTTTCTCAGAAAGCTTCTTTCCAGTTTTGAACGGAAGATATTTCTTTTTCACCATAGGCCTCTATGGGCTTCAAAATATCCCTTTGCCAATTCCTGAAGAACAGCCTTAGCGAAAGGCTTCTTGAAGGGAAAGATGTAACTCTGTGAGATGAATTCACAGAACACAGAGCAGTTTCTCAGAAAGCTTCTTTCCAGTTTTGAACGGAAGATATTTCCTTTTTCACCATAGCCGTCTAGGGGTTCCAAATATCCCTTTGCCAATTCCACAAGAACAGCCTTAGCGAAAGGCTTCTTGAAGGGAAAGATGTAACTCTGTGAGATGAATTAACAGAACACAGAGCAGTTTCTCAGAAAGCTTCTTTCCAGTTTTGAACGGAAGATATTTCCTTTTTCACCATAGCCCTCTATGGGCTTCCAAATATCCCTTTGCCTATTCCACAAGAACATCCTTAGCGAAAGGCTTCTTGAAGGGAAAGATGTAACTCTGTGAGATGAATTAACAGAACACAGAGCAGTTTCTCAGAAAGCTTCTTTCCAGTTTTGAACGGAAGATATTTCCTTTTTCACCATAGCCCTCTATGGGCTTCCAAATATCCCTTTGCCAATTCCACAAGAACAGCCTTAGCGAAAGGCTTCTTGAAGGGAAAGATGTAACTCTGTGAGATGAATTAACAGAACACAGAGCAGTTTCTCAGAAAGCTTCTTTCCAGTTTTGAACGGAAGATATTTCCTTTTTCACCATAGGCCTCTATGGGCTTCAAAATATCCCTTTGCCAATTCCTGAAGAACAGCCTTAGCGAAAGGCTTCTTGAAGGGAAAGATGTAACTCTGTGAGATGAATTCACAGAACACCGAGCAGTTTCTCAGAAAGCTTCTTTCCAGTTTTGAACGGAAGATATTTCCTTTTTCACCATTGCCGTCTAGGGGTTCCAAATATCCCTTTCCCAATACCACAAGAACCGCCTTAGCGAAAGGCTTCTTGAAGGGAAAGATGTAACTCTGTGAGATGAATTAACAGAACACAGAGCAGTTTCTCAGAAAGCTTCTTTCCAGTTTTGAACGGAAGATATTTCCTTTTTCACCATAGCCCTATATGGGCTTCCAAATATCCCTTTCCCAATTCCACAAGAACAGCCTTAGCGAAAGGCTTCTTGAAGGGAAAGATGTAACTCTGTGAGATGAATTCACAGAACACAGAGCAGTTTCTCAGAAAGCTTCTTTCCAGTTTTGAACGGAAGATATTTCCTTTTTCACCATAGCCCTCTATGGGCTTCCAAATATCGCTTTGCCAATTCCACAAGAACAGCCTTAGCGAAAGACTTCTTGAAGGGAAAGATGTAACTCTGTGAGATGAATTAACAGAACAGAGAGCAGTTTCTCAGAAAGCTTCTTTCCAGTTTTGAACTGAAGATATTTCCTTTTTCACCATAGCCCTCTATGGGCTTCCAAATATCCCTTTGCCAATTCCACAAGAACAGCCTTAGCGAAAGGCTTCTTGAAGGGAAAGATGTAACTCTGTGAGATGAATTCACAGAACACAGAGCAGTTTCTCAGAAAGCTTCTATCCAGTTTTGAACGGAAGATATTTCCTTTTTTACCATAGCCGTCTATGGGCTTCCAAATATCCCTTTGCCAATTCCACAAGAACAGCCTTAGCGAAAGGCTTCTTGAAGGGAAAGATGTAACTCTGTGAGATGAATTTACAGAACACAGAGCAGTTTCTCAGAAAGCTTCTTTCCAGTTTTGAACGGAAGATATTTCCTTTTTCACCATAGCCCTCTATGGGCTTCCAAATATCCCTTTGCCAATTCCACAAGAACAGCCTTAGCGAAAGGCTTCTTGAAGGGAAAGATGTAACTCTGTGAGATGAATTAACAGAACACAGATTAGTTTCTCAGAAAGCTTCTTTCCTGTTTTGAACAGAAGATATTTCCTTTTTCACCATAGCCCTCTATGGGCTTCCAAATATCCCTTTGCCAATTCCACAAGAACAGCCTTAGCGAAAGGCTTCTTGAAGGGAAAGATGTAACTCTGTGAGATGAATTTACAGAACACAGAGCAGTGTCTCAGAAAGCTTCTTTCCAGTTTTGAACGGAAGATATTTCCTTTTTCACCATAGCCCTCTATGGGCTTCCAAATATCCCTTTGCCAATTCCACAAGAACAGCCTTAGCGAAAGGCTTCTTGAAGGGAATGATGTAACTCTGTGAGATGAATTAACAGGACACAGAGCAGTTTCTCAGAAAGCTTCTTTCCAGTTTTGAACGGAAGATATTTCCTTTTTCACCATAGCCCTCTATGGGCTTCCAAATATCGCCTTGCCAATTCCACAAGAACAGCCTTAGCGAAAGGCTTCTTGAAGGGAAAGATGTAACTCTGTGAGATGAATTCACAGAACACAGAGCAGTGTCTCAGAAAGCTTCTTTCCAGTTTTGAACGGAAGATATTTCCTTTTTCACCATAGGCCTCTATGGGCTTCCAAATATCCCTTTGCCAATTCCACAAGAACAGCCTTAGCGAAAGGCTTCTTGAAGGGAAAGATGTAACTCTGTGAGATGAATTCACAGAACACAGAGCAGTGTCTCAGAAAGCTTCTTTCCAGTTTTGAACGGAAGATATTTCCTTTTTCACCATAGCCCTCTATGGGCTTCCAAATATCGCTTTGCCAATTCCACAAGAACAGCCTTAGCGAAAGGCTTCTTGAAGGGAAAGATGTAACTCTGTGAGATGAATTCACAGAACACAGGGCAGTTTCTCACAAAGCTTCTTTCCAGTTTTGAACGGAAGATATTTCCTTTTACACCGTAGCCGTCTATGGGCTTCCAAATATCCCTTTGCCAATTCCACAAGAACAGCCTTAGCGAAAGGCTTCTTGAAGGGAAAGATGTAACTCTGTGAGATGAATTAACAGAACACAGAGCAGTTTCTCAGAAAGCTTCTTTCCAGTTTTGAACGGAAGATATTTCCTTTTTCACCATAGCCCTCTATGGGCTTCCAAATATCCCTTTGCCAATTCCACAAGAACAGCCTTAGCGAAAGGCTTCTTGAAGGGAAAGATGTAACTCTGTGAGATGAATTCACAGAGCACAGAGCAGTGTCTCAGAAAGCTTCTTTCCAGTTTTGAACGGAAGATATTTCCTTTTTCACCATAGGCCTCCATGGGCTTCCAAATATCCCTTTGCCAATTCCACAAGAAGAGCCTTAACGAAAGGCTTCTTGAAGGGAAAGATGTAACGCTGTGAGTCGAATTCACAGAACACAGAGCAGTTTCTCAGAAAGCTTCTTTCCAGTTTTGAACGGAAGATATTTCCTTTTTCACCATAGCCCTTTATGGGCTTCCAAATATCGCTTTGCCAATTCCACAAGAACAGCCTTAGCGAAAGGCTTCTTGAAGGGAAAGATGTAACTCTGGGAGATGAATTCACAGAACACAGAGCAGTTTCTCAGAAAGCTTCTTTCCAGTTTTGAACGGAAGATATTTCCTTTTTCACCATAGGCCTCTCTGGGCTTCCAAATATCCCTTTGCCAATTCCACAAGAACAGCCTTAGCGAAAGGCTTCTTGAAGGGAAAGATGAAATTCTGTGAGATGAATTCACAGAACACAGTGCAGTGTCTCAGAAAGCTTCTTTCCAGTTTTGAACGGAAGATATTTCCTTTTTCACCATAGCCCTCTATGGGCTTCCAAATATCCCTTTGCCAATTCCACAAGAACAGCCTTAGCGAAAGGCTTCTTGAAGGGAATGATGTAACTCTGGGAGATGAATTCACAGTACACAGAGCAGTTTCTCAGAAAGCTTCTTTCCAGTTTTGAACGGAAGATATTTCCTTTTTCACCATAGGCCTCTATGGGCTTCCAAATATCCCTTTGCCAATTCCACAAGAACAGCCTTAGCGAAAGGCTTCTTGAAGGGAAAGATGAAATTCTGTGAGATGAATTCACAGAACACAGTGCAGTGTCTCAGAAAGCTTCTTTCCAGTTTTGAACGGAAGATATTTCCTTTTTCACCATAGCCCTCTATGGGCTTCCAAATATCCCTTTGCCAATTCCACAAGAACAGCCTTAGCGAAAGGCTTCTTGAAGGGAATGATGTAACTCTGGGAGATGAATTCACAGTACACAGAGCAGTTTCTCAGAAAGCTTCTTTCCAGTTTTGAACGGAAGATATTTCCTTTTTCACCATAGCCCTCTATGGGCTTCCAAATATCCCTTTGCCAATTCCACAAGAACAGCCTTAGCGAAAGGCTTCTTGAAGGGAAAGATGTAACTCTGTGAGATGAATTCACAGAACACAGAGCAGTTTCTCAGAAAGCTTCTTTCCAGTTTTGAACGGAAGATATTTCCTTTTTCACCATAGCCCTCTAGGGGTTCCAAATATCCCTTTGCCAATTCCACAAGAACAGCCTTAGCGAAAGGCTTCTTGAAGGGAAAGATGTAACTCTGTGAGATGAATTAACAGAACACAGAGCAGTTTCTCAGAAAGCTTCTTTCCAGTTTTGAACGGAAGATATTTCCTTTTTCACCATAGCCCTCTATGGGCTTCCAAATATCCCGTTGCCAATTCCACAAGAACAGCCTTAGCGAAAGGCTTCTTGAAGGGAAAGATGTAACTCTGTGAGATGAATTAACAGAACACAGAGCAGTTTCTCAGAAAGCTTCTTACCAGATTTGAACGGAAGATATTTCCTTTTTCACCATAGCCCTCTATGGGCTTCCAAATATCCCTTTGCGAATTCCACAAGAACAGACTTAGCGAAAGGCTTCTTGAAGGGAAAGATGTAACTCTGTGAGATGAATTCAAAGAACACAGAGCAGTTTCTCAGAAAGCTTCTTTCCAGTTTTGAACGGAAGATATTTCCTTTTTCACCATAGGCCTCTAAGGGCTTCCAAATATCCCTTTGCCAATTCCACAAGAACAGCCTTAGCGAAAGGCTTCTTGAAGGGAAAGATGTAACTCTATGAGATGAATTAGCAGAACACAGAGCAGTGTCTCAGAAAGCTTCTTTCCAGTTTTGAACGGAAGATATTTCCTTTTTCACCATAGCCGTCTAGGGGTTCCAAATATCCCTTTGCCAATTCCACAAGAACAGCCTTAGCGAAAGGCTTCTTGAAGGGAAAGATGTAACTCTGTGAGATGAATTAACAGAACACAGAGCAGTTTCTCAGAAAACTTCTTTCCAGTTTTGAACGGAAGATATTTCCTTTTTCACCATAGCCCTCTATGGGCTTCCAAATATCGCTTTGCCAATTCCACAAGAACAGCCTTAGCGAAAGGCTTCTTGAAGGGAAAGATGTAACTCTGTGAGAAGAATTAACAGAACACAGAGCAGTTTCTCAGAAAGCTTCTTTCCAGTTTTGAACGGAAGATATTTTCTTTTTCACCATAGCCCTCTAAGGACTTCCAAAAAAACCTTTACCAATTCCACAAGAACAGCCTTAGCGAAAGGCTTCTTGAAGGGAAAGATGTAACTCTGTGAGATGAATTCACAGAACACAGAGCAGTTTCTCAGAAAGCTTCTTTCCAGTTTTGAACGGAAGATATTTCCTTTTTCACCATAGCCCTCTATGGGCTTCCAAATATCCCTTTGCCAATTCCACAAGAACAGCCTTAGCGAAAGGCTTCTTGCAGGGATAGATGTAACACTGTGAGATGAATTAAGAGAACACAGAGCAGTTTCTCAGAAAGCTTCTTTCCAGTTTTGAACGGAAGATATTTCCTTTCTCACCATAGCACTCTATGGGCTTCCAAATATCGCTTTGCCAATTCCACAAGAACAGCCTTAGAGAAAGGCTTCTTGAAGGGAAAGATGTAACTCTGTGAGATGAATTCACAGAACACAGAGCAGTTTCTCAGAAAGCTTCTTTCCAGTTTTTAACGGAAGATATTTCCTTTTTCACCATAGCCCTCTATGGGCTTCCAAATATCCCTTTGCCAATTCCACAAGAACAGCCTTAGCGAAAGGCTTCTTGAAGGGAAAGATGTAACTCTGTGAGATGAATTAACAGAACACAGAGCAGTTTCTCAGAAAGCTTCTTTCCAGTTTTGAACGGAAGATATTTCCTTTTTCACCATAGGCCTCTATGGGCTTCAAAATATCCCTTTGCCAATTCCTGAAGAACAGCCTTAGCGAAAGGCTTCTTGAAGGGAAAGATGTAACTCTGTGAGATGAATTCACAGAACACAGAGCAGTTTCTCAGAAAGCTTCTTTCCAGTTTTGAACGGAAGATATTTCCTTTTTCACCATAGCCGTCCAGGGGTTCCAAATATCCCTTTGCCAATTCCACAAGAACAGCCTTAGCGAAAGGCGTCTTCAAGGGAAAGATGTAACTCTGTGAGATGAATTAACAAAACACAGACCAGTTTCTCAGAAAGCTTCTTTCCAGTTTTGAACGGAAGATATTTCCTTTTTTACCATAGCCCTCTATGGGCTTCCAAATATCCCTTTGCCAATTCCACAAGAACAGCCTTAGCGAAAGGCTTCTTGAAGGGAAAGATGTAACTCTGTGAGATGAATTAACAGAACACAGAGCAGTTTCTCAGAAAGCTTCTTTCCAGTTTTGAACGGAAGATATTTCCTTTTTCACCAAAGCCCTCTATTGGCTTCCAAATATCGCTTTGCCAATTCCACAAGAACAGCCTTAGCGAAAGGCTTCTTAAAGGGAAAGATGTAACTCTGTGAGATGAATTCACAGAACACAGAGCAGTTTCTCAGAAAGCTTCTTTCCAGTTTTGAACGGAAGATATTTCCTTTTTCACCATAGCCCTCTAAGGACTTCCAAATATACCTTTGCCAATTCCACAAGAACAGCGTTAGCGTAAGGCTTCTTGAAGGGAAAGATGTAACTCTGTGAGATGAATTCACAGAACACAGAGCAGTTTCTCAGAAAGCTTCTTTCCAGTTTTGAACGGAAGATATTTCCTTTTTCACCATAGCCCTCTATGGGCTTCCAAATATCCCTTTGCCAATTCCACAAGAACAGACTTAGCGAAAGGCTTCTTGAAGGGAAAGATGTAACTCTGTGAGATGAATTCACAGAACACAGAGCAGTTTCTGAGAAAGCTTCTTTCCAGTTTTGAACGGAAGATATTTCCTTTTTCACCATAGCTCTCTATGGGCTTCCAAATATCCCTTTGCCAATTCTACAAGAACAGCCTTAGCGAAAGGCTTCTTGAAAGGAAAGATGTAACTCTGGGAGATGAATTCACAGAACACAGAGCAGTATCTCAGAAAGCTTCTTTCCAATTTAGAACGGAAGGTATTTCCTTTTTCACCATAGGCCTCTATGGGATTCCAAATATCCCTTTGCCAATTCCACAAGAACAGCCTTAGCGAAAGGCTTCTTGAAGGGAAAGAGGTAACTCTGTGAGATGAATTCACAGAACACAGAGCAGTTTCTCAGAAAGCTTCTTTCCAGTTTTGAACGGAAGATATTTCCTTTTTCACCATAGCCCTCTATGGGCTTCCAAATATCGCTTTGCCAATCCCACAAGAACAGCCTTAGCGAAAGGCTTCTTGAAGAGAAAGATGTAACTCTGTGAGAAGAATTAACAGAACACAGAGCAGTTTCTCAGAAAGCTTCTTTCCAGTTTTGAACGGAAGATATTTCCTTTTTCACCATAGCCCTCTATGGGCTTCCAAATATCCCTTTGCCAATTCCACAAGAGCAGCCTTAGCGAAAGGCTTCTTGAAGGGAAAGATGTAACTCTGTGAGATGAATTCACAGAACACAGAGCCGTTTCTCAGAAAGCTTCTTTCCAGTTTTGAACGGAAGATATTTCCATTTTCACCATAGCCCTCTATGGGCTTCCAAATATCCCTTTGCCAATTCCACAAGAACAGCCTTAGCGAAAGGCTTCTTGAAGGGAAAGATGTAACTCTGTGAGATGAATTCACAGAACACAGAGCAGTGTCTCAGAAAGCTTCTTTCCAATTTTGAACGGAAGATATTTCCTTTTTCACCATAGGCCTCTATGGGATTCCAAATATCCCTTTGCCAATTCCACAAGAACAGCCTTAGCGAAAGGCTTCTTCAAGGAAAAGAGGTAACTCTGTGAGATGAATTAACAGAACACAGAGCAGTTTCTCAGAAAGCTTCTTTCCAGTTTTGAACGGAAGATATTTCCTTTTTCACCATAGCCCTCTATGGGCTTCCAAATATCGCTTTGCCAATCCCACAAGAACAGCCTTAGCGAAAGGCTTCTTGAAGGGAAAGATGTAACTCTGTGAGAAGAATTAACAGAACACAGAGCAGTTTCTCAGAAAGCTTCTTTCCAGTTTTGAACGGAAGATATTTTCTTTTTCACCATAGCCCTCTAAGGACTTCCAAAAAAACCTTTACCAATTCCACAAGAACAGCCTTAGCGAAAGGCTTCTTGAAGGGAAAGATGTAACTCTGTGAGATGAATTCACAGAACACAGAGCAGTTTCTCAGAAAGCTTCTTTCCAGTTTTGAACGGAAGATATTTCCTTTTTCACCATAGCCCTCTATGGGCTTCCAAATATCCCTTTGCCAATTCCACAAGAACAGCCTTAGCGAAAGGCTTCTTGCAGGGATAGATGTAACACTGTGAGATGAATTAAGAGAACACAGAGCAGTTTCTCAGAAAGCTTCTTTCCAGTTTTGAACGGAAGATATTTCCTTTCTCACCATAGCACTCTATGGGCTTCCAAATATCGCTTTGCCAATTCCACAAGAACAGCCTTAGAGAAAGGCTTCTTGAAGGGAAAGATGTAACTCTGTGAGATGAATTCACAGAACACAGAGCAGTTTCTCAGAAAGCTTCTTTCCAGTTTTTAACGGAAGATATTTCCTTTTTCACCATAGCCCTCTATGGGCTTCCAAATATCCCTTTGCCAATTCCACAAGAACAGCCTTAGCGAAAGGCTTCTTGAAGGGAAAGATGTAACTCTGTGAGATGAATTAACAGAACACAGAGCAGTTTCTCAGAAAGCTTCTTTCCAGTTTTGAACGGAAGATATTTCCTTTTTCACCATAGGCCTCTATGGGCTTCAAAATATCCCTTTGCCAATTCCTGAAGAACAGCCTTAGCGAAAGGCTTCTTGAAGGGAAAGATGTAACTCTGTGAGATGAATTCACAGAACACAGAGCAGTTTC
Source organism: Chlorocebus sabaeus (assembly GCF_047675955.1). Taxonomy (NCBI): domain Eukaryota; kingdom Metazoa; phylum Chordata; class Mammalia; order Primates; family Cercopithecidae; genus Chlorocebus; species Chlorocebus sabaeus. Next base: position 1,002,909 of record NW_027327570.1, read on the forward strand.
TCAGAAAGCTTCTTTCCAGTTTTGAACGGAAGATATTTCCTTTTTCACCATAGCCGTCCAGGGGTTCCAAATATCCCTTTGCCAATTCCACAAGAACAGCCTTAGCGAAAGGCGTCTTCAAGGGAAAGATGTAACTCTGTGAGATGAATTAACAAAACACAGACCAGTTTCTCAGAAAGCTTCTTTCCAGTTTTGAACGGAAGATATTTCCTTTTTTACCATAGCCCTCTATGGGCTTCCAAATATCCCTTTGCCAATTCCACAAGAACAGCCTTAGCGAAAGGCTTCTTGAAGGGAAAGATGTAACTCTGTGAGATGAATTAACAGAACACAGAGCAGTTTCTCAGAAAGCTTCTTTCCAGTTTTGAACGGAAGATATTTCCTTTTTCACCAAAGCCCTCTATTGGCTTCCAAATATCGCTTTGCCAATTCCACAAGAACAGCCTTAGCGAAAGGCTTCTTAAAGGGAAAGATGTAACTCTGTGAGATGAATTCACAGAACACAGAGCAGTTTCTCAGAAAGCTTCTTTCCAGTTTTGAACGGAAGATATTTCCTTTTTCACCATAGCCCTCTAAGGACTTCCAAATATACCTTTGCCAATTCCACAAGAACAGCGTTAGCGTAAGGCTTCTTGAAGGGAAAGATGTAACTCTGTGAGATGAATTCACAGAACACAGAGCAGTTTCTCAGAAAGCTTCTTTCCAGTTTTGAACGGAAGATATTTCCTTTTTCACCATAGCCCTCTATGGGCTTCCAAATATCCCTTTGCCAATTCCACAAGAACAGACTTAGCGAAAGGCTTCTTGAAGGGAAAGATGTAACTCTGTGAGATGAATTCACAGAACACAGAGCAGTTTCTGAGAAAGCTTCTTTCCAGTTTTGAACGGAAGATATTTCCTTTTTCACCATAGCTCTCTATGGGCTTCCAAATATCCCTTTGCCAATTCTACAAGAACAGCCTTAGCGAAAGGCTTCTTGAAAGGAAAGATGTAACTCTGGGAGATGAATTCACAGAACACAGAGCAGTATCTCAGAAAGCTTCTTTCCAATTTAGAACGGAAGGTATTTCCTTTTTCACCATAGGCCTCTATGGGATTCCAAATATCCCTTTGCCAATTCCACAAGAACAGCCTTAGCGAAAGGCTTCTTGAAGGGAAAGAGGTAACTCTGTGAGATGAATTCACAGAACACAGAGCAGTTTCTCAGAAAGCTTCTTTCCAGTTTTGAACGGAAGATATTTCCTTTTTCACCATAGCCCTCTATGGGCTTCCAAATATCGCTTTGCCAATCCCACAAGAACAGCCTTAGCGAAAGGCTTCTTGAAGAGAAAGATGTAACTCTGTGAGAAGAATTAACAGAACACAGAGCAGTTTCTCAGAAAGCTTCTTTCCAGTTTTGAACGGAAGATATTTCCTTTTTCACCATAGCCCTCTATGGGCTTCCAAATATCCCTTTGCCAATTCCACAAGAGCAGCCTTAGCGAAAGGCTTCTTGAAGGGAAAGATGTAACTCTGTGAGATGAATTCACAGAACACAGAGCCGTTTCTCAGAAAGCTTCTTTCCAGTTTTGAACGGAAGATATTTCCATTTTCACCATAGCCCTCTATGGGCTTCCAAATATCCCTTTGCCAATTCCACAAGAACAGCCTTAGCGAAAGGCTTCTTGAAGGGAAAGATGTAACTCTGTGAGATGAATTCACAGAACACAGAGCAGTGTCTCAGAAAGCTTCTTTCCAATTTTGAACGGAAGATATTTCCTTTTTCACCATAGGCCTCTATGGGATTCCAAATATCCCTTTGCCAATTCCACAAGAACAGCCTTAGCGAAAGGCTTCTTCAAGGAAAAGAGGTAACTCTGTGAGATGAATTCACAGAACACAGAGCAGTTTCTCAGAAAGCTTCTTTCCAGTTTTGAACGGAAGATAATTCCTTTTTCACCATAGCCCTCTATGGGCTTCCAAATATCGCTTTGCCAATCCCACAAGAACAGCCTTAGCGAAAGGCTTCTTGAAGGGAAAGATGTAACTCTGTGAGAAGAATTAACAGAACACAGATCAGTTTCTCAGAAAGCTTCTTTCTAGTTTTGAACGGAAGATATTTCCTTTTTCACCATAGCCCTCCTAGGATTTCCAAATATCCCTTTGCCAATTCCACAAGAACAGCCTTAGCGAAAGGCTTCTTGAAGGGAAAGATGTAACTCTGTGAGATGAATTCACAGAACACAGAGCAGTTTCTCAGAAAGCTTCTTTCCAGTTTTGAACGGAAGATATTTACTTTTACACCATAGCCGTCAATGGGCTTCCAAATATCCCTTTGCCAATTCCACAAGAACAGCCTTAGCGAAAGGCTTCTTGAAGGGAAAGATGTAACTCTGTGAGATGAATTATCAGAAAACAGAGCAGTTTCTCAGAAAGCTTCTTTCCAGTTTTGAACGGAAGATATTTCCTTTTTCACCATAGGCCTCTATGGGCTTCCAAATATCGCTTTGCCAATTCCACAAGAACAGCCTTAGCGAAAGGCTTCTTGAAGGGAAAGATGTAACTCTGTGAGATGAATTAACAGAACACAGAGCAGTTTCTCACAAAGCTTCTTTCCAGTTTTGAACGGAAGATATTTCCTTTTTCACCATAGCCCTCTATGGGCTTCCAAATATCGCTTTGCCAATTCCACAAGAACAGCCTTAGCGAAAGGCTTCTTGAAGGGAAAGATGTAACTCTGTGAGATGAATTCACAGAACACAGAGCAGTTTCTCAGAAAGCTTCTTTCCAGTTTTGAACGGAAGATATTTCCTTTTACACCATAGCCGTCTATGGGCTTCCAAATATCCCTTTGCCACTTCCACAAGAACAGCCTTAGCGAAAGGCTTCTTGAAGGGAAAGATGTAACTCTGTGAGATGAATTCACAGAACACAGAGCAGTTTCCCAGAAAGCTTCTTTCCAGTTTTGAACGGAAGATATTTCCTTTTTCACCATAGCTCTCTAAGGGCTTCCGAATATCCCTTTGCCAATTCCACAAGAACAGCCTTAGCGAAAGGCTTCTTGAAGGGAGAGATGTAACTCTGTGAGATGAATTCACAGAACACAGAGCAGTGTCTCAGAAAGCTTCTTTCCAGTTTTGAACGGAAGATATTTCCTTTTTCACCATAGGCCTCTAAGGGGTCCCAAATATCCCTTTGCCAATTCCACAAGAACAGACTTAGCGAAAGGCTTCTTGAAAGGAAAGATGTAACACTGTGAGATGTATTCACAGAACACCGAGCAGTTTCTCAGAAAGCTTCTTTCCAGTTTTGAACGGAAGATATTTCCTTTTTCACCATAGCCCTCTATGGGCTTCCAAATATCCCTTTGCCAATTCCACAAGAACAGCCTTAGCGAAAGGCTTCTTGAAGGGAAAGATGTAACTCTGTGAGATGAATTAACAGAACACAGAGCAGTTTCTCAGAAAGCTTCTTTCCAGTTTTGAACGGAAGATATTTCCTTTTTCACCAAAGCCCTCTATTGGCTTCCAAATATCGCTTTGCCAATTCCACAAGAACAGCCTTAGCGAAAGGCTTCTTAAAGGGAAAGATGTAACTCTGTGAGATGAATTCACAGAACACAGAGCAGTTTCTCAGAAAGCTTCTTTCCAGTTTTGAACGGAAGATATTTCCTTTTTCACCATAGCCCTCTAAGGACTTCCAAATATACCTTTGCCAATTCCACAAGAACAGCGTTAGCGTAAGGCTTCTTGAAGGGAAAGATGTAACTCTGTGAGATGAATTCACAGAACACAGAGCAGTTTCTCAGAAAGCTTCTTTCCAGTTTTGAACGGAAGATATTTCCTTTTTCACCATAGCCCTCTATGGGCTTCCAAATATCCCTTTGCCAATTCCACAAGAACAGACTTAGCGAAAGGCTTCTTGAAGGGAAAGATGTAACTCTGTGAGATGAATTCACAGAACACAGAGCAGTTTCTCAGAAAGCTTCTTTCCAGTTTTGAACGGAAGATATTTCCTTTTTCACCATAGCTCTCTATGGGCTTCCAAATATCCCTTTGCCAATTCTACAAGAACAGCCTTAGCGAAAGGCTTCTTGAAAGGAAAGATGTAACTCTGGGAGATGAATTCACAGAACACAGAGCAGTATCTCAGAAAGCTTCTTTCCAATTTAGAACGGAAGGTATTTCCTTTTTCACCATAGGCCTCTATGGGATTCCAAATATCCCTTTGCCAATTCCACAAGAACAGCCTTAGCGAAAGGCTTCTTGAAGGGAAAGAGGTAACTCTGTGAGATGAATTCACAGAACACAGAGCAGTTTCTCAGAAAGCTTCTTTCCAGTTTTGAACGGAAGATATTTCCTTTTTCACCATAGCCCTCTATGGGCTTCCAAATATCGCTTTGCCAATCCCACAAGAACAGCCTTAGCGAAAGGCTTCTTGAAGAGAAAGATGTAACTCTGTGAGAAGAATTAACAGAACACAGAGCAGTTTCTCAGAAAGCTTCTTTCCAGTTTTGAACGGAAGATATTTCCTTTTTCACCATAGCCCTCTATGGGCTTCCAAATATCCCTTTGCCAATTCCACAAGAGCAGCCTTAGCGAAAGGCTTCTTGAAGGGAAAGATGTAACTCTGTGAGATGAATTCACAGAACACAGAGCCGTTTCTCAGAAAGCTTCTTTCCAGTTTTGAACGGAAGCTATTTCCATTTTCACCATAGCCCTCTATGGGCTTCCAAATATCCCTTTGCCAATTCCACAAGAACAGCCTTAGCGAAAGGCTTCTTGAAGGGAAAGATGTAACTCTGTGAGATGAATTCACAGAACACAGAGCAGTGTCTCAGAAAGCTTCTTTCCAATTTTGAACGGAAGATATTTCCTTTTTCACCATAGGCCTCTATGGGATTCCAAATATCCCTTTGCCAATTCCACAAGAACAGCCTTAGCGAAAGGCTTCTTCAAGGAAAAGAGGTAACTCTGTGAGATGAATTCACAGAACACAGAGCAGTTTCTCAGAAAGCTTCTTTCCAGTTTTGAACGGAAGATATTTCCTTTTTCACCATAGCCCTCTATGGGCTTCCAAATATCGCTTTGCCAATCCCACAAGAACAGCCTTAGCGAAAGGCTTCTTGAAGGGAAAGATGTAACTCTGTGAGAAGAATTAACAGAACACAGATCAGTTTCTCAGAAAGCTTCTTTCTAGTTTTGAACGGAAGATATTTCCTTTTTCACCATAGCCCTCCTAGGATTTCCAAATATCCCTTTGCCAATTCCACAAGAACAGCCTTAGCGAAAGGCTTCTTGAAGGGAAAGATGTAACTCTGTGAGATGAATTCACAGAACACAGAGCAGTTTCTCAGAAAGCTTCTTTCCAGTTTTGAACGGAAGATATTTACTTTTACACCATAGCCGTCAATGGGCTTCCAAATATCCCTTTGCCAATTCCACAAGAACAGCCTTAGCGAAAGGCTTCTTGAAGGGAAAGATGTAACTCTGTGAGATGAATTATCAGAAAACAGAGCAGTTTCTCAGAAAGCTTCTTTCCAGTTTTGAACGGAAGATATTTCCTTTTTCACCATAGGCCTCTATGGGCTTCCAAATATCCCTTTACCAATTCCACAAGAACAGACTTAGCGAAAGGCTTCTTGAAGGGAAAGATGTAACTCTGTGAGATGAATTTACAGAACACAGAGCAGTGTCTCAGAAAGCTTCTTTCCAGTTTTGAACGGAAGATATTTCCTTTTTCACCATAGCCCTCTATGGGCTTCCAAATATCCCTTTGCCAATTCCACAAGAACAGCCTTAGCGAAAGGCTTCTTGAAGGGAAAGATGTAACTCTGTGAGATGAATTAACAGAACACAGAGCAGTTTCTCAGAAAGCTTCTTTCCAGTTTTGAACGGAAGATATTTCCTTTTTCACCATAGCCCTCTATGGGCTTCCAAATATCGCCTTGCCAATTCCACAAGAACAGCCTTACCGAAAGGCTTCTTCAAGGGAAAGATGTAACTCTGTGAGATGAATTCACAGAACACAGAGCAGTGTCTCAGAAAGCTTCTTTCCAGTTTTGAACGGAAGATATTTCCTTTTTCACCATAGGCCTCTATGGGCTTCCAAATATCCCTTTGCCAATTCCACAAGAACAGCCTTAGCGAAAGGCTTCTTGAAGGGAAAGATGTAACTCTGTGAGATGAATTCACAGAACACAGAGCAGTGTCTCAGAAAGCTTCTTTCCAGTTTTGAACGGAAGATATTTCCTTTTTCACCATAGCCCTCTATGGGCTTCCAAATATCGCTTTGCCAATTCCACAAGAACAGCCTTAGCGAAAGGCTTCTTGAAGGGAAAGATGTAACTCTGTGAGATGAATTCACAGAACACAGGGCAGTTTCTCAGAAAGCTTCTTTCCAGTTTTGAACGGAAGATATTTCCTTTTACACCATAGCCGTCTATGGGCTTCCAAATATCCCTTTGCCAATTCCACAAGAACAGCCTTAGCGAAAGGCTTCTTGAAGGGAAAGATGTAACTCTGTGAGATGAATTCACAGAACAAAGAGCAGTTTCTCAGAAAGCTTCTTTCCAGTTTTGAACGGAAGATATTTCCTTTTTCACCATAGCCCTCTATGGGCTTCCAAATATCCCTTTGCCAATTCCACAAGAACAGCCTTAGCGAAAGGCTTCTTGAAGGGAAAGATGTAACTCTGTGAGATGAATTCACAGAGCACAGAGCAGTGTCTCAGAAAGCTTCTTTCCAGTTTTGAACGGAAGATATTTCCTTTTTCACCATAGGCCTCCATGGGCTTCCAAATATCCCTTTGCCAATTCCACAAGAACAGCCTTAGCGAAAGGCTTCTTGAAGGGAAAGATGTAACGCTGTGAGACGAATTCACAGAACACAGAGCAGTTTCTCAGAAAGCTTCTTTCCAGTTTTGAACGGAAGATATTTCCTTTTTCACCATAGCCCTTTATGGGCTTCCAAATATCGCTTTCCCAATTCCACAAGAACAGCCTTAGCGAAAGGCTTCTTGAAGGGAAAGATGTAACTCTGGGAGATGAATTCACAGAACACAGAGCAGTTTCTCAGAAAGCTTCTTTCCAGCTTTGAACGGAAGATATTTCCTTTTTCACCATAGGCCTCTATGGGCTTCCAAATATCCCTTTGCCAATTCCACAAGAACAGCCTTAGCGAAAGGCTTCTTGAAGGGAAAGATGAAATTCTGTGAGATGAATTCACAGAACACAGTGCAGTGTCTCAGAAAGCTTCTTTCCAGTTTTGAACGGAAGATATTTCCTTTTTCACCATAGCCCTCTATGGGCTTCCAAATATCCCTTTGCCAATTCCACAAGAACAGCCTTAGCGAAAGGCTTCTTGAAGGGAATGATGTAACTCTGGGAGATGAATTCACAGTACACAGAGCAGTTTCTCAGAAAGCTTCTTTCCAGTTTTGAACGGAAGATATTTCCTTTTTCACCATAGCCGTCTAGGGGTTCCAAATATCCCTTTGCCAATTCCACAAGAACAGCCTTAGCGAAAGGCTTCTTGAAGGGAAAGATGTAACTCTGTGAGATGAATTAACAGAACACAGAGCAGTTTCTCAGAAAGCTTCTTTCCAGTTTTGAACGGAAGATATTTCCTTTTTCACCATAGCCCTCTATGGGCTTCCAAATATCCCTTTGCCAATTCCACAAGAACAGCCTTAGCGAAAGGCTTCTTGAAGGGAAAGATGTAACTCTGTGAGATGAATTAACAGAACACAGAGCAGTTTCTCAGAAAGCTTCTTTCCAGTTTTGAACGGAAGATATTTCCTTTTTCACCATAGCCCTCTATGTGCTTCCAAATATCGCTTTGCCAATTCCACAAGAACAGCCTTAGCGAAAGACTTCTTGAAGGGAAAGATGTAACTCTGTGAGATGAATTAACAGAACAGAGAGCAGTTTCTCAGAAAGCTTCTTTCCAGTTTTGAACGGAAGATATTTCCTTTTTCACCATAGCCCTCTATGGGCTTCCAAATATCCCGTTGCCAATTCCACAAGAACAGCCTTAGCGAAAGGCTTCTTGAAGGGAAAGATGTAACTCTGTGGGATGAATTAACAGAACACAGAGCAGTTTCTCAGAAAGCTTCTTTCCAGATTTGAACGGAAGATATTTCCTTTTTCACCATAGCCCTCTATGGGCTTCCAAATATCCCTTTGCCAATTCCACAAGAACAGCCTTAGCGAAAGGCTTCTTGAAGGGAAAGATGTAACTCTGTGAGATGAATTCAAAGAACACAGAGCAGTTTCTCAGAAAGCTTCTTTCCAGTTTTGAACGGAAGATATTTCCTTTTTCACCATAGGCCTCTAAGGGCTTCCAAATATCCCTTTGCCAATTCCACAAGAACAGCCTTAGCGAAAGGCTTCTTGAAGGGAAAGATGTAACTCTGTGAGATGAATTAACAGGACACAGAGCAGTGTCTCAGAAAGCTTCTTTCCAGTTTTGAACGGAAGATATTTCCTTTTTCACCATAGCCTTCTAGGGGTTCCAAATATCCCTTTGCCAATTCCACAAGAACAGCCTTAGCGAAAGGCTTCTTGAAGGGAAAGATGTAACTCTGTGAGATGAATTAACAGAACACAGAGCAGTTTCTCAGAAAGCTTCTTTCCAGTTTTGAACGGAAGATATTTCCTTTTTCACCATAGCCCTCTATGGGCTTCCAAATATCGCTTTGCCAATTCCACAAGAACAGCCTTAGCGAAAGGCTTCTTGAAGGGAAAGATGTAACACTGTGAGAAGAATTCACAGAACACAGAGCAGTTTCTCAGAAAGCTTCTTTCCAGTTTTGAACGGAAGATATTTTCTTTTTCACCATAGCCCTCTAAGGACTTCCAAAAAAACCTTTGCCAATTCCACAAGAACAGCCTTAGCGAAAGGCTTCTTGAAGGGAAAGATGTAACACTGTGAGATGAATTCACAGAACACAGAGCAGTTTCCCAGAAAGCTTCTTTCCAGTTTTGAACGGAAGATATTTCCTTTTTCACCATAGCTCTCTAAGGGCTTCCGAATATCCCTTTGCCAATTCCACAAGAACAGCCTTAGCGAAAGGCTTCTTGAAGGGAGAGATGTAACTCTGTGAGATGAATTCACAGAACACAGAGCAGTGTCTCAGAAAGCTTCTTTCCAGTTTTGAACGGAAGATATTTCCTTTTTCACCATAGGCCTCTAAGGGGTCCCAAATATCCCTTTGCCAATTCCACAAGAACAGACTTAGCGAAAGGCTTCTTGAAAGGAAAGATGTAACACTGTGAGATGTATTCACAGAACACCGAGCAGTTTCTCAGAAAGCTTCTTTCCAGTTTTGAACGGAAGATATTTCCTTTTTCACCATAGCCCTCTATGGGCTTCCAAATATCCCTTTGCCAATTCCACAAGAACAGCCTTAGCGAAAGGCTTCTTGAAGGGAAAGATGTAACTCTGTGAGATGAATTAACAGAACACAGAGCAGTTTCTCAGAAAGCTTCTTTCCAGTTTTGAACGGAAGATATTTCCTTTTTCACCATAGCCCTCTATGGGCTTCCAAATATCCCTTTGCCAATTCCACAAGAACAGCCTTAGCGAAAGGCTTCTTGAAGGGAAATATGTAACTCTGTGAGATGAATTCACAGAACACAGAACAGTTTCTCAGAAAGCTTCTTTCCAGTTTTGAACGGAAGATATTTCCTTTTTCACAATAGGCCTCTATGGGATTCCAAATATCGCTTTGCCAATTCCACAAGAACAGCCTTAGCGAAAGGCTTCTTGAAGGGAAAGATGTAACTCTGTGAGAAGAATTAACAGAACACAGAGCAGTTTCTCAGAAAGCTTCTTTCCAGTTTTGAACGGAAGATATTTCCTTTTTCACCATAGCCCTCCTAGGACTTCCAAATATCCCTTTGCCAATTCCACAAGAACAGCCTTAGCGAAAGGCTTCTTGAAGGGAAAGATGTAACTCTGTGAGACGAATTCACAGAACACAGAGCAGTTTCTCAGAAAGCTTCTTTCCAGTTTTGAACGGAAGATATTTCCTTTTTCACCATAGCCCTCTATGGGCTTCCAAATATCGCTTTGCCAATTCCACAAGAACAGCCTTAGCGAAAGGCCTCTTGAAGGGAAAGATGTATCTCTGGGAGATGAATTCACAGAACACAGAGCAGTTTCTCAGAAAGCTTCTTTCCAGTTTTGAACGGAAGATATTTACTTTTACACCATAGCCGTCTATGGGCTTCCAAATATCCCTTTGCCAATTCCACAAGAACAGCCTTAGCGAAAGGCTTCTTGAAGGGAAAGATGTAACTCTGTGAGATGAATTAACAGAACACAGAGCAGTTTCTCAGAAAGCTTCTTTCCAGTTTTGAACGGAAGATATTTCCTTTTTCACCATAGGCCTCTATGGGCTTCCAAATATCCCTTTGCCAATTCCACAAGAACAGCCTTAGCGAAAGGCTTCTTGAAGGGAAAGATGTAACTCTGTGAGATGAATTCACAGAACACAGAGCAGTTTCTCAGAAAGCTTCTTTCCAGTTTTGAACGGAAGATATTTACTTTTTCACCATAGCCCTCTATGGGCTTCCAAATATCCCATTGCCAATTCCACAAGAACAGCCTTAGCGAAAGGCTTCTTGAAGGGAAAGATGTAACTCTGTGAGATGAATTCACAGAACACAGAGCAGTTTCTCAGAAAGCTTCTTTCCAGTTTTGAACGGAAGATATTTCCTTTTTCACCATAGCCCTCTATGGGCTTCCAAATATCCCTTTGCCAATTCCACAAGAACAGCCTTAGCGAAAGGCTTCTTGAAGGGAAAGATGTAACTCTGTGAGATGAATTCACAGAACACAGAGCAGTTTCTCAGAAAGCTTCTTTCCAGTTTTGTACGGAATATATTTCCTTTTTCACCATAGCCCTCTATGGGCTTCCAAATATCGCTTTGCCAATTCCACAAGAACAGCCTTAGCGAAAGGCTTCTTGAAGGGAAAGATGTAACTCTGTGAGATGAATTCACAGAACACAGAGCAGTTTCTCAGAAAGCTTCTTTCCAGTTTTGAACGGAAGATATTTCCTTTTTCACCATAGGCCTCTATGGGCTCCAAATATCGCTTTGCCAATTCCACAAGAACAGCCTTAGCGAAAGGCTTCTTGAAGGGAAAGATGTAACTCTGTGAGATGAATTCACAGAACACAGAGCAGTTTCTCAGAAAGCTTCTTTCCAGTTTTGAACGGAAGATATTTCCTTTTTCACCATAGCCGTCTAGGGGTTCCAAATATCCCTTTCCCAATTCCACAAGAACAGCCTTAGCGAAAGGCTTCTTGAAGGGAAAGATGTAACTCTGTGAGATGAATTAACAGAACACAGAGCAGTTTCTCAGAAAGCTTCTTTCCAGTTTTGTACGGAAGATATTTCCTTTTTCACCATAGCCCTCTATGGGCTTCCAAATATCCCTTTGCCAATTCCACAAGAAGAGCCTTAGCGAAAGGCTTCTTGAAGGGAAAGATGTAACTCTGTGAGATGAATTAACAGAACACAGAGCAGTTTCTCAGAAAGCTTCTTTCCAGTTTTGAACGGAAGATATTTCCTTTTTCACCATAGCCCTCTATGGGCTTCCAAATATCGCTTTGCCAATTCCACAAGAACAGCCTTAGCGAAAGGCTTCTTGAAGGGAAAGATGTAACTCTGTGAGATGAATTAACAGAACACAGAGCAGTTTCTCAGAAAGCTTCTTTCCAGTTTTGAACGGAAGATATTTCCTTTTTCACCATAGCCCTCTATGGGCTTCCAAATATCCCTTTTCCAATTCCACAAGAACAGCCTTAGCGAAAGGCTTCTTGAAGGGAAAGATGTAACTCTGTGAGATGAATTCACAGAACACAGAGCAGTTTCTCAGAAAGCTTCTTTCCAGTTTTGAACGGAAGATATTTCCTTTTTCACCATAGCCCTCTATGGGCTTCCAAATATCCCTTTGTCAATTCCACAAGAACAGCCTTAGCGAAAGGCTTCTTGAAGGGAAAGATGTAACTCTGTGAGATGAATTCACAGAACACAGAGCAGTTTCTCAGAAAGCTTCTTTCCAGTTTTGAACGGAAGATATTTCCTTTTTCACCATAGCCCTCTATGGGCTTCCAAATATCCCTTTGCCAATTCCACAAGAACAGCCTTAGCGAAAGGCTTCTTGAAGGGAAAGATGTAACTCTGTGAGATGAATTAACAGAACACAGAGCAGTTTCTCAGAAAGCTTCTTTCCAGTTTTGAACGGAAGATATTTCCTTTTTCACCATAGGCCTCTATGGGCTTCAAAATATCCCTTTGCCAATTCCTGAAGAACAGTATTAGCGAAAGGCTTCTTGAAGGGAAAGATGTAACTCTGTGAGATGAATTCACAGAACACAGAGCAGTTTCTCAGAAAGCTTCTTTCCAGTTTTGAACGGAAGATATTTCCTTTTTCACCATAGCCCTCTATGGGCTTCCAAATATCGCTTTGCCAATTCCACAAGAACAGCCTTAGCGAAAGACTTCTTGAAGGGAAAGATGTAACTCTGTGAGATGAATTAACGGAACAGAGAGCAGTTTCTCAGAAAGCTTCTTTCCAGTTTTGAACTGAAGATATTTCCTTTTTCACCATAGCCCTCTATGGGCTTCCAAATATCCCTTTGCCAATTCCACAAGAACAGCCTTAGCGAAAGGCTTCTTGAAGGGAAAGATGTAACTCTGTGAGATGAATTCACAGAACACAGAGCAGTTTCTCAGAAAGCTTCTATCCAGTTTTGAACGGAAGATATTTCCTTTTTTACCATAGCCGTCTATGGGCTTCCAAATATCCCTTTGCCAATTCCACAAGAACAGCCTTAGCGAAAGGCTTCTTGAAGGGAAAGATGTAACTCTGTGAGATGAATTTACAGAACACAGAGCAGTTTCTCAGAAAGCTTCTTTCCAGTTTTGAACGGAAGATATTTCCTTTTTCACCATAGACCTCTATGGGCTTCCAAATATCGCTTTGCCAATTCCACAAGAACAGCCTTAGCGAAAGGCTTCTTGAAGGGAAAGATGTAACTCTGTGAGATGAATTAACAGAACACAGAGCAGTTTCTCACAAAGCTTCTTTCCAGTTTTGAACGGAAGATATTTCCTTTTTCACCATAGCCCTCTATGGGCTTCCAAATATCGCTTTGCCAATTCCACAAGAACAGCCTTAGCGAAAGGCTTCTTGAAGGGAAAGATGTAACTCTGTGAGATGAATTCACAGAACACAGAGCAGTTTCTCAGAAAGCTTCTTTCCAGTTTTGAACGGAAGATATTTCCTTTTACACCATAGCCGTCTATGGGCTTCCAAATATCCCTTTGCCACTTCCACAAGAACAGCCTTAGCGAAAGGCTTCTTGAAGGGAAAGATGTAACTCTGTGAGATGAATTCACAGAACACAGAGCAGTTTCCCAGAAAGCTTCTTTCCAGTTTTGAACGGAAGATATTTCCTTTTTCACCATAGCTCTCTAAGGGCTTCCGAATATCCCTTTGCCAATTCCACAAGAACAGCCTTAGCGAAAGGCTTCTTGAAGGGAGAGATGTAACTCTGTGAGATGAATTCACAGAACACAGAGCAGTGTCTCAGAAAGCTTCTTTCCAGTTTTGAACGGAAGATATTTCCTTTTTCACCATAGGCCTCTAAGGGGTCCCAAATATCCCTTTGCCAATTCCACAAGAACAGACTTAGCGAAAGGCTTCTTGAAAGGAAAGATGTAACACTGTGAGATGTATTCACAGAACACCGAGCAGTTTCTCAGAAAGCTTCTTTCCAGTTTTGAACGGAAGATATTTCCTTTTTCACCATAGCCCTCTATGGGCTTCCAAATATCCCTTTGCCAATTCCACAAGAACAGCCTTAGCGAAAGGCTTCTTGAAGGGAAAGATGTAACTCTGTGAGATGAATTAACAGAACACAGAGCAGTTTCTCAGAAAGCTTCTTTCCAGTTTTGAACGGAAGATATTTCCTTTTTCACCATAGCCCTCTATGGGCTTCCAAATATCCCTTTGCCAATTCCACAAGAACAGCCTTAGCGAAAGGCTTCTTGAAGGGAAAGATGTAACTCTGTGAGATGAATTCACAGAACACAGAGCAGTTTCTCAGAAAGCTTCTTTCCAGTTTTGAACGGAAGATATTTCCTTTTTCACAATAGGCCTCTATGGGATTCCAAATATCGCTTTGCCAATTCCACAAGAACAGCCTTAGCGAAAGGCTTCTTGAAGGGAAAGATGTAACTCTGTGAGAAGAATTAACAGAACACAGAGCAGTTTCTCAGAAAGCTTCTTTCCAGTTTTGAACGGAAGATATTTCCTTTTTCACCATAGCCCTCCTAGGACTTCCAAATATCCCTTTGCCAATTCCACAAGAACAGCCTTAGCGAAAGGCTTCTTGAAGGGAAAGATGTAACTCTGTGAGATGAATTCACAGAACACAGAGCAGTTTCTCAGAAAGCTTCTTTCCAGTTTTGAACGGAAGATATTTCCTTTTTCACCATAGGCCTCTATGGGCTCCAAATATCGCTTTGCCAATTCCACAAGAACAGCCTTAGCGAAAGGCTTCTTGAAGGGAAAGATGTAACTCTGTGAGATGAATTCACAGAACACAGAGCAGTTTCTCAGAAAGCTTCTTTCCAGTTTTGAACGGAAGATATTTCCTTTTTCACCATAGCCGTCTAGGGGTTCCAAATATCCCTTTCCCAATTCCACAAGAACAGCCTTAGCGAAAGGCTTCTTGAAGGGAAAGATGTAACTCTGTGAGATGAATTAACAGAACACAGAGCAGTTTCTCAGAAAGCTTCTTTCCAGTTTTGTACGGAAGATATTTCCTTTTTCACCATAGCCCTCTATGGGCTTCCAAATATCCCTTTGCCAATTCCACAAGAAGAGCCTTAGCGAAAGGCTTCTTGAAGGGAAAGATGTAACTCTGTGAGATGAATTAACAGAACACAGAGCAGTTTCTCAGAAAGCTTCTTTCCAGTTTTGAACGGAAGATATTTCCTTTTTCACCATAGCCCTCTATGGGCTTCCAAATATCGCTTTGCCAATTCCACAAGAACAGCCTTAGCGAAAGGCTTCTTGAAGGGAAAGATGTAACTCTGTGAGATGAATTAACAGAACACAGAGCAGTTTCTCAGAAAGCTTCTTTCCAGTTTTGAACGGAAGATATTTCCTTTTTCACCATAGCCCTCTATGGGCTTCCAAATATCCCTTTTCCAATTCCACAAGAACAGCCTTAGCGAAAGGCTTCTTGAAGGGAAAGATGTAACTCTGTGAGATGAATTCACAGAACACAGAGCAGTTTCTCAGAAAGCTTCTTTCCAGTTTTGAACGGAAGATATTTCCTTTTTCACCATAGCCCTCTATGGGCTTCCAAATATCCCTTTGTCAATTCCACAAGAACAGCCTTAGCGAAAGGCTTCTTGAAGGGAAAGATGTAACTCTGTGAGATGAATTCACAGAACACAGAGCAGTTTCTCAGAAAGCTTCTTTCCAGTTTTGAACGGAAGATATTTCCTTTTTCACCATAGCCCTCTATGGGCTTCCAAATATCCCTTTGCCAATTCCACAAGAACAGCCTTAGCGAAAGGCTTCTTGAAGGGAAAGATGTAACTCTGTGAGATGAATTAACAGAACACAGAGCAGTTTCTCAGAAAGCTTCTTTCCAGTTTTGAACGGAAGATATTTCCTTTTTCACCATAGGCCTCTATGGGCTTCAAAATATCCCTTTGCCAATTCCTGAAGAACAGTATTAGCGAAAGGCTTCTTGAAGGGAAAGATGTAACTCTGTGAGATGAATTCACAGAACACAGAGCAGTTTCTCAGAAAGCTTCTTTCCAGTTTTGAACGGAAGATATTTCCTTTTTCACCATAGCCCTCTATGGGCTTCCAAATATCGCTTTGCCAATTCCACAAGAACAGCCTTAGCGAAAGACTTCTTGAAGGGAAAGATGTAACTCTGTGAGATGAATTAACGGAACAGAGAGCAGTTTCTCAGAAAGCTTCTTTCCAGTTTTGAACTGAAGATATTTCCTTTTTCACCATAGCCCTCTATGGGCTTCCAAATATCCCTTTGCCAATTCCACAAGAACAGCCTTAGCGAAAGGCTTCTTGAAGGGAAAGATGTAACTCTGTGAGATGAATTCACAGAACACAGAGCAGTTTCTCAGAAAGCTTCTATCCAGTTTTGAACGGAAGATATTTCCTTTTTTACCATAGCCGTCTATGGGCTTCCAAATATCCCTTTGCCAATTCCACAAGAACAGCCTTAGCGAAAGGCTTCTTGAAGGGAAAGATGTAACTCTGTGAGATGAATTTACAGAACACAGAGCAGTTTCTCAGAAAGCTTCTTTCCAGTTTTGAACGGAAGATATTTCCTTTTTCACCATAGACCTCTATGGGCTTCCAAATATCGCTTTGCCAATTCCACAAGAACAGCCTTAGCGAAAGGCTTCTTGAAGGGAAAGATGTAACTCTGTGAGATGAATTAACAGAACACAGAGCAGTTTCTCACAAAGCTTCTTTCCAGTTTTGAACGGAAGATATTTCCTTTTTCACCATAGCCCTCTATGGGCTTCCAAATATCGCTTTGCCAATTCCACAAGAACAGCCTTAGCGAAAGGCTTCTTGAAGGGAAAGATGTAACTCTGTGAGATGAATTCACAGAACACAGAGCAGTTTCTCAGAAAGCTTCTTTCCAGTTTTGAACGGAAGATATTTCCTTTTACACCATAGCCGTCTATGGGCTTCCAAATATCCCTTTGCCACTTCCACAAGAACAGCCTTAGCGAAAGGCTTCTTGAAGGGAAAGATGTAACTCTGTGAGATGAATTCACAGAACACAGAGCAGTTTCCCAGAAAGCTTCTTTCCAGTTTTGAACGGAAGATATTTCCTTTTTCACCATAGCTCTCTAAGGGCTTCCGAATATCCCTTTGCCAATTCCACAAGAACAGCCTTAGCGAAAGGCTTCTTGAAGGGAGAGATGTAACTCTGTGAGATGAATTCACAGAACACAGAGCAGTGTCTCAGAAAGCTTCTTTCCAGTTTTGAACGGAAGATATTTCCTTTTTCACCATAGGCCTCTAAGGGGTCCCAAATATCCCTTTGCCAATTCCACAAGAACAGACTTAGCGAAAGGCTTCTTGAAAGGAAAGATGTAACACTGTGAGATGTATTCACAGAACACCGAGCAGTTTCTCAGAAAGCTTCTTTCCAGTTTTGAACGGAAGATATTTCCTTTTTCACCATAGCCCTCTATGGGCTTCCAAATATCCCTTTGCCAATTCCACAAGAACAGCCTTAGCGAAAGGCTTCTTGAAGGGAAAGATGTAACTCTGTGAGATGAATTAACAGAACACAGAGCAGTTTCTCAGAAAGCTTCTTTCCAGTTTTGAACGGAAGATATTTCCTTTTTCACCATAGCCCTCTATGGGCTTCCAAATATCCCTTTGCCAATTCCACAAGAACAGCCTTAGCGAAAGGCTTCTTGAAGGGAAAGATGTAACTCTGTGAGATGAATTCACAGAACACAGAGCAGTTTCTCAGAAAGCTTCTTTCCAGTTTTGAACGGAAGATATTTCCTTTTTCACAATAGGCCTCTATGGGATTCCAAATATCGCTTTGCCAATTCCACAAGAACAGCCTTAGCGAAAGGCTTCTTGAAGGGAAAGATGTAACTCTGTGAGAAGAATTAACAGAACACAGAGCAGTTTCTCAGAAAGCTTCTTTCCAGTTTTGAACGGAAGATATTTCCTTTTTCACCATAGCCCTCCTAGGACTTCCAAATATCCCTTTGCCAATTCCACAAGAACAGCCTTAGCGAAAGGCTTCTTGAAGGGAAAGATGTAACTCTGTGAGACGAATTCACAGAACACAGAGCAGTTTCTCAGAAAGCTTCTTTCCAGTTTTGAACGGAAGATATTTCCTTTTTCACCATAGCCCTCTATGGGCTTCCAAATATCGCTTTGCCAATTCCACAAGAACAGCCTTAGCGAAAGGCCTCTTGAAGGGAAAGATGTATCTCTGGGAGATGAATTCACAGAACACAGAGCAGTTTCTCAGAAAGCTTCTTTCCAGTTTTGAACGGAAGATATTTACTTTTACACCATAGCCGTCTATGGGCTTCCAAATATCCCTTTGCCAATTCCACAAGAACAGCCTTAGCGAAAGGCTTCTTGAAGGGAAAGATGTAACTCTGTGAGATGAATTAACAGAACACAGAGCAGTTTCTCAGAAAGCTTCTTTCCAGTTTTGAACGGAAGATATTTCCTTTTTCACCATAGGCCTCTATGGGCTTCCAAATATCCCTTTGCCAATTCCACAAGAACAGCCTTAGCGAAAGGCTTCTTGAAGGGAAAGATGTAACTCTGTGAGATGAATTAACAGAACACAGAGCAGTTTCTCAGAAAGCTTCTTTCCAGTTTTGAACGGAAGATATTTCCTTTTTCACCATAGCCCTCTATGGGCTTCCAAATATCCCATTGCCAATTCCACAAGAACAGCCTTAGCGAAAGGCTTCTTGAAGGGAAAGATGTAACTCTGTGAGATGAATTCACAGAACACAGAGCAGTTTCTCAGAAAGCTTCTTTCCAGTTTTGAACGGAAGATATTTCCTTTTTCACCATAGCCCTCTATGGGCTTCCAAATATCCCTTTGCCAATTCCACAAGAACAGCCTTAGCGAAAGGCTTCTTGAAGGGAAAGATGTAACTCTGTGAGATGAATTCACAGAACACAGAGCAGTTTCTCAGAAAGCTTCTTTCCAGTTTTGTACGGAATATATTTCCTTTTTCACCATAGCCCTCTATGGGCTTCCAAATATCGCTTTGCCAATTCCACAAGAACAGCCTTAGCGAAAGGCTTCTTGAAGGGAAAGATGTAACTCTGTGAGATGAATTCACAGAACACAGAGCAGTTTCTCAGAAAGCTTCTTTCCAGTTTTGAACGGAAGATATTTCCTTTTTCACCATAGGCCTCTATGGGCTCCAAATATCGCTTTGCCAATTCTACAAGAACAGCCTTAGCGAAAGGCTTCTTGAAGGGAAAGATGTAACTCTGTGAGATGAATTCACAGAACACAGAGCAGTTTCTCAGAAAGCTTCTTTCCAGTTTTGAACGGAAGATATTTCCTTTTTCACCATAGCCGTCTAGGGGTTCCAAATATCCCTTTCCCAATTCCACAAGAACAGCCTTAGCGAAAGGCTTCTTGAAGGGAAAGATGTAACTCTGTGAGATGAATTAACAGAACACAGAGCAGTTTCTCAGAAAGCTTCTTTCCAGTTTTGTACGGAAGATATTTCCTTTTTCACCATAGCCCTCTATGGGCTTCCAAATATCCCTTTGCCAATTCCACAAGAAGAGCCTTAGCGAAAGGCTTCTTGAAGGGAAAGATGTAACTCTGTGAGATGAATTAACAGAACACAGAGCAGTTTCTCAGAAAGCTTCTTTCCAGTTCTGAACGGAAGATATTTCCTTTTTCACCATAGCCCTCTATGGGCTTCCAAATATCGCTTTGCCAATTCCACAAGAACAGCCTTAGCGAAAGGCTTCTTGAAGGGAAAGATGTAACTCTGTGAGATGAATTAACAGAACACAGAGCAGTTTCTCAGAAAGCTTCTTTCCAGTTTTGAACGGAAGATATTTCCTTTTTCACCATAGCCCTCTATGGGCTTCCAAATATCCCTTTTCCAATTCCACAAGAACAGCCTTAGCGAAAGGCTTCTTGAAGGGAAAGATGTAACTCTGTGAGATGAATTCACAGAACACAGAGCAGTTTCTCAGAAAGCTTCTTTCCAGTTTTGAACGGAAGATATTTCCTTTTTCACCATAGCCCTCTATGGGCTTCCAAATATCCCTTTGTCAATTCCACAAGAACAGCCTTAGCGAAAGGCTTCTTGAAGGGAAAGATGTAACTCTGTGAGATGAATTCACAGAACACAGAGCAGTTTCTCAGAAAGCTTCTTTCCAGTTTTGAACGGAAGATATTTCCTTTTTCACCATAGCCCTCTATGGGCTTCCAAATATCCCTTTGCCAATTCCACAAGAACAGCCTTAGCGAAAGGCTTCTTGAAGGGAAAGATGTAACTCTGTGAGATGAATTAACAGAACACAGAGCAGTTTCTCAGAAAGCTTCTTTCCAGTTTTGAACGGAAGATATTTCCTTTTTCACCATAGGCCTCTATGGGCTTCAAAATATCCCTTTGCCAATTCCTGAAGAACAGCCTTAGCGAAAGGCTTCTTGAAGGGAAAGATGTAACTCTGTGAGATGAATTCACAGAACACAGAGCAGTTTCTCAGAAAGCTTCTTTCCAGTTTTGAACGGAAGATATTTCCTTTTTCACCATAGCCGTCTAGGGGTTCCAAATATCCCTTTGCCAATTCCACAAGAACAGCCTTAGCGAAAGGCTTCTTGAAGGGAAAGATGTAACTCTGTGAGATGAATTAACAGAACACAGAGCAGTTTCTCAGAAAGCTTCTTTCCAGTTTTGAACGGAAGATATTTCCTTTTTCACCATAGCCCTCTATGGGCTTCCAAATATCCCTTTGCCAATTCCACAAGAACAGCCTTAGCGAAAGGCTTCTTGAAGGGAAAGATGTAACTCTGTGAGATGAATTAACAGAACACAGAGCAGTTTCTCAGAAAGCTTCTTTCCAGTTTTGAACGGAAGATATTTCCTTTTTCACCTTAGCCCTCTATGGGCTTCCAAATATCGCTTTTCCAATTCCACAAGAACAGCCTTAGCGAAAGACTTCTTGAAGGGAAAGATGTAACTCTGTGAGATGAATTAACAGAACAGAGAGCAGTTTCTCAGAAAGCTTCTTTCCAGTTTTGAACGGAAGATATTTCCTTTTTCACCATAGCCCTCTATGGGCTTCCAAATATCCCTTTGCCAATTCCACAAGAACAGCCTTAGCGAAAGGCTTCTTAAAGGGAAAGATGTAACTCTGTGAGATGAATTCACAGAACACAGAGCAGTTTCTCAGAAAGCTTCTTTCCAGTTTTGAACGGAAGATATTTCCTTTTTTACCATAGCCGTCTATGGGCTTCCAAATATCCCTTTGCCAATTCCACAAGAACAGCCTTAGCGAAAGGCGTCTTGAAGGGAAAGATGTAACTCTGTGAGATGAATTAACAGAACAGAGAGCAGTTTCTCAGAAAGCTTCTTTCCAGTTTTGAACGGAAGATATTTCCTTTTTCACCATAGCCCTCTATGGGCTTCCAAATATCCCTTTGCCAATTCCACAAGAACAGCCTTAGCGAAAGGCTTCTTAAAGGGAAAGATGTAACTCTGTGAGATGAATTCACAGAACACAGAGCAGTTTCTCAGAAAGCTTCTTTCCAGTTTTGAACGGAAGATATTTCCTTTTTTACCATAGCCGTCTATGGGCTTCCAAATATCCCTTTGCCAATTCCACAAGAACAGCCTTAGCGAAAGGCGTCTTGAAGGGAAAGATGTAACTCTGTGAGATGAATTAACAAAACACAGACCAGTTTCTCAGAAAGCTTCTTTCCAGTTTTGAACGGAAGATATTTCCTTTTTCACCATAGGCCTCTATGGGCTTCCAAATATCCCTTTGCCAATTCCACAAGAACAGCCTTAGCGAAAGGCTTCTTGAAGGGAAAGATGTAACTCTGTGAGATGAATTCACAGAACACAGAGCAGTTTCTCAGAAAGCTTCTTTCCAGTTTTGAACGGAAGATATTTCCTTTTACACCATAGCCCTCTAGGGTCTTCCATATATCCCTTTGCCAATTCCACAAGAACAGCCTTAGCGAAAGGCTTCTTGAAGGGAAAGATGTAATTCTGTGAGATGAATTAACAGAACACAGGGCAGTTTCTCAGAAAGCTTCTTTCCAGTTTTGAACGGAAGATATTTCCTTTTTCACCATAGCCCTCTATGGGCTTCCAAATATCGCTTTGCCAATTCCACAAGAACAGCCTTAGCGAAAGGCTTCTTGAAGGGAAAGATGTAACTCTGTGAGATGAATTCACAGAACACAGAGCAGTTTCTCAGAAAGCTTCTTTCCAGTTTTGAACGGAAGATATTTCCTTTTACACCATAGCCGTATATGGGCTTCCAAATATCCCTTTGCCACTTCCACAAGAACAGCCTTAGCGAAAGGCTTCTTGAAGGGAAAGATGTAACTCTGTGAGATGAATTCACAGAACACAGAGCAGTTTCTCAGAAAGCTTCTTTCCAGTTTTGAACGGAAGATATTTCCTTTTTCACCATAGCCCTCTATGGGCTTCCAAATATCCCTTTGCCAATTACACAAGAACAGCCTTAGCGAAAGGCTTCTTGAAGGGAAAGATGTAACTCTGTGAGATGAATTCACAGAACACAGAGCAGTGTCTCAGAAAGCTTCTTTCCAGTTTTGAACGGAAGATATTTCCTTTTTCACAATAGGCCTCTATGGGATTCCAAATATCCCTTTGCCAATTCCACAAGAACAGCCTTAGCGAAAGGCTTCTTGAAGGGAAAGATGTAACTCTGTGAGATGAATTCACAGACACAGAGCAGTTTCTCAGAAAGCTTCTTTCCGGTTTTGAACGGAAGATATTTCCTTTTTCACCATAGCCCTCTATGGGCTTCCAAATATCGCTTTGCCAATTCCACAAGAAGAGCCTTAGCGAAAGGCTTCTTGAAGGGAAAGATGTAACTCTATGAGAAGAATTAACAGAACACAGAGCAGTTTCTCAGAAAGCTTCTTTCCAGTTTTGAACGGAAGATATTTCCTTTTTCACCATAGCCCTCCTAGGACTTCCAAATATCCCTTTGCCAATTCCACAAGAACAGCCTTAGCGAAAGGCTTCTTGAAGGGAAAGATGTAACTCTGTGAGACGAATTCACAGAACACAGAGCAGTTTCTCAGAAAGCTTCTTTCCAGTTTTGAACGGAAGATATTTCCTTTTTCACCATAGCCCTCTATGGGCTTCCAAATATCGCTTTGCCAATTCCACAAGAACAGCCTTAGCGAAAGGCCTCTTGAAGGGAAAGATGTATCTCTGGGAGATGAATTCACAGAACACAGAGCAGTTTCTCAGAAAGCTTCTTTCCAGTTTTGAACGGAAGATATTTACTTTTACACCATAGCCGTCTATGGGCTTCCAAATATCCCTTTGCCAATTCCACAAGAACAGCCTTAGCGAAAGGCTTCTTGAAGGGAAAGATGTAACTCTGTGAGATGAATTAACAGAACACAGAGCAGTTTCTCAGAAAGCTTCTTTCCAGTTTTGAACGGAAGATATTTCCTTTTTCACCATAGGCCTCTATGGGCTTCCAAATATCCCTTTGCCAATTCCACAAGAACAGCCTTAGCGAAAGGCTTCTTGAAGGGAAAGATGTAACTCTGTGAGATGAATTAACAGAACACAGAGCAGTTCTCAGAAAGCTTCTTTCCAGTTTTGAACGGAAGATATTTCCTTTTTCACCATAGCCCTCTATGGGCTTCCAAATATCCCATTGCCAATTCCACAAGAACAGCCTTAGCGAAAGGCTTCTTGAAGGGAAAGATGTAACTCTGTGAGATGAATTCACAGAACACAGAGCAGTTTCTCAGAAAGCTTCTTTCCAGTTTTGAACGGAAGATATTTCCTTTTTCACCATAGCCCTCTATGGGCTTCCAAATATCCCTTTGCCAATTCCACAAGAACAGCCTTAGCGAAAGGCTTCTTGAAGGGAAAGATGTAACTCTGTGAGATGAAATCACAGAACACAGAGCAGTTTCTCAGAAAGCTTCTTTCCAGTTTTGAACGGAAGATATTTCCTTTTTCACCATAGCCCTCTATGGGCTTCCAAATATCCCTTTGCCAATTCCACAAGAACAGCCTTAGCGAAAGGCTTCTTGAAGGGAAAGATGTAACTCTGTGAGATGAATTAACAGAACACAGAGCAGTTTCTCAGAAAGCTTCTTTCCAGTTTTGAACGGAAGATATTTCCTTTTTCACCATAGCCCTCTATGGGCTTCCAAATATCGCTTTGCCAATTCCACAAGAACAGCCTTAGCGAAAGACTTCTTGAAGGGAAAGATGTAACTCTGTGAGATGAATTAACAGAACAGAGAGCAGTTTCTCAGAAAGCTTCTTTCCAGTTTTGAACGGAAGATATTTCCTTTTTCACCATAGTCCTCTATGGGCTTCCAAATATCCCTTTGCCAATTCCACAAGAACAGCCTTAGCGAAAGGCTTCTTAAAGGGAAAGATGTAACTCTGTGAGATGAATTCACAGAACACAGAGCAATTTCTCAGAAAGCTTCTTTCCAGTTTTGAACGGAAGATATTTCCTTTTTTACCATAGCCGTCTATGGGCTTCCAAATATCCCTTTGCCAATTCCACAAGAACAGCCTTAGCGAAAGGCGTCTTGAAGGGAAAGATGTAACTCTGTGAGATGAATTAACAAAACACAGACCAGTTTCTCAGAAAGCTTCTTTCCAGTTTTGAACGGAAGATATTTCCTTTTTCACCATAGGCCTCTATGGGCTTCCAAATATCCCTTTGCCAATTCCACAAGAACAGCCTTAGCGAAAGGCTTCTTGAAGGGAAAGATGTAACTCTGTGAGATGAATTTACAGAACACAGAGCAGTTTCTCAGAAAGCTTCTTTCCAGTTTTGAACGGAAGATATTTCCTTTTTCACCATAGCCCTCTATGGGCTTCCAAATATCGCTTTGCCAATTCCACAAGAACAGCCTTAGCGAAAGGCTTCTTGAAGGGAAAGATGTAACTCTGTGAGATGAATTAACAGAACACAGAGCAGTTTCTCAGAAAGCTTCTTTCCAGTTTTGAACGGAAGATATTTCCTTTTTCACCATAGCCCTCTATGGGCTTCCAAATATCCCTTTGCCAATTCCACAAGAACAGCCTTAGCGGAAGGCGTCTTGAAGGGAAAGATGTAACTCTGTGAGATGAATTAACAGAACACAGAGCAGTTTCTCAGAAAGCTTCTTTCCAGTTTTGAACGGAAGATATTTCCTTTTTCACCATAGCCCTCTATGGGCTTCCAAATATCCCTTTGCCAATTCCACAAGAACAGCCTTAGCGAAAGGCTTCTTGAAGGGAAAGATGTAACTCTGTGAGATGAATTCACAGAACACAGAGCAGTTTCTCAGAAAGCTTCTTTCCAGTTTTGAACGGAAGATATTTCCTTTTACACCATAGCCCTCTAGGGGCTTCCATATATCCCTTTGCCAATTCCACAAGAACAGCCTTAGCGAAAGGCTTCTTGAAGGGAAAGATGTAATTCTGTGAGATGAATTAACAGAACACAGGGCAGTTTCTCAGAAAGCTTCTTTCCAGTTTTGAACGGAAGATATTTCCTTTTTCACCATAGCCCTCTATGGGCTTCCAAATATCGCTTTGCCAATTCCACAAGAACAGCCTTAGCGAAAGGCTTCTTGAAGGGAAAGATGTAACTCTGTGAGATGAATTCACAGAACACAGAGCAGTTTCTCAGAAAGCTTCTTTCCAGTTTTGAACGGAAGATATTTCCTTTTACACCATAGCCGTCTATGGGCTTCCAAATATCCCTTTGCCACTTCCACAAGAACAGCCTTAGCGAAAGGCTTCTTGAAGGGAAAGATGTAACTCTGTGAGATGAATTCACAGAACACAGAGCAGTTTCTCAGAAAGCTTCTTTCCGGTTTTGAACGGAAGATATTTCCTTTTTCACCATAGCCCTCTATGGGCTTCCAAATATCCCTTTGCCAATTCCACAAGAACAGCCTTAGCGAAAGGCTTCTTGAAGGGAAAGATGTAACTCTGTGAGATGAATTCACAGAACACAGAGCAGTGTCTCAGAAAGCTTCTTTCCAGTTTTGAACGGAAGATATTTCCTTTTTCACAATAGGCCTCTATGGGATTCCAAATATCCCTTTGCCAATTCCACAAGAACAGCCTTAGCGAAAGGCTTCTTGAAGGGAAAGATGTAACTCTATGAGAAGAATTAACAGAACACAGAGCAGTTTCTCAGAAAGCTTCTTTCCAGTTTTGAACGGAAGATATTTCCTTTTTCACCATAGCCCTCCTAGGACTTCCAAATATCCCTTTGCCAATTCCACAAGAACAGCCTTAGCGAAAGGCTTCTTGAAGGGAAAGATGTAACTCTGTGAGACGAATTCACAGAACACAGAGCAGTTTCTCAGAAAGCTTCTTTCCAGTTTTGAACGGAAGATATTTCCTTTTTCACCATAGCCCTCTATGGGCTTCCAAATATCGCTTTGCCAATTCCACAAGAACAGCCTTAGCGAAAGGCCTCTTGAAGGGAAAGATGTATCTCTGGGAGATGAATTCACAGAACACAGAGCAGTTTCTCAGAAAGCTTCTTTCCAGTTTTGAACGGAAGATATTTACTATTACACCATAGCCGTCTATGGGCTTCCAAATATCCCTTTGCCAATTCCACAAGAACAGCCTTAGCGAAAGGCTTCTTGAAGGGAAGGATGTAACTCTGTGAGATGAATTAACAGAACACAGAGCAGTTTCTCAGAAAGCTTCTTTCCAGTTTTGAACGGAAGATATTTCCTTTTTCACCATAGGCCTCTATGGGCTTCCAAATATCACTTTGCCAATTCCACAAGAACAGCCTTAGCGAAAGGCTTCTTGAAGGGAAAGATGTAACTCTGTGAGATGAATTAACAGAACACAGAGCAGTTCTCAGAAAGCTTCTTTCCAGTTTTGAACGGAAGATATTTCCTTTTTCACCATAGCCCTCTATGGGCTTCCAAATATCCCATTGCCAATTCCACAAGAACAGCCTTAGCGAAAGGCTTCTTGAAGGGAAAGATGTAACTCTGTGAGATGAATTCACAGAACACAGAGCAGTTTCTCAGAAAGCTTCTTTCCAGTTTTGAACGGAAGATATTTCCTTTTTCACCATAGCCCTCTATGGGCTTCCAAATATTCCTTTGCCAATTCCACAAGAACAGCCTTAGCGAAAGGCTTCTTGAAGGGAAAGATGTAACTCTGTGAGATGAATTCACAGAACACAGAGCAGTTTCTCAGAAAGCTTCTTTCCAGTTTTGAACGGAAGATATTTCCTTTTTCACCATAGCCGTCTAGGGGTTCCAAATATCCCTTTCCCAATTCCACAAGAACAGCCTTAGCGAAAGGCTTCTTGAAGGGAAAGATGTAACTCTGTGAGATGAATTAACAGAACACAGAGCAGTTTCTCAGAAAGCTTCTTTCCAGTTTTGAACGGAAGATATTTCCTTTTTCACCATAGCCCTCTATGGGCTTCCAAATATCCCTTTGCCAATTCCACAAGAACAGCCTTAGCGAAAGGCTTCTTGAAGGGAAAGATGTAACTCTGTGAGATGAATTAACAGAACACAGAGCAGTTTCTCAGAAAGCTTCTTTCCAGTTTTGAACGGAAGATATTTCCTTTTTCACCATAGCCCTCTATGGGCTTCCAAATATCGCTTTGCCAATTCCACAAGAACAGCCTTAGCGAAAGGCTGCTTGAAGGGAAAGATGTAACTCTGTGAGATGAATTAACAGAACAGAGAGCAGTTTCTCAGAAAGCTTCTTTCCAGTTTTGAACGGAAGATATTTCCTTTTTCACCATAGCCCTCTATGGGCTTCCAAATATCCCTTTGCCAATTCCACAAGAACAGCCTTAGCGAAAGGCTTCTTGAAGGGAAAGATGTAACTCTGTGAGATGAATTAACAGAACACAGGGCAGTTTCTCAGAAAGCTTCTTTCCAGTTTTGAACGGAAGATATTTCCTTTTTCACCATAGGCCTCTATGGGATTCCAAATATCCCTTTGCCAATTCCACAAGAACAGCCTTAGCGAAAGGCTTCTTGAAGGGAAAGATGTAACTCTGTGAGATGAATTCACAGAACACAGAGCAGTTTCTCAGAAAGCTTCTTTCCGGTTTTGAACGGAAGATATTTCCTTTTTCACCATAGCCCTCTATGGGCTTCCAAATATCGCTTTGCCAATTCCACAAGAACAGCCTAGGCGAAAGGCTTCTTGAAGGGAAAGATGTAACTCTGTGAGAAGAATTAACAGAACACAGAGCAGTTTCTCAGAAAGCTTCTTTCCAGTTTTGAACGGAAGATATTTCCTTTTTCACCATAGCCCTCCTAGGACTTCCAAATATCCCTTTGCCAATTCCACATGAACAGCCTTAGCGAAAGGCTTCTTGAAGGGAAAGATGTAACTCTGTGAGATGAATTCACAGAACACAGAGCAGTTTCTCAGAAAGCTTCTTTCCAGTTTTGAACAGAAGATATTTCCTTTTTCACCGTAGCCCTCTATGGGCTTCGAAATATCCCCTTGCCAATTCCACAAGAACAGTCTTAGCGAAAGGCTTCTTGAAGGGAAAGATGTAACTCTGTGAGATGAATTAACAGAACACAGAGCAGTTTCTCAGAAAGCTTCTTTCCAGTTTTGAACGGAAGATATTTCCATTTTCACCATAGCCCTCTATGGGCTTCCAAATATCGCTTTGCCAATTCCACAAGAACAGCCTTAGCGAAAGGCTTCTTGAAGGGAAAGATGTAACTCTGTGAGATGAATTAACAGAACACAGAGCAGTTTCTCAGAAAGCTTCTTTCCAGTTTTGAACGGAAGATATTTCCTTTTTCACCATAGCCCTCTATGGGCTTCCAAATATCGCTTTGCCAATTCCACAAGAACAGCCTTAGCGAAAGGCTTCTTGAAGGGAAAGATGTAACTCTGTGAGATGAATTCACAGAACACAGAGCAGTGTCTCAGAAAGCTTCTTTCCAGTTTTGAACGGAAGATATTTCCTTTTTCACCATAGGCCTCTATGGGATTCCAAATATCCCTTTGCCAATTCCACAAGAACAGCCTTAGCGAAAGGCTTCTTGAAGGGAAAGACGTAACTCTGTGAGATGAATTCACAGAACACAGAGCAGTTTCTCAGAAAGCTTCTTTCCTGTTTTGAACGGAAGATATTTCCTTTTTCACCATAGCCCTCTATGGGCTTCCAAATATCGCTTTGCCAATTCCACAAGAACAGCCTTAGCGAAAGGCTTCTTGAAGGGAAAGATGTAACTCTGTGAGATGAATTCACAGAACACAGAGCAGTGTCTCAGAAAGCTTCTTTCCAGTTTTGAACGGAAGATATTTCCTTTTTCACCATAGGCCTCTATGGGATTCCAAATATCCCTTTGCCAATTCCACAAGAACAGCCTTAGCGAAAGGCTTCTTGAAGGGAAAGATGTAACTCTGTGAGATGAATTCACAGAACACAGAGCAGTTTCTCAGAAAGCTTCTTTCCGGTTTTGAACGGAAGATATTTCCTTTTTCACCATAGCCCTCTATGGGCTTCCAAATATCGCTTTGCCAATTCCACAAGAACAGCCTAGGCGAAAGGCTTCTTGAAGGGAAAGATGTAACTCTGTGAGAAGAATTAACAGAACACAGAGCAGTTTCTCAGAAAGCTTCTTTCCAGTTTTGAACGGAAGATATTTCCTTTTTCACCATAGCCCTCCTAGGACTTCCAAATATCCCTTTGCCAATTCCACAAGAACAGCCTTAGCGAAAGGCTTCTTGAAGGGAAAGATGTAACTCTGTGAGATGAATTCACAGAACACAGAGCAGTTTCTCAGAAAGCTTCTTTCCAGTTTTGAACAGAAGATATTTCCTTTTTCACCGTAGCCCTCTATGGGCTTCGAAATATCCCCTTGCCAATTCCACAAGAACAGTCTTAGCGAAAGGCTTCTTGAAGGGAAAGATGTAACTCTGTGAGATGAATTAACAGAACACAGAGCAGTTTCTCAGAAAGCTTCTTTCCAGTTTTGAACGGAAGATATTTCCATTTTCACCATAGCCCTCTATGGGCTTCCAAATATCGCTTTGCCAATTCCACAAGAACAGCCATAGCGAAAGGCTTCTTGAAGGGAAAGATGTAACTCTGTGAGATGAATTAACAGAACACAGAGCAGTTTCTCAGAAAGCTTCTTTCCAGTTTTGAACGGAAGATATTTCCTTTTTCACCATAGCCGTCTATGGGCTTCCAAATATCCCTTTGCCAATTCCACAAGAACAGCCTTAGAGAAAGGCTTCTTGAAGGGAAAGATGTAACGCTGTGAGATGAATTCACAGAGCACAGAGCAGTGTCTCAGAAAGCTTCTTTCCAGTTTTGAACGGAAGATATTTCCTTTTTCACAATAGGCCTCTATGGGATTCCAAATATCCCTTTGCCAATTCCACAAGAACAGCCTTAGCGAAAGGCTTCTTGAAGGGAAAGATGTAACTCTGTGAGACGAATTCACAGAACACAGAGCAGTTTCTCAGAAAGCTTCTTTCCAGTTTTGAACGGAAGGTATTTCCTTTTTCACCATAGCCCTCTAGGGGTTCCAAATATCGCTTTGCCAATTCCACAAGAACAGCCTTAGCGAAAGGCTTCTTGAAGGGAAAGATGTAACTCTGTGAGATGAATTAACAGAACACAGAGCACTTTCTCAGAAAGCTTCTTTCCAGTTTTGAACGGAAGATATTTCCTTTTTCACCATAGCCGTCTATGGGCTTCCAAATATCCCTTTGCCAATTCCACAAGAACAGCCTTAGCGAAAGGCTTCTAGAAGGGAAAGATGTAACTCTGTGAGATGAATTAACAGAACACAGAGCAGTTTCTCACAAAGCTTCTTTCTAGTTTTGAACGGAAGATATTTCCTTTTTCACCATAGCCCTCTATGGGCTTCCAAATATCCCTTTGCCAATTGCACAAGAACAGCCTTAGCGAAAGGCTTCTTGAAGGGAAAGATGTAACTCTGTGAGATGAATTAACAGAACACAGAGCAGTTTCTCAGAAAGCTTCTTTCCAGTTTTGAACGGAAGATATTTCCTTTTTCACCGTAGCCCTCTATGGGCTTCCAAATATCCCTTTGCCAATTCCACAAGAACAGCCTTAGCGAAAGGCTTCTTGAAGGGAAAGATGTAACTCTGTGAGATGAATTAAGAGAACACAGAGCAGTTTCTCAGAAAGCTTCTTTCCAGATTTGAACGGAAGATATTTCCTTTTTCACCATAGCCCTCTATGGGCTTCCAAATATCCCTTTGCCAATTCCACAAGAACAGCCTTAGCGAAAGGCTTCTTGAAGGGAAAGATGTAACTCTGTGAGATGAATTCAAAGAACACAGAGCAGTTTCTCAGAAAGCTTCTTTCCAGTTTTGAACGGAAGATATTTCCTTTTTCACCATAGCCGTCTATGGGCTTCCAAATATCCCTTTGCCAATTCCACAAGAACAGCCTTAGAGAAAGGCTTCTTGAAGGGAAAGATGTAACGCTGTGAGATGAATTCACAGAGCACAGAGCAGTGTCTCAGAAAGCTTCTTTCCAGTTTTGAACGGAAGATATTTCCTTTTTCACAATAGGCCTCTATGGGATTCCAAATATCCCTTTGCCAATTCCACAAGAACAGCCTTAGCGAAAGGCTTCTTGAAGGGAAAGATGTAACTCTGTGAGACGAATTCACAGAACACAGAGCAGTTTCTCAGAAAGCTTCTTTCCAGTTTTGAACGGAAGATATTTCCTTTTTCACCATAGCCCTCTATGGGCTTCCAAATATCGCTTTGCCAATTCCACATGAACAGCCTTAGCGAAAGGCTTCTTGAAGGGAAAGATGTATCTCTGGGAGATGAATTCACAGAACACAGAGCAGTTTCTCAGAAAGCTTCTTTCCAGTTTTGAACGGAAGATATTTCCTTTTTCACCATAGCCCTCTATGGGCTTCCAAATATCCCTTTGCCAATTCCACAAGAACAGCCTTAGCGAAAGGCTTCTTGAAGGGAAAGATGTAACTCTGTGAGATGAATTAACAGAACACAGGGCAGTTTCTCAGAAAGCTTCTTTCCAGTTTTGAACGGAAGATATTTCCTTTTTCACCATAGGCCTCTATGGGATTCCAAATATCCCTTTGCCAATTCCACAAGAACAGCCTTAGCGAAAGGCTTCTTGAAGGGAAAGATGTAACTCTGTGAGATGAATTCACAGAACACAGAGCAGTTTCTCAGAAAGCTTCTTTCCGGTTTTGAACGGAAGATATTTCCTTTTTCACCATAGCCCTCTATGGGCTTCCAAATATCGCTTTGCCAATTCCACAAGAACAGCCTAGGCGAAAGGCTTCTTGAAGGGAAAGATGTAACTCTGTGAGAAGAATTAACAGAACACAGAGCAGTTTCTCAGAAAGCTTCTTTCCAGTTTTGAACGGAAGATATTTCCTTTTTCACCATAGCCCTCCTAGGACTTCCAAATATCCCTTTGCCAATTCCACATGAACAGCCTTAGCGAAAGGCTTCTTGAAGGGAAAGATGTAACTCTGTGAGATGAATTCACAGAACACAGAGCAGTTTCTCAGAAAGCTTCTTTCCAGTTTTGAACAGAAGATATTTCCTTTTTCACCGTAGCCCTCTATGGGCTTCGAAATATCCCCTTGCCAATTCCACAAGAACAGTCTTAGCGAAAGGCTTCTTGAAGGGAAAGATGTAACTCTGTGAGATGAATTAACAGAACACAGAGCAGTTTCTCAGAAAGCTTCTTTCCAGTTTTGAACGGAAGATATTTCCATTTTCACCATAGCCCTCTATGGGCTTCCAAATATCGCTTTGCCAATTCCACAAGAACAGCCTTAGCGAAAGGCTTCTTGAAGGGAAAGATGTAACTCTGTGAGATGAATTAACAGAACACAGAGCAGTTTCTCAGAAAGCTTCTTTCCAGTTTTGAACGGAAGATATTTCCTTTTTCACCATAGCCCTCTATGGGCTTCCAAATATCGCTTTGCCAATTCCACAAGAACAGCCTTAGCGAAAGGCTTCTTGAAGGGAAAGATGTAACTCTGTGAGATGAATTCACAGAACACAGAGCAGTGTCTCAGAAAGCTTCTTTCCAGTTTTGAACGGAAGATATTTCCTTTTTCACCATAGGCCTCTATGGGATTCCAAATATCCCTTTGCCAATTCCACAAGAACAGCCTTAGCGAAAGGCTTCTTGAAGGGAAAGATGTAACTCTGTGAGATGAATTCACAGAACACAGAGCAGTTTCTCAGAAAGCTTCTTTCCTGTTTTGAACGGAAGATATTTCCTTTTTCACCATAGCCCTCTATGGGCTTCCAAATATCGCTTTGCCAATTCCACAAGAACAGCCTTAGCGAAAGGCTTCTTGAAGGGAAAGATGTAACTCTGTGAGATGAATTCACAGAACACAGAGCAGTGTCTCAGAAAGCTTCTTTCCAGTTTTGAACGGAAGATATTTCCTTTTTCACCATAGGCCTCTATGGGATTCCAAATATCCCTTTGCCAATTCCACAAGAACAGCCTTAGCGAAAGGCTTCTTGAAGGGAAAGATGTAACTCTGTGAGATGAATTCACAGAACACAGAGCAGTTTCTCAGAAAGCTTCTTTCCGGTTTTGAACGGAAGATATTTCCTTTTTCACCATAGCCCTCTATGGGCTTCCAAATATCGCTTTGCCAATTCCACAAGAACAGCCTAGGCGAAAGGCTTCTTGAAGGGAAAGATGTAACTCTGTGAGAAGAATTAACAGAACACAGAGCAGTTTCTCAGAAAGCTTCTTTCCAGTTTTGAACGGAAGATATTTCCTTTTTCACCATAGCCCTCCTAGGACTTCCAAATATCCCTTTGCCAATTCCACAAGAACAGCCTTAGCGAAAGGCTTCTTGAAGGGAAAGATGTAACTCTGTGAGATGAATTCACAGAACACAGAGCAGTTTCTCAGAAAGCTTCTTTCCAGTTTTGAACAGAAGATATTTCCTTTTTCACCGTAGCCCTCTATGGGCTTCGAAATATCCCCTTGCCAATTCCACAAGAACAGTCTTAGCGAAAGGCTTCTTGAAGGGAAAGATGTAACTCTGTGAGATGAATTAACAGAACACAGAGCAGTTTCTCAGAAAGCTTCTTTCCAGTTTTGAACGGAAGATATTTCCATTTTCACCATAGCCCTCTATGGGCTTCCAAATATCGCTTTGCCAATTCCACAAGAACAGCCATAGCGAAAGGCTTCTTGAAGGGAAAGATGTAACTCTGTGAGATGAATTAACAGAACACAGAGCAGTTTCTCAGAAAGCTTCTTTCCAGTTTTGAACGGAAGATATTTCCTTTTTCACCATAGCCGTCTATGGGCTTCCAAATATCCCTTTGCCAATTCCACAAGAACAGCCTTAGAGAAAGGCTTCTTGAAGGGAAAGATGTAACGCTGTGAGATGAATTCACAGAGCACAGAGCAGTGTCTCAGAAAGCTTCTTTCCAGTTTTGAACGGAAGATATTTCCTTTTTCACAATAGGCCTCTATGGGATTCCAAATATCCCTTTGCCAATTCCACAAGAACAGCCTTAGCGAAAGGCTTCTTGAAGGGAAAGATGTAACTCTGTGAGACGAATTCACAGAACACAGAGCAGTTTCTCAGAAAGCTTCTTTCCAGTTTTGAACGGAAGGTATTTCCTTTTTCACCATAGCCCTCTAGGGGTTCCAAATATCGCTTTGCCAATTCCACAAGAACAGCCTTAGCGAAAGGCTTCTTGAAGGGAAAGATGTAACTCTGTGAGATGAATTAACAGAACACAGAGCACTTTCTCAGAAAGCTTCTTTCCAGTTTTGAACGGAAGATATTTCCTTTTTCACCATAGCCGTCTATGGGCTTCCAAATATCCCTTTGCCAATTCCACAAGAACAGCCTTAGCGAAAGGCTTCTAGAAGGGAAAGATGTAACTCTGTGAGATGAATTAACAGAACACAGAGCAGTTTCTCACAAAGCTTCTTTCTAGTTTTGAACGGAAGATATTTCCTTTTTCACCATAGCCCTCTATGGGCTTCCAAATATCCCTTTGCCAATTGCACAAGAACAGCCTTAGCGAAAGGCTTCTTGAAGGGAAAGATGTAACTCTGTGAGATGAATTAACAGAACACAGAGCAGTTTCTCAGAAAGCTTCTTTCCAGTTTTGAACGGAAGATATTTCCTTTTTCACCGTAGCCCTCTATGGGCTTCCAAATATCCCTTTGCCAATTCCACAAGAACAGCCTTAGCGAAAGGCTTCTTGAAGGGAAAGATGTAACTCTGTGAGATGAATTAAGAGAACACAGAGCAGTTTCTCAGAAAGCTTCTTTCCAGATTTGAACGGAAGATATTTCCTTTTTCACCATAGCCCTCTATGGGCTTCCAAATATCCCTTTGCCAATTCCACAAGAACAGCCTTAGCGAAAGGCTTCTTGAAGGGAAAGATGTAACTCTGTGAGATGAATTCAAAGAACACAGAGCAGTTTCTCAGAAAGCTTCTTTCCAGTTTTGAACGGAAGATATTTCCTTTTTCACCATAGCCGTCTATGGGCTTCCAAATATCCCTTTGCCAATTCCACAAGAACAGCCTTAGAGAAAGGCTTCTTGAAGGGAAAGATGTAACGCTGTGAGATGAATTCACAGAGCACAGAGCAGTGTCTCAGAAAGCTTCTTTCCAGTTTTGAACGGAAGATATTTCCTTTTTCACAATAGGCCTCTATGGGATTCCAAATATCCCTTTGCCAATTCCACAAGAACAGCCTTAGCGAAAGGCTTCTTGAAGGGAAAGATGTAACTCTGTGAGACGAATTCACAGAACACAGAGCAGTTTCTCAGAAAGCTTCTTTCCAGTTTTGAACGGAAGATATTTCCTTTTTCACCATAGCCCTCTATGGGCTTCCAAATATCGCTTTGCCAATTCCACATGAACAGCCTTAGCGAAAGGCTTCTTGAAGGGAAAGATGTATCTCTGGGAGATGAATTCACAGAACACAGAGCAGTTTCTCAGAAAGCTTCTTTCCAGTTTTGAACGGAAGATATTTACTTTTACACCATAGCCGTCTAAGGGCTTCCAAATATCCCTTTGCCAATTCCACAAGAACAGCCTTAGCGAAAGGCTTCTTGAAGGGAAAGATGTAACTCTGTGAGATGAATTAACAGAACACAGAGCAGTTTCTCAGAAAGCTTCTTTCCAGTTTTGAACGGAAGATATTTCCTTTTTCACCATAGGCCTCTATGGGCTTCCAAATATCCCTTTGCCAATTCCACAAGAACAGCCTTAGCGAAAGGCTTCTTGAAGGGAAAGATGTAACTCTGTGAGATGAATTCACAGAACACAGAGCAGTGTCTCAGAAAGCTTCTTTCCAGTTTTGAACGGAAGATATTTCCTTTTTCACCATAGCCCTCTATGGGCTTCCAAATATCCCTTTGCCAATTCCACAAGAACAGCCTTAGCGAAAGGCTTCTTGAAGGGAAAGATGTAACTCTGTGAGATGAATTCACAGAACACAGAGCAGTTTCTCAGAAAGCTTCTTTCCAGTTTTGAACGGAAGATATTTCCTTTTTCACCATAGCCCTCTTTGGGCTTCCAAATATCCCTTTGCCAATTCCACAAGAACAGCCTTAGCGAAAGGCTTCTTGAAGGGAAAGATGTAACTCTGTGAGATGAATTAACAGAACACAGAGCAGTTTCTCAGAAAGCTTCTTTCCAGTTTTGAACGGAAGATATTTCCTTTTTCACCATAGCCCTCTATGGGCTTCCAAATATCGCTTTGCCAATTCCACAAGAACAGCCTTAGCGAAAGACTTCTTGAAGGGAAAGATGTAACTCTGTGAGATGAATTAACAGAACAGAGAGCAGTTTCTGAGAAAGCTTCTTTCCAGTTTTGAACGGAAGATATTTCCTTTTTCACCATAGCCCTCTATGGGCTTCCAAATATCCCTTTGCCAATTCCACAAGAACAGCCTTAGCGAAAGGCTTCTTAAAGGGAAAGATGTAACTCTGTGAGATGAATTCACAGAACACAGAGCAGTTTCTCAGAAAGCTTCTTTCCAGTTTTGAACGGAAGATATTTCCTTTTTCACCATAGGCCTCTATGGGTTTCCAAATATCCCTTTGCCAATTCCACAAGAACAGCCTTAGCGAAAGGCTTCTTGAAGGGAAAGATGTAACTCTGTGAGATGAATTCACAGAACACAGAGCAGTTTCTCAGAAAGCTTCTTTCCAGTTTTGAACGGAAGGTATTTCCTTTTTCACCATAGCCCTCTAGGGGTTCCAAATATCGCTTTGCCAATTCCACAAGAACAGCCTTAGCGAAAGGCTTCTTGAAGGAAAAGATGTAACTCTGTGAGATGAATTCACAGAACACAGAGCAGTGTCTCAGAAAGCTTCTTTCCAGTTTTGAACGGAAGATATTTCCTTTTTCACCATAGGCCTCTATGGGCTTCCAAATATCCCTTTGCCAATTCCACAAGAACAGCCTTAGCGAAAGGCTTCTTGAAGGGAAAGATGTAACTCTGTGAGATGAATTCACAGAACACAGAGCAGTTTCTCAGAAAGCTTCTTTCCAGTTTTGAACGGAAGGTATTTCCTTTTTCACCATAGCCCTCTAGGGGTTCCAAATATCGCTTTGCCAATTCCACAAGAACAGCCTTAGCGAAAGGCTTCTTGAAGGGAAAGATGTAACTCTGTGAGATGAATTAACAGAACACAGAGCACTTTCTCAGAAAGCTTCTTTCCAGTTTTGAACGGAAGATATTTCCTTTTTCACCATAGCCGTCTATGGGCTTCCAAATATCCCTTTGCCAATTCCACAAGAACAGCCTTAGCGAAAGGCTTCTAGAAGGGAAAGATGTAACTCTGTGAGATGAATTAACAGAACACAGAGCAGTTTCTCACAAAGCTTCTTTCTAGTTTTGAACGGAAGATATTTCCTTTTTCACCATAGCCCTCTATGGGCTTCCAAATATCCCTTTGCCAATTGCACAAGAACAGCCTTAGCGAAAGGCTTCTTGAAGGGAAAGATGTAACTCTGTGAGATGAATTAACAGAACACAGAGCAGTTTCTCAGAAAGCTTCTTTCCAGTTTTGAACGGAAGATATTTCCTTTTTCACCATAGCCCTCTATGGGCTTCCAAATATCCCTTTGCCAATTCCACAAGAACAGCCTTAGCGAAAGGCTTCTTGAAGGGAAAGATGTAACTCTGTGAGATGAATTCACAGAACACAGAGCAGTTTCTCAGAAAGCTTCTTTCCAGTTTTGAACGGAAGATATTTCCTTTTTCACCATAGCCCTCTATGGGCTTCCAAATATCCCTTTGCCAATTCCACAAGAACAGCCTTAGCGAAAGGCTTCTTGAAGGGAAAGATGTAACTCTGTGAGATGAATTAACAGAACACAGAGCAGTTTCTCAGAAAGCTTCTTTCCAGTTTTGAACGGAAGATATTTCCTTTTTCACCATAGCCCTCTATGGGCTTCCAAATATCGCTTTGCCAATTCCACAAGAACAGCCTTAGCGAAAGACTTCTTGAAGGGAAAGATGTAACTCTGTGAGATGAATTAACAGAACAGAGAGCAGTTTCTCAGAAAGCTTCTTTCCAGTTTTGAACGGAAGATATTTCCTTTTTCACCATAGCCCTCTATGGGCTTCCAAATATCCCTTTTCCAATTCCACAAGAACAGCCTTAGCGAAAGGCTTCTTAAAGGGAAAGATGTAACTCTGTGAGATGAATTCACAGAACACAGAGCAGTTTCTCAGAAAGCTTCTTTCCAGTTTTGAACGGAAGATATTTCCTTTTTTACCATAGCCGTCTATGGGCTTCCAAATATCCCTTTGCCAATTCCACAAGAACAGCTTTAGCGAAAGGCGTCTTGAAGGGAAAGATGTAACTCTGTGAGATGAATTAACAAAACACATACCAGTTTCTCAGAAAGCTTCTTTCCAGTTTTGAACGGAAGATATTTCCTTTTTCACCATAGGCCTCTATGGGCTTCCAAATATCCCTTTGCCAATTCCACAAGAACAGCCTTAGCGAAAGGCTTCTTGAAGGGAAAGATGTAACTCTGTGAGATGAATTTACAGAACACAGAGCAGTTTCTCAGAAAGCTTCTTTCCAGTTTTGAACGGAAGATATTTCCTTTTTCACCATAGCCCTCTATGGGCTTCCAAATATCGCTTTGCCAATTCCACAAGAACAGCCTTAGCGAAAGGCTGCTTGAAGGGAAAGATGTAACTCTGTGAGATGAATTAACAGAACAGAGAGCAGTTTCTCAGAAAGCTTCTTTCCAGTTTTGAACGGAAGATATTTCCTTTTTCACCATAGCCCTCTATGGGCTTCCAAATATCCCTTTGCCAATTCCACAAGAACAGCCTTAGCGAAAGGCTTCTTGAAGGGAAAGATGTAACTCTGTGAGATGAATTAACAGAACACAGGGCAGTTTCTCAGAAAGCTTCTTTCCAGTTTTGAACGGAAGATATTTCCTTTTTCACCATAGGCCTCTATGGGATTCCAAATATCCCTTTGCCAATTCCACAAGAACAGCCTTAGCGAAAGGCTTCTTGAAGGGAAAGATGTAACTCTGTGAGATGAATTCACAGAACACAGAGCAGTTTCTCAGAAAGCTTCTTTCCGGTTTTGAACGGAAGATATTTCCTTTTTCACCATAGCCCTCTATGGGCTTCCAAATATCGCTTTGCCAATTCCACAAGAACAGCCTAGGCGAAAGGCTTCTTGAAGGGAAAGATGTAACTCTGTGAGAAGAATTAACAGAACACAGAGCAGTTTCTCAGAAAGCTTCTTTCCAGTTTTGAACGGAAGATATTTCCTTTTTCACCATAGCCCTCCTAGGACTTCCAAATATCCCTTTGCCAATTCCACATGAACAGCCTTAGCGAAAGGCTTCTTGAAGGGAAAGATGTAACTCTGTGAGATGAATTCACAGAACACAGAGCAGTTTCTCAGAAAGCTTCTTTCCAGTTTTGAACAGAAGATATTTCCTTTTTCACCGTAGCCCTCTATGGGCTTCGAAATATCCCCTTGCCAATTCCACAAGAACAGTCTTAGCGAAAGGCTTCTTGAAGGGAAAGATGTAACTCTGTGAGATGAATTAACAGAACACAGAGCAGTTTCTCAGAAAGCTTCTTTCCAGTTTTGAACGGAAGATATTTCCATTTTCACCATAGCCCTCTATGGGCTTCCAAATATCGCTTTGCCAATTCCACAAGAACAGCCTTAGCGAAAGGCTTCTTGAAGGGAAAGATGTAACTCTGTGAGATGAATTAACAGAACACAGAGCAGTTTCTCAGAAAGCTTCTTTCCAGTTTTGAACGGAAGATATTTCCTTTTTCACCATAGCCCTCTATGGGCTTCCAAATATCGCTTTGCCAATTCCACAAGAACAGCCTTAGCGAAAGGCTTCTTGAAGGGAAAGATGTAACTCTGTGAGATGAATTCACAGAACACAGAGCAGTGTCTCAGAAAGCTTCTTTCCAGTTTTGAACGGAAGATATTTCCTTTTTCACCATAGGCCTCTATGGGATTCCAAATATCCCTTTGCCAATTCCACAAGAACAGCCTTAGCGAAAGGCTTCTTGAAGGGAAAGATGTAACTCTGTGAGATGAATTCACAGAACACAGAGCAGTTTCTCAGAAAGCTTCTTTCCTGTTTTGAACGGAAGATATTTCCTTTTTCACCATAGCCCTCTATGGGCTTCCAAATATCGCTTTGCCAATTCCACAAGAACAGCCTTAGCGAAAGGCTTCTTGAAGGGAAAGATGTAACTCTGTGAGATGAATTCACAGAACACAGAGCAGTGTCTCAGAAAGCTTCTTTCCAGTTTTGAACGGAAGATATTTCCTTTTTCACCATAGGCCTCTATGGGATTCCAAATATCCCTTTGCCAATTCCACAAGAACAGCCTTAGCGAAAGGCTTCTTGAAGGGAAAGATGTAACTCTGTGAGATGAATTCACAGAACACAGAGCAGTTTCTCAGAAAGCTTCTTTCCGGTTTTGAACGGAAGATATTTCCTTTTTCACCATAGCCCTCTATGGGCTTCCAAATATCGCTTTGCCAATTCCACAAGAACAGCCTAGGCGAAAGGCTTCTTGAAGGGAAAGATGTAACTCTGTGAGAAGAATTAACAGAACACAGAGCAGTTTCTCAGAAAGCTTCTTTCCAGTTTTGAACGGAAGATATTTCCTTTTTCACCATAGCCCTCCTAGGACTTCCAAATATCCCTTTGCCAATTCCACAAGAACAGCCTTAGCGAAAGGCTTCTTGAAGGGAAAGATGTAACTCTGTGAGATGAATTCACAGAACACAGAGCAGTTTCTCAGAAAGCTTCTTTCCAGTTTTGAACAGAAGATATTTCCTTTTTCACCGTAGCCCTCTATGGGCTTCGAAAT
The DNA here is from genome assembly GCF_047675955.1 of Chlorocebus sabaeus. Taxonomy (NCBI): domain Eukaryota; kingdom Metazoa; phylum Chordata; class Mammalia; order Primates; family Cercopithecidae; genus Chlorocebus; species Chlorocebus sabaeus. The sequence goes on from NW_027327570.1 coordinate 1,044,072, forward strand.
ATCCCCTTGCCAATTCCACAAGAACAGTCTTAGCGAAAGGCTTCTTGAAGGGAAAGATGTAACTCTGTGAGATGAATTAACAGAACACAGAGCAGTTTCTCAGAAAGCTTCTTTCCAGTTTTGAACGGAAGATATTTCCATTTTCACCATAGCCCTCTATGGGCTTCCAAATATCGCTTTGCCAATTCCACAAGAACAGCCATAGCGAAAGGCTTCTTGAAGGGAAAGATGTAACTCTGTGAGATGAATTAACAGAACACAGAGCAGTTTCTCAGAAAGCTTCTTTCCAGTTTTGAACGGAAGATATTTCCTTTTTCACCATAGCCGTCTATGGGCTTCCAAATATCCCTTTGCCAATTCCACAAGAACAGCCTTAGAGAAAGGCTTCTTGAAGGGAAAGATGTAACGCTGTGAGATGAATTCACAGAGCACAGAGCAGTGTCTCAGAAAGCTTCTTTCCAGTTTTGAACTGAAGATATTTCCTTTTTCACAATAGGCCTCTATGGGATTCCAAATATCCCTTTGCCAATTCCACAAGAACAGCCTTAGCGAAAGGCTTCTTGAAGGGAAAGATGTAACTCTGTGAGACGAATTCACAGAACACAGAGCAGTTTCTCAGAAAGCTTCTTTCCAGTTTTGAACGGAAGGTATTTCCTTTTTCACCATAGCCCTCTAGGGGTTCCAAATATCGCTTTGCCAATTCCACAAGAACAGCCTTAGCGAAAGGCTTCTTGAAGGGAAAGATGTAACTCTGTGAGATGAATTAACAGAACACAGAGCACTTTCTCAGAAAGCTTCTTTCCAGTTTTGAACGGAAGATATTTCCTTTTTCACCATAGCCGTCTATGGGCTTCCAAATATCCCTTTGCCAATTCCACAAGAACAGCCTTAGCGAAAGGCTTCTAGAAGGGAAAGATGTAACTCTGTGAGATGAATTAACAGAACACAGAGCAGTTTCTCACAAAGCTTCTTTCTAGTTTTGAACGGAAGATATTTCCTTTTTCACCATAGCCCTCTATGGGCTTCCAAATATCCCTTTGCCAATTGCACAAGAACAGCCTTAGCGAAAGGCTTCTTGAAGGGAAAGATGTAACTCTGTGAGATGAATTAACAGAACACAGAGCAGTTTCTCAGAAAGCTTCTTTCCAGTTTTGAACGGAAGATATTTCCTTTTTCACCGTAGCCCTCTATGGGCTTCCAAATATCCCTTTGCCAATTCCACAAGAACAGCCTTAGCGAAAGGCTTCTTGAAGGGAAAGATGTAACTCTGTGAGATGAATTCACAGAACACAGAGCAGTTTCTCAGAAAGCTTCTTTCCAGATTTGAACGGAAGATATTTCCTTTTTCACCATAGCCCTCTATGGGCTTCCAAATATCCCTTTGCCAATTCCACAAGAACAGCCTTAGCGAAAGGCTTCTTGAAGGGAAAGATGTAACTCTGTGAGATGAATTCAAAGAACACAGAGCAGTTTCTCAGAAAGCTTCTTTCCAGTTTTGAACGGAAGATATTTCCTTTTTCACCATAGCCGTCTATGGGCTTCCAAATATCCCTTTGCCAATTCCACAAGAACAGCCTTAGAGAAAGGCTTCTTGAAGGGAAAGATGTAACGCTGTGAGATGAATTCACAGAGCACAGAGCAGTGTCTCAGAAAGCTTCTTTCCAGTTTTGAACGGAAGATATTTCCTTTTTCACAATAGGCCTCTATGGGATTCCAAATATCCCTTTGCCAATTCCACAAGAACAGCCTTAGCGAAAGGCTTCTTGAAGGGAAAGATGTAACTCTGTGAGACGAATTCACAGAACACAGAGCAGTTTCTCAGAAAGCTTCTTTCCAGTTTTGAACGGAAGATATTTCCTTTTTCACCATAGCCCTCTATGGGCTTCCAAATATCGCTTTGCCAATTCCACATGAACAGCCTTAGCGAAAGGCTTCTTGAAGGGAAAGATGTATCTCTGGGAGATGAATTCACAGAACACAGAGCAGTTTCTCAGAAAGCTTCTTTCCAGTTTTGAACGGAAGATATTTACTTTTACACCATAGCCGTCTAAGGGCTTCCAAATATCCCTTTGCCAATTCCACAAGAACAGCCTTAGCGAAAGGCTTCTTGAAGGGAAAGATGTAACTCTGTGAGATGAATTAACAGAACACAGAGCAGTTTCTCAGAAAGCTTCTTTCCAGTTTTGAACGGAAGATATTTCCTTTTTCACCATAGGCCTCTATGGGCTTCCAAATATCCCTTTGCCAATTCCACAAGAACAGCCTTAGCGAAAGGCTTCTTGAAGGGAAAGATGTAACTCTGTGAGATGAATTCACAGAACACAGAGCAGTGTCTCAGAAAGCTTCTTTCCAGTTTTGAACGGAAGATATTTCCTTTTTCACCATAGCCCTCTATGGGCTTCCAAATATCCCTTTGCCAATTCCACAAGAACAGCCTTAGCGAAAGGCTTCTTGAAGGGAAAGATGTAACTCTGTGAGATGAATTCACAGAACACAGAGCAGTTTCTCAGAAAGCTTCTTTCCAGTTTTGAACGGAAGATATTTCCTTTTTCACCATAGCCCTCTTTGGGCTTCCAAATATCCCTTTGCCAATTCCACAAGAACAGCCTTAGCGAAAGGCTTCTTGAAGGGAAAGATGTAACTCTGTGAGATGAATTAACAGAACACAGAGCAGTTTCTCAGAAAGCTTCTTTCCAGTTTTGAACGGAAGATATTTCCTTTTTCACCATAGCCCTCTATGGGCTTCCAAATATCGCTTTGCCAATTCCACAAGAACAGCCTTAGCGAAAGACTTCTTGAAGGGAAAGATGTAACTCTGTGAGATGAATTAACAGAACAGAGAGCAGTTTCTGAGAAAGCTTCTTTCCAGTTTTGAACGGAAGATATTTCCTTTTTCACCATAGCCCTCTATGGGCTTCCAAATATCCCTTTGCCAATTCCACAAGAACAGCCTTAGCGAAAGGCTTCTTAAAGGGAAAGATGTAACTCTGTGAGATGAATTCACAGAACACAGAGCAGTTTCTCAGAAAGCTTCTTTCCAGTTTTGAACGGAAGATATTTCCTTTTTCACCATAGGCCTCTATGGGTTTCCAAATATCCCTTTGCCAATTCCACAAGAACAGCCTTAGCGAAAGGCTTCTTGAAGGGAAAGATGTAACTCTGTGAGATGAATTCACAGAACACAGAGCAGTTTCTCAGAAAGCTTCTTTCCAGTTTTGAACGGAAGGTATTTCCTTTTTCACCATAGCCCTCTAGGGGTTCCAAATATCGCTTTGCCAATTCCACAAGAACAGCCTTAGCGAAAGGCTTCTTGAAGGAAAAGATGTAACTCTGTGAGATGAATTCACAGAACACAGAGCAGTGTCTCAGAAAGCTTCTTTCCAGTTTTGAACGGAAGATATTTCCTTTTTCACCATAGGCCTCTATGGGCTTCCAAATATCCCTTTGCCAATTCCACAAGAACAGCCTTAGCGAAAGGCTTCTTGAAGGGAAAGATGTAACTCTGTGAGATGAATTCACAGAACACAGAGCAGTTTCTCAGAAAGCTTCTTTCCAGTTTTGAACGGAAGGTATTTCCTTTTTCACCATAGCCCTCTAGGGGTTCCAAATATCGCTTTGCCAATTCCACAAGAACAGCCTTAGCGAAAGGCTTCTTGAAGGGAAAGATGTAACTCTGTGAGATGAATTAACAGAACACAGAGCACTTTCTCAGAAAGCTTCTTTCCAGTTTTGAACGGAAGATATTTCCTTTTTCACCATAGCCGTCTATGGGCTTCCAAATATCCCTTTGCCAATTCCACAAGAACAGCCTTAGCGAAAGGCTTCTAGAAGGGAAAGATGTAACTCTGTGAGATGAATTAACAGAACACAGAGCAGTTTCTCACAAAGCTTCTTTCTAGTTTTGAACGGAAGATATTTCCTTTTTCACCATAGCCCTCTATGGGCTTCCAAATATCCCTTTGCCAATTGCACAAGAACAGCCTTAGCGAAAGGCTTCTTGAAGGGAAAGATGTAACTCTGTGAGATGAATTAACAGAACACAGAGCAGTTTCTCAGAAAGCTTCTTTCCAGTTTTGAACGGAAGATATTTCCTTTTTCACCATAGCCCTCTATGGGCTTCCAAATATCCCTTTGCCAATTCCACAAGAACAGCCTTAGCGAAAGGCTTCTTGAAGGGAAAGATGTAACTCTGTGAGATGAATTCACAGAACACAGAGCAGTTTCTCAGAAAGCTTCTTTCCAGTTTTGAACGGAAGATATTTCCTTTTTCACCATAGCCCTCTATGGGCTTCCAAATATCCCTTTGCCAATTCCACAAGAACAGCCTTAGCGAAAGGCTTCTTGAAGGGAAAGATGTAACTCTGTGAGATGAATTAACAGAACACAGAGCAGTTTCTCAGAAAGCTTCTTTCCAGTTTTGAACGGAAGATATTTCCTTTTTTACCATAGCCGTCTATGGGCTTCCAAATATCCCTTTGCCAATTCCACAAGAACAGCTTTAGCGAAAGGCGTCTTGAAGGGAAAGATGTAACTCTGTGAGATGAATTAACAAAACACATACCAGTTTCTCAGAAAGCTTCTTTCCAGTTTTGAACGGAAGATATTTCCTTTTTCACCATAGGCCTCTATGGGCTTCCAAATATCCCTTTGCCAATTCCACAAGAACAGCCTTAGCGAAAGGCTTCTTGAAGGGAAAGATGTAACTCTGTGAGATGAATTTACAGAACACAGAGCAGTTTCTCAGAAAGCTTCTTTCCAGTTTTGAACGGAAGATATTTCCTTTTTCACCATAGCCCTCTATGGGCTTCCAAATATCGCTTTGCCAATTCCACAAGAACAGCCTTAGCGAAAGGCTTCTTGAAGGGAAAGATGTAACTCTGTGAGATGAATTAACAGAACACAGAGCAGTTTCTCAGAAAGCTTCTTTCCAGTTTTGAACGGAAGATATTTCCTTTTTCACCATAGCCCTCTATGGGCTTCCAAATATCCCTTTGCCAATTCCACAAGAACAGCCTTAGCGAAAGGCGTCTTGAAGGGAAAGATGTAACTCTGTGAGATGAATTAACAGAACACAGAGCAGTTTCTCAGAAAGCTTCTTTCCAGTTTTGAACGGAAGATATTTCCTTTTTCACCATAGCCCTCTATGGGCTTCCAAATATCCCTTTGCCAATTCCACAAGAACAGCCTTAGCGAAAGGCTTCTTGAAGGGAAAGATGTAACTCTGTGAGATGAATTCACAGAACACAGAGCAGTTTCTCAGAAAGCTTCTTTCCAGTTTTGAACGGAAGATATTTCCTTTTACACCATAGCCCTCTAGGGGCTTCCATATATCCCTTTGCCAATTCCACAAGAACAGCCTTAGCGAAAGGCTTCTTGAAGGGAAAGATGTAATTCTGTGAGATGAATTAACAGAACACAGGGCAGTTTCTCAGAAAGCTTCTTTCCAGTTTTGAACGGAAGATATTTCCTTTTTCACCATAGCCCTCTATGGGCTTCCAAATATCGCTTTGCCAATTCCACAAGAACAGCCTTAGCGAAAGGCTTCTTGAAGGGAAAGATGTAACTCTGTGAGATGAATTCACAGAACACAGAGCAGTTTCTCAGAAAGCTTCTTTCCAGTTTTGAACGGAAGATATTTCCTTTTACACCATAGCCGTCTATGGGCTTCCAAATATCCCTTTGCCACTTCCACAAGAACAGCCTTAGCGAAAGGCTTCTTGAAGGGAAAGATGTAACTCTGTGAGATGAATTCACAGAACACAGAGCAGTTTCTCAGAAAGCTTCTTTCCAGTTTTGAACGGAAGATATTTCCTTTTTCACCATAGCCCTCTATGGGCTTCCAAATATCCCTTTGCCAATTCCACAAGAACAGCCTTAGCGAAAGGCTTCTTGAAGGGAAAGATGTAACTCTGTGAGATGAATTCACAGAACACAGAGCAGTTTCTCAGAAAGCTTCTTTCCAGTTTTGAACGGAAGATATTTCCTTTTTCACCATAGCCCTCTATGGGCTTCCAAATATCGCTTTGCCAATTCCACAAGAACAGCCTTAGCGAAAGGCTTCTTGAAGGGAAAGATGTAACTCTATGAGAAGAATTAACAGAACACAGAGCAGTTTCTCAGAAAGCTTCTTTCCAGTTTTGAACGGAAGATATTTCCTTTTTCACCATAGCCCTCCTAGGACTTCCAAATATCCCTTTGCCAATTCCACAAGAACAGCCTTAGCGAAAGGCTTCTTGAAGGGAAAGATGTAACTCTGTGAGACGAATTCACAGAACACAGAGCAGTTCTCAGAAAGCTTCTTTCCAGTTTTGAACGGAAGATATTTCCTTTTTCACCATAGCCCTCTATGGGCTTACAAATATCCCATTGCCAATTCCACAAGAACAGCCTTAGCGAAAGGCTTCTTGAAGGGAAAGATGTAACTCTGTGAGATGAATTCACAGAACACAGAGCAGTTTCTCAGAAAGCTTCTTTCCAGTTTTGAACGGAAGATATTTCCTTTTTCACCAGAGCCCTCTATGGGCTTCCAAATATCCCTTTGCCAATTCCACAAGAACAGCCTTAGCGAAAGGCTTCTTGAAGGGAAAGATGTAACTCTGTGAGATGAATTCACAGAACACAGAGCAGTTTCTCAGAAAGCTTCTTTCCAGTTTTGAACGGAAGATATTTCCTTTTTCACCATAGCCGTCTAGGGGTTCCAAATATCCCTTTCCCAATTCCACAAGAACAGCCTTAGCGAAAGGCTTCTTGAAGGGAAAGATGTAACTCTGTGAGATGAATTCACAGAACACAGAGCAGTTTCTCAGAAAGCTTCTTTCCAGTTTTGAACGGAAGATATTTCCTTTTTCACCATAGCCCTCTATGGGCTTCCAAATATCCCTTTGCCAATTCCACAAGAACAGCCTTAGCGAAAGGCTTCTTGAAGGGAAAGATGTAACTCTGTGAGATGAATTAACAGAACACAGAGCAGTTTCTCAGAAAGCTTCTTTCCAGTTTTGAACGGAAGATATTTCCTTTTTCACCATAGCCCTCTATGGGCTTCCAAATATCGCTTTGCCAATTCCACAAGAACAGCCATAGCGAAAGGCTTCTTGAAGGGAAAGATGTAACTCTGTGAGATGAATTAACAGAACACAGAGCAGTTTCTCAGAAAGCTTCTTTCCAGTTTTGAACGGAAGATATTTCCTTTTTCACCATAGCCGTCTATGGGCTTCCAAATATCCCTTTGCCAATTCCACAAGAACAGCCTTAGAGAAAGGCTTCTTGAAGGGAAAGATGTAACGCTGTGAGATGAATTCACAGAGCACAGAGCAGTGTCTCAGAAAGCTTCTTTCCAGTTTTGAACGGAAGATATTTCCTTTTTCACAATAGGCCTCTATGGGATTCCAAATATCCCTTTGCCAATTCCACAAGAACAGCCTTAGCGAAAGGCTTCTTGAAGGGAAAGATGTAACTCTGTGAGACGAATTCACAGAACACAGAGCAGTTTCTCAGAAAGCTTCTTTCCAGTTTTGAACGGAAGATATTTCCTTTTTCACCATAGCCCTCTATGGGCTTCCAAATATCGCTTTGCCAATTCCACAAGAACAGCCTTAGCGAAAGGCTTCTTGAAGGGAAAGATGTATCTCTGGGAGATGAATTCACAGAACACAGAGCAGTTTCTCAGAAAGCTTCTTTCCAGTTTTGAACGGAAGATATTTACTTTTACACCATAGCCGTCTAAGGGCTTCCAAATATCGCTTTGCCAATTCCACAAGAACAGCCTTAGCGAAAGGCTTCTTGAAGGGAAAGATGTAACTCTGTGAGATGAATTAACAGAACACAGAGCAGTTTCTCAGAAAGCTTCTTTCCAGTTTTGAACGGAAGATATTTCATTTTTCACCATAGGCCTCTATGGGCTTCCAAATATCCCTTTGCCAATTCCACAAGAACAGCCTTAGCGAAAGGCTTCTTGAAGGGAAAGATGTAACTCTGTGAGATGAATTCACAGAACACAGAGCAGTGTCTCAGAAAGCTTCTTTCCAGTTTTGAACGGAAGATATTTCCTTTTTCACCATAGGCCTCTATGGGCTTCCAAATATCCCTTTGCCAATTCCACAAGAACAGCCTTAGCGAAAGGCTTCTTGAAGGGAAAGATGTAACTCTGTGAGATGAATTCACAGAACACAGAGCAGTTTCTCAGAAAGCTTCTTTCCAGTTTTGAACGGAAGGTATTTCCTTTTTCACCATAGCCCTCTAGGGGTTCCAAATATCGCTTTGCCAATTCCACAAGAACAGCCTTAGCGAAAGGCTTCTTGAAGGGAAAGATGTAACTCTGTGAGATGAATTAACAGAACACAGAGCACTTTCTCAGAAAGCTTCTTTCCAGTTTTGAACGGAAGATATTTCCTTTTTCACCATAGCCGTCTATGGGCTTCCAAATATCCCTTTGCCAATTCCACAAGAACAGCCTTAGCGAAAGGCTTCTAGAAGGGAAAGATGTAACTCTGTGAGATGAATTCACAGAACACAGAGCAGTTTCTCACGAAGCTTCTTTCTAGTTTTGAACGGAAGATATTTCCTTTTTCACCATAGCCCTCTATGGGCTTCCAAATATCCCTTTGCCAATTGCACAAGAACAGCCTTAGCGAAAGGCTTCTTGAAGGGAAAGATGTAACTCTGTGAGATGAATTAACAGAACACAGAGCAGTTTCTCAGAAAGCTTCTTTCCAGTTTTGAACGGAAGATATTTCCTTTTTCACCATAGCCCTCTATGGGCTTCCAAATATCCCTTTGCCAATTCCACAAGAACAGCCTTAGCGAAAGGCTTCTTGAAGGGAAAGATGTAACTCTGTGAGATGAATTAACAGAACACAGAGCAGTTTCTCAGAAAGCTTCTTTCCAGATTTGAACGGAAGATATTTCCTTTTTCACCATAGCCCTCTATGGGCTTCCAAATATCCCTTTGCCAATTCCACAAGAACAGCCTTAGCAAAAGGCTTCTTGAAGGGAAAGATGTAACTCTGTGAGATGAATTCAAAGAACACAGAGCAGTTTCTCAGAAAGCTTCTTTCCAGTTTTGAACGGAAGATATTTCCTTTTTCACCATAGGCCTCTATGGGCTTCCAAATATCCCTTTGCCAATTCCAGAAGAACAGCCTTAGCGAAAGGCTTCTTGAAGGGAAAGATGTAACTCTGTGAGATGAATTAACGGAACACAGAGCAGTGTCTCAGAAAGCTTCTTTCCAGTTTTGAACGGAAGATATTTCCTTTTTCACCATAGCCGTCTAGGGATTCCAAATATCCCTTTGCCAATTCCACAAGAACAGCCTTAGCGAAAGGCTTCTTGAAGGGAAAGATGTAACTCTGTGAGATGAATTAACAGAACACAGAGCAGTTTCTCAGAAAGCTTCTTTCCAGTTTTGAACGGAAGATATTTCCTTTTTCACCATAGACCTCTATGGGCTTCCAAATATCGCTTTGCCAATTCCACAAGAACAGCCTTAGCGAAAGGCTTCTTGAAGGGAAAGATGTAACTCTGTGAGATGAATTAACAGAACACAGAGCAGTTTCTCAGAAAGCTTCTTTCCAGTTTTGAACGGAAGATATTTCCTTTTTCACCTTAGCCCTCTATGGGCTTCCAAATATCCCTTTGCCAATTCCACAAGAACAGCCTTAGCGAAAGGCTTCTTGAAGGGATCGATGTAACACTGTGAGATGAATTAAGAGAACACACAGCAGTTTCTCAGAAAGCTTCTTTCCAATTTTGAACGGAAGATATTTCCTTTCTCACCATAGCCCTCTATGGGCTTCCAAATATCGCTTTGCCAATTCCACAAGAACAGCCTTAGCGAAAGGCTTCTTGAAGGGAAAGATGTAACTCTGTGAGATGAATTAACAGAACACAGAGCAGTTTCTCAGAAAGCTTCTTTCCAGTTTTGAACGGAAGATATTTCCTTTTTCACCATAGCCCTCTATGGGCTTCCAAATATCCCTTTGCCAATTCCACAAGAACAGCCTTAGCGAAAGGCGTCTTGAAGGGAAAGATGTAACTCTGTGAGATGAATTAACAGAACACAGAGCAGTTTCTCAGAAAGCTTCTTTCCAGTTTTGAACGGAAGATATTTCCTTTTTCACCATAGCCCTCTATGGGCTTCCAAATATCCCTTTGCCAATTCCACAAGAACAGCCTTAGCGAAAGGCTTCTTGAAGGGAAAGATGTAACTCTGTGAGATGAATTCACAGAACACAGAGCAGTTTCTCAGAAAGCTTCTTTCCAGTTTTGAACGGAAGATATTTCCTTTTACACCATAGCCCTCTAGGGGCTTCCATATATCCCTTTGCCAATTCCACAAGAACAGCCTTAGCGAAAGGCTTCTTGAAGGGAAAGATGTAATTCTGTGAGATGAATTAACAGAACACAGGGCAGTTTCTCAGAAAGCTTCTTTCCAGTTTTGAACGGAAGATATTTCCTTTTTCACCATAGCCCTCTATGGGCTTCCAAATATCGCTTTGCGAATTCCACAAGAACAGCCTTAGCGAAAGGCTTCTTGAAGGGAAAGATGTAACTCTGTGAGATGAATTCACAGAACACAGAGCAGTTTCTCAGAAAGCTTCTTTCCAGTTTTGAACGGAAGATATTTCCTTTTACACCATAGCCGTCTATGGGCTTCCAAATATCCCTTTGCCAATTCCACAAGAACAGCCTTAGCGAAAGGCTTCTTGAAGGGAAAGATGTAACTCTGTGAGACGAATTCACAGAACACAGAGCAGTTTCTCAGAAAGCTTCTTTCCAGTTTTGAACGGAAGATATTTCCTTTTTCACCATAGCCCTCCTAGGACTTCCAAATATCCCTTTGCCAATTCCACAAGAACAGCCTTAGCGAAAGGCTTCTTGAAGGGAAAGATGTAACTCTGTGAGACGAATTCACAGAACACAGAGCAGTTTCTCAGAAAGCTTCTTTCCAGTTTTGAACGGAAGATATTTCCTTTTTCACCATAGCCCTCTATGGGCTTCCAAATATCGCTTTGCCAATTCCACAAGAACAGCCTTAGCGAAAGGCCTCTTGAAGGGAAAGATGTATCTCTGGGAGATGAATTCACAGAACACAGAGCAGTTTCTCAGAAAGCTTCTTTCCAGTTTTGAACGGAAGATATTTCCTTTTTCACCATAGGCCTCTATGGGCTTCCAAATATCCCTTTGCCAATTCCACAAGAACAGCCTTAGCGAAAGGCTTCTTGAAGGGAAAGATGTAACTCTGTGAGATGAATTAACAGAACACAGAGCAGTTCTCAGAAAGCTTCTTTCCAGTTTTGAACGGAAGATATTTCCTTTTTCACCAGAGCCCTCTATGGGCTTCCAAATATCCCTTTGCCAATTCCACAAGAACAGGCTTAGCGAAAGGCTTCTTGAAGGGAAAGATGTAACTCTGTGAGATGAATTCACAGAACACAGAGCAGTTTCTCAGAAAGCTTCTTTCCAGTTTTGAACGGAAGATATTTCCTTTTTCACCATAGCCGTCTAGGGGTTCCAAATATCCCTTTCCCAATTCCACAAGAACAGCCTTAGCGAAAGGCTTCTTGAAGGGAAAGATGTAACTCTGTGAGATGAATTCACAGAACACAGAGCAGTTTCTCAGAAAGCTTCTTTCCAGTTTTGAACGGAAGATATTTCCTTTTTCACCATAGCCCTCTATGGGCTTCCAAATATCCCTTTGCCAATTCCACAAGAACAGCCTTAGCGAAAGGCTTCTTGAAGGGAAAGATGTAACTCTGTGAGATGAATTAACAGAACACAGAGCAGTTCTCAGAAAGCTTCTTTCCAGTTTTGAACGGAAGATATTTCCTTTTTCACCATAGCCCTCTATGGGCTTACAAATATCCCATTGCCAATTCCACAAGAACAGCCTTAGCGAAAGGCTTCTTGAAGGGAAAGATGTAACTCTGTGAGATGAATTCACAGAACACAGAGCAGTTTCTCAGAAAGCTTCTTTCCAGTTTTGAACGGAAGATATTTCCTTTTTCACCATAGGCCTCTATGGGATTCCAAATATCCCTTTGCCAATTCCACAAGAACAGCCTTAGCGAAAGGCTTCTTGAAGGGAAAGATGTAACTCTGTGAGATGAATTCACAGAACACAGAGCAGTTTCTCAGAAAGCTTCTTTCCGGTTTTGAACGGAAGATATTTCCTTTTTCACCATAGCCCTCTATGGGCTTCCAAATATCGCTTTGCCAATTCCACAAGAACAGCCTAGGCGAAAGGCTTCTTGAAGGGAAAGATGTAACTCTGTGAGAAGAATTAACAGAACACAGAGCAGTTTCTCAGAAAGCTTCTTTCCAGTTTTGAACGGAAGATATTTCCTTTTTCACCATAGCCCTCCTAGGACTTCCAAATATCCCTTTGCCAATTCCACATGAACAGCCTTAGCGAAAGGCTTCTTGAAGGGAAAGATGTAACTCTGTGAGATGAATTCACAGAACACAGAGCAGTTTCTCAGAAAGCTTCTTTCCAGTTTTGAACAGAAGATATTTCCTTTTTCACCGTAGCCCTCTATGGGCTTCGAAATATCCCCTTGCCAATTCCACAAGAACAGTCTTAGCGAAAGGCTTCTTGAAGGGAAAGATGTAACTCTGTGAGATGAATTAACAGAACACAGAGCAGTTTCTCAGAAAGCTTCTTTCCAGTTTTGAACGGAAGATATTTCCATTTTCACCATAGCCCTCTATGGGCTTCCAAATATCGCTTTGCCAATTCCACAAGAACAGCCTTAGCGAAAGGCTTCTTGAAGGGAAAGATGTAACTCTGTGAGATGAATTCACAGAACACAGAGCAGTTTCTCAGAAAGCTTCTTTCCAGTTTTGAACGGAAGATATTTCCTTTTTCACCATAGCCCTCTATGGGCTTCCAAATATCGCTTTGCCAATTCCACAAGAACAGCCTTAGCGAAAGGCTTCTTGAAGGGAAAGATGTAACTCTGTGAGATGAATTCACAGAACACAGAGCAGTGTCTCAGAAAGCTTCTTTCCAGTTTTGAACGGAAGATATTTCCTTTTTCACCATAGGCCTCTATGGGATTCCAAATATCCCTTTGCCAATTCCACAAGAACAGCCTTAGCGAAAGGCTTCTTGAAGGGAAAGATGTAACTCTGTGAGATGAATTCACAGAACACAGAGCAGTTTCTCAGAAAGCTTCTTTCCGGTTTTGAACGGAAGATATTTCCTTTTTCACCATAGCCCTCTATGGGCTTCCAAATATCGCTTTGCCAATTCCACAAGAACAGCCTTAGCGAAAGGCTTCTTGAAGGGAAAGATGTAACTCTGTGAGATGAATTCACAGAACACAGAGCAGTGTCTCAGAAAGCTTCTTTCCAGTTTTGAACGGAAGATATTTCCTTTTTCACCATAGGCCTCTATGGGATTCCAAATATCCCTTTGCCAATTCCACAAGAACAGCCTTAGCGAAAGGCTTCTTGAAGGGAAAGATGTAACTCTGTGAGATGAATTCACAGAACACAGAGCAGTTTCTCAGAAAGCTTCTTTCCGGTTTTGAACGGAAGATATTTCCTTTTTCACCATAGCCCTCTATGGGCTTCCAAATATCGCTTTGCCAATTCCACAAGAACAGCCTAGGCGAAAGGCTTCTTGAAGGGAAAGATGTAACTCTGTGAGAAGAATTAACAGAACACAGAGCAGTTTCTCAGAAAGCTTCTTTCCAGTTTTTAACGGAAGATATTTCCTTTTTCACCATAGCCCTCCTAGGACTTCCAAATATCCCTTTGCCAATTCCACAAGAACAGCCTTAGCGAAAGGCTTCTTGAAGGGAAAGATGTAACTCTGTGAGATGAATTCACAGAACACAGAGCAGTTTCTCAGAAAGCTTCTTTCCAGTTTTGAACAGAAGATATTTCCTTTTTCACCGTAGCCCTCTATGGGCTTCGAAATATCCCCTTGCCAATTCCACAAGAACAGTCTTAGCGAAAGGCTTCTTGAAGGGAAAGATGTAACTCTGTGAGATGAATTAACAGAACACAGAGCAGTTTCTCAGAAAGCTTCTTTCCAGTTTTGAACGGAAGATATTTCCATTTTCACCATAGCCCTCTATGGGCTTCCAAATATCGCTTTGCCAATTCCACAAGAACAGCCATAGCGAAAGGCTTCTTGAAGGGAAAGATGTAACTCTGTGAGATGAATTAACAGAACACAGAGCAGTTTCTCAGAAAGCTTCTTTCCAGTTTTGAACGGAAGATATTTCCTTTTTCACCATAGCCGTCTATGGGCTTCCAAATATCCCTTTGCCAATTCCACAAGAACAGCCTTAGAGAAAGGCTTCTTGAAGGGAAAGATGTAACGCTGTGAGATGAATTCACAGAGCACAGAGCAGTGTCTCAGAAAGCTTCTTTCCAGTTTTGAACGGAAGATATTTCCTTTTTCACAATAGGCCTCTATGGGATTCCAAATATCCCTTTGCCAATTCCACAAGAACAGCCTTAGCGAAAGGCTTCTTGAAGGGAAAGATGTAACTCTGTGAGACGAATTCACAGAACACAGAGCAGTTTCTCAGAAAGCTTCTTTCCAGTTTTGAACGGAAGGTATTTCCTTTTTCACCATAGCCCTCTAGGGGTTCCAAATATCGCTTTGCCAATTCCACAAGAACAGCCTTAGCGAAAGGCTTCTTGAAGGGAAAGATGTAACTCTGTGAGATGAATTAACAGAACACAGAGCACTTTCTCAGAAAGCTTCTTTCCAGTTTTGAACGGAAGATATTTCCTTTTTCACCATAGCCGTCTATGGGCTTCCAAATATCCCTTTGCCAATTCCACAAGAACAGCCTTAGCGAAAGGCTTCTAGAAGGGAAAGATGTAACTCTGTGAGATGAATTAACAGAACACAGAGCAGTTTCTCACAAAGCTTCTTTCTAGTTTTGAACGGAAGATATTTCCTTTTTCACCATAGCCCTCTATGGGCTTCCAAATATCCCTTTGCCAATTGCACAAGAACAGCCTTAGCGAAAGGCTTCTTGAAGGGAAAGATGTAACTCTGTGAGATGAATTAACAGAACACAGAGCAGTTTCTCAGAAAGCTTCTTTCCAGTTTTGAACGGAAGATATTTCCTTTTTCACCGTAGCCCTCTATGGGCTTCCAAATATCCCTTTGCCAATTCCACAAGAACAGCCTTAGCGAAAGGCTTCTTGAAGGGAAAGATGTAACTCTGTGAGATGAATTAAGAGAACACAGAGCAGTTTCTCAGAAAGCTTCTTTCCAGATTTGAACGGAAGATATTTCCTTTTTCACCATAGCCCTCTATGGACTTCCAAATATCCCTTTGCCAATTCCACAAGAACAGCCTTAGCGAAAGGCTTCTTGAAGGGAAAGATGTAACTCTGTGAGATGAATTCAAAGAACACAGAGCAGTTTCTCAGAAAGCTTCTTTCCAGTTTTGAACGGAAGATATTTCCTTTTTCACCATAGCCGTCTATGGGCTTCCAAATATCCCTTTGCCAATTCCACAAGAACAGCCTTAGAGAAAGGCTTCTTGAAGGGAAAGATGTAACGCTGTGAGATGAATTCACAGAGCACAGAGCAGTGTCTCAGAAAGCTTCTTTCCAGTTTTGAACGGAAGATATTTCCTTTTTCACAATAGGCCTCTATGGGATTCCAAATATCCCTTTGCCAATTCCACAAGAACAGCCTTAGCGAAAGGCTTCTTGAAGGGAAAGATGTAACTCTGTGAGACGAATTCACAGAACACAGAGCAGTTTCTCAGAAAGCTTCTTTCCAGTTTTGAACGGAAGATATTTCCTTTTTCACCATAGCCCTCTATGGGCTTCCAAATATCGCTTTGCCAATTCCACAAGAACAGCCTTAGCGAAAGGCTTCTTGAAGGGAAAGATGTATCTCTGGGAGATGAATTCACAGAACACAGAGCAGTTTCTCAGAAAGCTTCTTTCCAGTTTTGAACGGAAGATATTTACTTTTACACCATAGCCGTCTAAGGGCTTCCAAATATCCCTTTGCCAATTCCACAAGAACAGCCTTAGCGAAAGGCTTCTTGAAGGGAAAGATGTAACTCTGTGAGATGAATTAACAGAACACAGAGCAGTTTCTCAGAAAGCTTCTTTCCAGTTTTGAACGGAAGATATTTCCTTTTTCACCATAGGCCTCTATGGGCTTCCAAATATCCCTTTGCCAATTCCACAAGAACAGCCTTAGCGAAAGGCTTCTTGAAGGGAAAGATGTAACTCTGTGAGATGAATTCACAGAACACAGAGCAGTGTCTCAGAAAGCTTCTTTCCAGTTTTGAACGGAAGATATTTCCTTTTTCACCATAGCCCTCTATGGGCTTCCAAATATCCCTTTGCCAATTCCACAAGAACAGCCTTAGCGAAAGGCTTCTTGAAGGGAAAGATGTAACTCTGTGAGATGAATTCACAGAACACAGAGCAGTTTCTCAGAAAGCTTCTTTCCAGTTTTGAACGGAAGATATTTACTTTTTCACCATAGCCCTCTTTGGGCTTCCAAATATCCCTTTGCCAATTCCACAAGAACAGCCTTAGCGAAAGGCTTCTTGAAGGGAAAGATGTAACTCTGTGAGATGAATTAACAGAACACAGAGCAGTTTCTCAGAAAGCTTCTTTCCAGTTTTGAACGGAAGATATTTCCTTTTTCACCATAGCCCTCTATGGGCTTCCAAATATCGCTTTGCCAATTCCACAAGAACAGCCTTAGCGAAAGACTTCTTGAAGGGAAAGATGTAACTCTGTGAGATGAATTAACAGAACAGAGAGCAGTTTCTGAGAAAGCTTCTTTCCAGTTTTGAACGGAAGATATTTCCTTTTTCACCATAGCCCTCTATGGGCTTCCAAATATCCCTTTGCCAATTCCACAAGAACAGCCTTAGCGAAAGGCTTCTTAAAGGGAAAGATGTAACTCTGTGAGATGAATTCACAGAACACAGAGCAGTTTCTCAGAAAGCTTCTTTCCAGTTTTGAACGGAAGATATTTCCTTTTTTACCATAGCCGTCTATGGGCTTCCAAATATCCCTTTGCCAATTCCACAAGAACAGCTTTAGCGAAAGGCGTCTTGAAGGGAAAGATGTAACTCTGTGAGATGAATTAACAAAACACAGACCAGTTTCTCAGAAAGCTTCTTTCCAGTTTTGAACGGAAGATATTTCCTTTTTCACCATAGGCCTCTATGGGCTTCCAAATATCCCTTTGCCAATTCCACAAGAACAGCCTTAGCGAAAGGCTTCTTGAAGGGAAAGATGTAACTCTGTGAGATGAATTAACAGAACACAGAGCAGTTTCTCAGAAAGCTTCTTTCCAGTTTTGAACGGAAGATATTTCCTTTTTCACCATAGCCCTCTATGGGCTTCCAAATATCGCTTTGCCAATTCCACAAGAACAGCCTTAGCGAAAGGCTTCTTGAAGGGAAAGATGTAACTCTGTGAGATGAATTAACAGAACACAGAGCAGTTTCTCAGAAAGCTTCTTTCCAGTTTTGAACGGAAGATATTTCCTTTTTCACCATAGCCCTCTATGGGCTTCCAAATATCCCTTTGCCAATTCCACAAGAACAGCCTTAGCGAAAAGCGTCTTGAAGGGAAAGATGTAACTCTGTGAGATGAATTAACAGAACACAGAGCAGTTTCTCAGAAAGCTTCTTTCCAGTTTTGAACGGAAGATATTTCCTTTTTCACCATAGCCCTCTATGGGCTTCCAAATATCCCTTTGCCAATTCCACAAGAACAGCCTTAGCGAAAGGCTTCTTGAAGGGAAAGATGTAACTCTGTGAGATGAATTCACAGAACACAGAGCAGTTTCTCAGAAAGCTTCTTTCCAGTTTTGAACGGAAGATATTTCCTTTTACACCATAGCCCTCTAGGGGCTTCCATATATCCCTTTGCCAATTCCACAAGAACAGCCTTAGCGAAAGGCTTCTTGAAGGGAAAGATGTAATTCTGTGAGATGAATTAACAGAACAGCGGGCAGTTTCTCAGAAAGCTTCTTTCCAGTTTTAAACGGAAGATATTTCCTTTTTCACCATAGCCCTCTATGGGCTTCCAAATATCGCTTTGCCAATTCCACAAGAACAGCCTTAGCGAAAGGCTTCTTGAAGGGAAAGATGTAACTCTGTGAGATGAATTCACAGAACACAGAGCAGTTTCTCAGAAAGCTTCTTTCCAGTTTTGAACGGAAGATATTTCCTTTTACACCATAGCCGTCTATGGGCTTCCAAATATCCCTTTGCCACTTCCACAAGAACAGCCTTAGCGAAAGGCTTCTTGAAGGGAAAGATGTAACTCTGTGAGATGAATTCACAGAACACAGAGCAGTTTCTCAGAAAGCTTCTTTCCAGTTTTGAACGGAAGATATTTCCTTTTTCACCATAGCCCTCTATGGGCTTCCAAATATCCCTTTGCCAATTCCACAAGAACAGCCTTAGCGAAAGGCTTCTTGAAGGGAAAGATGTAACTCTGTGTGATGAATTCACAGAACACAGAGCAGTTTCTCAGAAAGCTTCTTTCCGGTTTTGAACGGAAGATATTTCCTTTTTCACCATAGCCCTCTATGGGCTTCCAAATATCGCTTTGCCAATTCCACAAGAACAGCCTTAGCGAAAGGCTTCTTGAAGGGAAAGATGTAACTCTATGAGAAGAATTAACAGAACACAGAGCAGTTTCTCAGAAAGCTTCTTTCCAGTTTTGAACGGAAGATATTTCCTTTTTCACCATAGCCCTCCTAGGACTTCCAAATATCCCTTTGCCAATTCCACAAGAACAGCCTTAGCGAAAGGCTTCTTGAAGGGAAAGATGTAACTCTGTGAGACGAATTCACAGAACACAGAGCAGTTTCTCAGAAAGCTTCTTTCCAGTTTTGAACGGAAGATATTTCCTTTTTCACCATAGCCCTCTATGGGCTTCCAAATATCGCTTTGCCAATTCCACAAGAACAGCCTTAGCGAAAGGCCTCTTGAAGGGAAAGATGTATCTCTGGGAGATGAATTCACAGAACACAGAGCAGTTTCTCAGAAAGCTTCTTTCCAGTTTTGAACGGAAGATATTTCCTTTTTCACCATAGCCGTCTATGGGCTTCCAAATATCCCTTTGCCAATTCCACAAGAACAGCCTTAGCGAAAGGCTTCTTGAAGGGAAAGATGTAACGCTGTGAGATGAATTCACAGAGCACAGAGCAGTGTCTCAGAAAGCTTCTTTCCAGTTTTGAACGGAAGATATTTCCTTTTTCACAATAGGCCTCTATGGGATTCCAAATATCCCTTTGCCAATTCCACAAGAACAGCCTTAGCGAAAGGCTTCTTGAAGGGAAAGATGTAACTCTGTGAGACGAATTCACAGAACACAGAGCAGTTTCTCAGAAAGCTTCTTTCCAGTTTTGAACGGAAGATATTTCCTTTTTCACCATAGCCCTCTATGGGCTTCCAAATATCGCTTTGCCAATTCCACAAGAACAGCCTTAGCGAAAGGCTTCTTGAAGGGAAAGATGTATCTCTGGGAGATGAATTCACAGAACACAGAGCAGTTTCTCAGAAAGCTTCTTTCCAGTTTTGAACGGAAGATATTTACTTTTACACCATAGCCGTCTAAGGGCTTCCAAATATCCCTTTGCCAATTCCACAAGAACAGCCTTAGCGAAAGGCTTCTTGAAGGGAAAGATGTAACTCTGGGAGATGAATTAACAGAACACAGAGCAGTTTCTCAGAAAGCTTCTTTCCAGTTTTGAACGGAAGATATTTCATTTTTCACCATAGGCCTCTATGGGCTTCCAAATATCCCTTTGCCAATTCCACAAGAACAGCCTTAGCGAAAGGCTTCTTGAAGGGAAAGATGTAACTCTGTGAGATGAATTCACAGAACACAGAGCAGTGTCTCAGAAAGCTTCTTTCCAGTTTTGAACGGAAGATATTTCCTTTTTCACCATAGGCCTCTATGGGCTTCCAAATATCCCTTTGCCAATTCCACAAGAACAGCCTTAGCCAAAGGCTTCTTGAAGGGAAAGATGTAACTCTGTGAGATGAATTCACAGAACACAGAGCAGTTTCTCAGAAAGCTTCTTTCCAGTTTTGAACGGAAGGTATTTCCTTTTTCACCATAGCCCTCTAGGGGTTCCAAATATCGCTTTGCCAATTCCACAAGAACAGCCTTAGCGAAAG
Source organism: Chlorocebus sabaeus (assembly GCF_047675955.1). Classification (NCBI taxonomy): domain Eukaryota; kingdom Metazoa; phylum Chordata; class Mammalia; order Primates; family Cercopithecidae; genus Chlorocebus; species Chlorocebus sabaeus. The sequence goes on from NW_027327570.1 coordinate 1,064,223, forward strand.
GCTTCTTGAAGGGAAAGATGTAACTCTGTGAGATGAATTAACAGAACACAGAGCAGTTTCTCAGAAAGCTTCTTTCCAGTTTTGAACGTAAGATATTTCATTTTTCACCATAGGCCTCTATGGGCTTCCAAATATCCCTTTGCCAATTCCACAAGAACAGCCTTAGCGAAAGGCTTCTTGAAGGGAAAGATGTAACTCTGTGAGATGAATTCACAGAACACAGAGCAGTGTCTCAGAAAGCTTCTTTCCAGTTTTGAACGGAAGATATTTCCTTTTTCACCATAGGCCTCTATGGGCTTCCAAATATCCCTTTGCCAATTCCACAAGAACAGCCTTAGCGAAAGGCTTCTTGAAGGGAAAGATGTAACTCTGTGAGATGAATTCACAGAACACAGAGCAGTTTCTCAGAAAGCTTCTTTCCAGTTTTGAACGGAAGGTATTTCCTTTTTCACCATAGCCCTCTAGGGGTTCCAAATATCGCTTTGCCAATTCCACAAGAACAGCCTTAGCGAAAGGCTTCTTGAAGGAAAAGATGTAACTCTGTGAGATGAATTCACAGAACACAGAGCAGTGTCTCAGAAAGCTTCTTTCCAGTTTTGAACGGAAGATATTTCCTTTTTCACCATAGGCCTCTATGGGCTTCCAAATATCCCTTTGCCAATTCCACAAGAACAGCCTTAGCCAAAGGCTTCTTGAAGGGAAAGATGTAACTCTGTGAGATGAATTCACAGAACACAGAGCAGTTTCTCAGAAAGCTTCTTTCCAGTTTTGAACGGAAGGTATTTCCTTTTTCACCATAGCCCTCTAGGGGTTCCAAATATCGCTTTGCCAATTCCACAAGAACAGCCTTAGCGAAAGGCTTCTTGAAGGGAAAGATGTAACTCTGTGAGATGAATTAACAGAACACAGAGCACTTTCTCAGAAAGCTTCTTTCCAGTTTTGAACGGAAGATATTTCCTTTTTCACCATAGCCGTCTATGGGCTTCCAAATATCCCTTTGCCAATTCCACAAGAACAGCCTTAGCGAAAGGCTTCTAGAAGGGAAAGATGTAACTCTGTGAGATGAATTAACAGAACACAGAGCAGTTTCTCACAAAGCTTCTTTCTAGTTTTGAACGGAAGATATTTCCTTTTTCACCATAGCCCTCTATGGGCTTCCAAATATCCCTTTGCCAATTGCACAAGAACAGCCTTAGCGAAAGGCTTCTTGAAGGGAAAGATGTAACTCTGTGAGATGAATTAACAGAACACAGAGCAGTTTCTCAGAAAGCTTCTTTCCAGTTTGGAACGGAAGATATTTCCTTTTTCACCATTGCCCTCTATGGGCTTCCAAATATCCCTTTGCCAATTCCACAAGAACAGCCTTAGCGAAAGGCTTCTTGAAGGGAAAGATGTAACTCTGTGAGATGAATTCACAGAACACAGAGCAGTTTCTCAGAAAGCTTCTTTCCAGTTTTGAACGGAAGATATTTCCTTTTTCACCATAGCCCTCTATGGGCTTCCAAATATCCCTTTGCCAATTCCACAAGAACAGCCTTAGCGAAAGGCTTCTTGAAGGGAAAGATGTAACTCTGTGAGATGAATTCACAGAACACAGAGCAGTTTCTCAGAAAGCTTCTTTCCAGTTTTGAACGGAAGATATTTCCTTTTTCACCATAGCCCTCTATGGGCTTCCAAATATCGCTTTGCCAATTCCACAAGAACAGCCTTAGCGAAAGACTTCTTGAAGGGAAAGATGTAACTCTGTGAGATGAATTAACAGAACAGAGAGCAGTTTCTCAGAAAGCTTCTTTCCAGTTTTGAACGGAAGATATTTCCTTTTTCACCATAGCCCTCTATGGGCTTCCAAATATCCCTTTGCCAATTCCACAAGAACAGCCTTAGCGAAAGGCTTCTTAAAGGGAAAGATGTAACTCTGTGAGATGAATTCACAGAACACAGAGCAGTTTCTCAGAAAGCTTCTTTCCAGTTTTGAACGGAAGATATTTCCTTTTTTACCATAGCCGTCTATGGGCTTCCAAATATCCCTTTGCCAATTCCACAAGAACAGCTTTAGCGAAAGGCGTCTTGAAGGGAAAGATGTAACTCTGTGAGATGAATTAACAAAACACATACCAGTTTCTCAGAAAGCTTCTTTCCAGTTTTGAACGGAAGATATTTCCTTTTTCACCATAGGCCTCTATGGGCTTCCAAATATCCCTTTGCCAATTCCACAAGAACAGCCTTAGCGAAAGGCTTCTTGAAGGGAAAGATGTAACTCTGTGAGATGAATTTACAGAACACAGAGCAGTTTCTCAGAAAGCTTCTTTCCAGTTTTGAACGGAAGATATTTCCTTTTTCACCATAGCCCTCTATGGGCTTCCAAATATCGCTTTGCCAATTCCACAAGAAGAGCCTTAGCGAAAGGCTTCTTGAAGGGAAAGATGTAACTCTGTGAGATGAATTAACAGAACACAGAGCAGTTTCTCAGAAAGCTTCTTTCCAGTTTTGAACGGAAGATATTTCCTTTTTCACCATAGCCCTCTATGGGCTTCCAAATATCCCTTTGCCAATTCCACAAGAACAGCCTTAGCGAAAGGCGTCTTGAAGGGAAAGATGTAACTCTGTGAGATGAATTAACAGAACACAGAGCAGTTTCTCAGAAAGCTTCTTTCCAGTTTTGAACGGAAGATATTTCCTTTTTCACCATAGCCCTCTATGGGCTTCCAAATATCCCTTTGCCAATTCCACAAGAACAGCCTTAGCGAAAGGCTTCTTGAAGGGAAAGATGTAACTCTGTGAGATGAATTCACAGAACACAGAGCAGTTTCTCAGAAAGCTTCTTTCCAGTTTTGAACGGAAGATATTTCCTTTTACACCATAGCCCTCTAGGGGCTTCCATATATCCCTTTGCCAATTCCACAAGAACAGCCTTAGCGAAAGGCTTCTTGAAGGGAAAGATGTAATTCTGTGAGATGAATTAACAGAACACAGGGCAGTTTCTCAGAAAGCTTCTTTCCAGTTTTGAACGGAAGATATTTCCTTTTTCACCATAGCCCTCTATGGGCTTCCAAATATCGCTTTGCCAATTCCACAAGAACAGCCTTAGCGAAAGGCTTCTTGAAGGGAAAGATGTAACTCTGTGAGATGAATTCACAGAACACAGAGCAGTTTCTCAGAAAGCTTCTTTCCAGTTTTGAACGGAAGATATTTCCTTTTACACCATAGCCGTCTATGGGCTTCCAAATATCCCTTTGCCACTTCCACAAGAACAGCCTTAGCGAAAGGCTTCTTGAAGGGAAAGATGTAACTCTGTGAGATGAATTCACAGAACACAGAGCAGTTTCTCAGAAAGCTTCTTTCCAGTTTTGAACGGAAGATATTTCCTTTTTCACCATAGCCCTCTATGGGCTTCCAAATATCCCTTTGCCAATTCCACAAGAACAGCCTTAGCGAAAGGCTTCTTGAAGGGAAAGATGTAACTCTGTGAGATGAATTCACAGAACACAGAGCAGTTTCTCAGAAAGCTTCTTTCCAGTTTTGAACGGAAGATATTTCCTTTTTCACCATAGCCCTCTATGGGCTTCCAAATATCGCTTTGCCAATTCCACAAGAACAGCCTTAGCGAAAGGCTTCTTGAAGGGAAAGATGTAACTCTATGAGAAGAATTAACAGAACACAGAGCAGTTTCTCAGAAAGCTTCTTTCCAGTTTTGAACGGAAGATATTTCCTTTTTCACCATAGCCCTCCTAGGACTTCCAAATATCCCTTTGCCAATTCCACAAGAACAGCCTTAGCGAAAGGCTTCTTGAAGGGAAAGATGTAACTCTGTGAGACGAATTCACAGAACACAGAGCAGTTCTCAGAAAGCTTCTTTCCAGTTTTGAACGGAAGATATTTCCTTTTTCACCATAGCCCTCTATGGGCTTACAAATATCCCATTGCCAATTCCACAAGAACAGCCTTAGCGAAAGGCTTCTTGAAGGGAAAGATGTAACTCTGTGAGATGAATTCACAGAACACAGAGCAGTTTCTCAGAAAGCTTCTTTCCAGTTTTGAACGGAAGATATTTCCTTTTTCACCAGAGCCCTCTATGGGCTTCCAAATATCCCTTTGCCAATTCCACAAGAACAGCCTTAGCGAAAGGCTTCTTGAAGGGAAAGATGTAACTCTGTGAGATGAATTCACAGAACACAGAGCAGTTTCTCAGAAAGCTTCTTTCCACTTTTGAACGGAAGATATTTCCTTTTTCACCATAGCCGTCTAGGGGTTCCAAATATCCCTTTCCCAATTCCACAAGAACAGCCTTAGCGAAAGGCTTCTTGAAGGGAAAGATGTAACTCTGTGAGATGAATTCACAGAACACAGAGCAGTTTCTCAGAAAGCTTCTTTCCAGTTTTGAACGGAAGATATTTCCTTTTTCACCATAGCCCTCTATGGGCTTCCAAATATCCCTTTGCCAATTCCACAAGAACAGCCTTAGCGAAAGGCTTCTTGAAGGGAAAGATGTAACTCTGTGAGATGAATTAACAGAACACAGAGCAGTTTCTCAGAAAGCTTCTTTCCAGTTTTGAACGGAAGATATTTCCTTTTTCACCATAGCCCTCTATGGGCTTCCAAATATCGCTTTGCCAATTCCACAAGAACAGCCATAGCGAAAGGCTTCTTGAAGGGAAAGATGTAACTCTGTGAGATGAATTAACAGAACACAGAGCAGTTTCTCAGAAAGCTTCTTTCCAGTTTTGAACGGAAGATATTTCCTTTTTCACCATAGCCGTCTATGGGCTTCCAAATATCCCTTTGCCAATTCCACAAGAACAGCCTTAGAGAAAGGCTTCTTGAAGGGAAAGATGTAACGCTGTGAGATGAATTCACAGAGCACAGAGCAGTGTCTCAGAAAGCTTCTTTCCAGTTTTGAACGGAAGATATTTCCTTTTTCACAATAGGCCTCTATGGGATTCCAAATATCCCTTTGCCAATTCCACAAGAACAGCCTTAGCGAAAGGCTTCTTGAAGGGAAAGATGTAACTCTGTGAGACGAATTCACAGAACACAGAGCAGTTTCTCAGAAAGCTTCTTTCCAGTTTTGAACGGAAGATATTTCCTTTTTCACCATAGCCCTCTATGGGCTTCCAAATATCGCTTTGCCAATTCCACAAGAACAGCCTTAGCGAAAGGCTTCTTGAAGGGAAAGATGTATCTCTGGGAGATGAATTCACAGAACACAGAGCAGTTTCTCAGAAAGCTTCTTTCCAGTTTTGAACGGAAGATATTTACTTTTACACCATAGCCGTCTAAGGGCTTCCAAATATCGCTTTGCCAATTCCACAAGAACAGCCTTAGCGAAAGGCTTCTTGAAGGGAAAGATGTAACTCTGTGAGATGAATTAACAGAACACAGAGCAGTTTCTCAGAAAGCTTCTTTCCAGTTTTGAACGGAAGATATTTCATTTTTCACCATAGGCCTCTATGGGCTTCCAAATATCCCTTTGCCAATTCCACAAGAACAGCCTTAGCGAAAGGCTTCTTGAAGGGAAAGATGTAACTCTGTGAGATGAATTCACAGAACACAGAGCAGTGTCTCAGAAAGCTTCTTTCCAGTTTTGAACGGAAGATATTTCCTTTTTCACCATAGGCCTCTATGGGCTTCCAAATATCCCTTTGCCAATTCCACAAGAACAGCCTTAGCGAAAGGCTTCTTGAAGGGAAAGATGTAACTCTGTGAGATGAATTCACAGAACACAGAGCAGTTTCTCAGAAAGCTTCTTTCCAGTTTTGAACGGAAGGTATTTCCTTTTTCACCATAGCCCTCTAGGGGTTCCAAATATCGCTTTGCCAATTCCACAAGAACAGCCTTAGCGAAAGGCTTCTTGAAGGGAAAGATGTAACTCTGTGAGATGAATTAACAGAACACAGAGCACTTTCTCAGAAAGCTTCTTTCCAGTTTTGAACGGAAGATATTTCCTTTTTCACCATAGCCGTCTATGGGCTTCCAAATATCCCTTTGCCAATTCCACAAGAACAGCCTTAGCGAAAGGCTTCTAGAAGGGAAAGATGTAACTCTGTGAGATGAATTTACAGAACACAGAGCAGTTTCTCACAAAGCTTCTTTCTAGTTTTGAACGGAAGATATTTCCTTTTTCACCATAGCCCTCTATGGGCTTCCAAATATCCCTTTGCCAATTGCACAAGAACAGCCTTAGCGAAAGGCTTCTTGAAGGGAAAGATGTAACTCTGTGAGATGAATTAACAGAACACAGAGCAGTTTCTCAGAAAGCTTCTTTCCAGTTTTGAACGGAAGATATTTCCTTTTTCACCATAGCCCTCTATGGGCTTCCAAATATCCCTTTGCCAATTCCACAAGAACAGCCTTAGCGAAAGGCTTCTTGAAGGGAAAGATGTAACTCTGTGAGATGAATTAACAGAACACAGAGCAGTTTCTCAGAAAGCTTCTTTCCAGATTTGAACGGAAGATATTTCCTTTTTCACCATAGCCCTCTATGGGCTTCCAAATATCCCTTTGCCAATTCCACAAGAACAGCCTTAGCAAAAGGCTTCTTGAAGGGAAAGATGTAACTCTGTGAGATGAATTCAAAGAACACAGAGCAGTTTCTCAGAAAGCTTCTTTCCAGTTTTGAACGGAAGATATTTCCTTTTTCACCATAGCCCTCTATGGGCTTCCAAATATCCCTTTGCCAATTCCAGAAGAACAGCCTTAGCGAAAGGCTTCTTGAAGGGAAAGATGTAACTCTGTGAGATGAATTAACGGAACACAGAGCAGTGTCTCAGAAAGCTTCTTTCCAGTTTTGAACGGAAGATATTTCCTTTTTCACCATAGCCGTCTAGGGATTCCAAATATCCCTTTGCCAATTCCACAAGAACAGCCTTAGCGAAAGGCTTCTTGAAGGGAAAGATGTAACTCTGTGAGATGAATTAACAGAACACAGAGCAGTTTCTCAGAAAGCTTCTTTCCAGTTTTGAACGGAAGATATTTCCTTTTTCACCATAGACCTCTATGGGCTTCCAAATATCGCTTTGCCAATTCCACAAGAACAGCCTTAGCGAAAGGCTTCTTGAAGGGAAAGATGTAACTCTGTGAGATGAATTAACAGAACACAGAGCAGTTTCTCAGAAAGCTTCTTTCCAGTTTTGAACGGAAGATATTTCCTTTTTCACCTTAGCCCTCTATGGGCTTCCAAATATCCCTTTGCCAATTCCACAAGAACAGCCTTAGCGAAAGGCTTCTTGAAGGGATCGATGTAACACTGTGAGATGAATTAAGAGAACACACAGCAGTTTCTCAGAAAGCTTCTTTCCAATTTTGAACGGAAGATATTTCCTTTCTCACCATAGCCCTCTATGGGCTTCCAAATATCGCTTTGCCAATTCCACAAGAACAGCCTTAGCGAAAGGCTTCTTGAAGGGAAAGATGTAACTCTGTGAGATGAATTAACAGAACACAGAGCAGTTTCTCAGAAAGCTTCTTTCCAGTTTTGAACGGAAGATATTTCCTTTTTCACCATAGCCCTCTATGGGCTTCCAAATATCCCTTTGCCAATTCCACAAGAACAGCCTTAGCGAAAGGCGTCTTGAAGGGAAAGATGTAACTCTGTGAGATGAATTAACAGAACACAGAGCAGTTTCTCAGAAAGCTTCTTTCCAGTTTTGAACGGAAGATATTTCCTTTTTCACCATAGCCCTCTATGGGCTTCCAAATATCCCTTTGCCAATTCCACAAGAACAGCCTTAGCGAAAGGCTTCTTGAAGGGAAAGATGTAACTCTGTGAGATGAATTCACAGAACACAGAGCAGTTTCTCAGAAAGCTTCTTTCCAGTTTTGAACGGAAGATATTTCCTTTTACACCATAGCCCTCTAGGGGCTTCCATATATCCCTTTGCCAATTCCACAAGAACAGCCTTAGCGAAAGGCTTCTTGAAGGGAAAGATGTAATTCTGTGAGATGAATTAACAGAACACAGGGCAGTTTCTCAGAAAGCTTCTTTCCAGTTTTGAACGGAAGATATTTCCTTTTTCACCATAGCCCTCTATGGGCTTCCAAATATCGCTTTGCCAATTCCACAAGAACAGCCTTAGCGAAAGGCTTCTTGAAGGGAAAGATGTAACTCTGTGAGATGAATTCACAGAACACAGAGCAGTTTCTCAGAAAGCTTCTTTCCAGTTTTGAACGGAAGATATTTCCTTTTACACCATAGCCGTCTATGGGCTTCCAAATATCCCTTTGCCAATTCCACAAGAACAGCCTTAGCGAAAGGCTTCTTGAAGGGAAAGATGTAACTCTGTGAGATGAATTAACAGAACACAGAGCAGTTCTCAGAAAGCTTCTTTCCAGTTTTGAACGGAAGATATTTCCTTTTTCACCATAGCCCTCTATGGGCTTACAAATATCCCATTGCCAATTCCACAAGAACAGCCTTAGCGAAAGGCTTCTTGAAGGGAAAGATGTAACTCTGTGAGATGAATTCACAGAACACAGAGCAGTTTCTCAGAAAGCTTCTTTCCAGTTTTGAACGGAAGATATTTCCTTTTTCACCATAGCCCTCTATGGGCTTCCAAATATCCCTTTGCCAATTCCACAAGAACAGCCTTAGCGAAAGGCTTCTTGAAGGGAAAGATGTAACTCTGTGAGATGAATTCACAGAACACAGAGCAGTTTCTCAGAAAGCTTCTTTCCAGTTTTGAACGGAAGATATTTCCTTTTACACCATAGCCCTCTAGGGGCTTCCATATATCCCTTTGCCAATTCCACAAGAACAGCCTTAGCGAAAGGCTTCTTGAAGGGAAAGATGTAATTCTGTGAGATGAATTAACAGAACACAGGGCAGTTTCTCAGAAAGCTTCTTTCCAGTTTTGAACGGAAGATATTTCCTTTTTCACCATAGCCCTCTATGGGCTTCCAAATATCGCTTTGCCAATTCCACAAGAACAGCCTTAGCGAAAGGCTTCTTGAAGGGAAAGATGTAACTCTGTGAGATGAATTCACAGAACACAGAGCAGTTTCTCAGAAAGCTTCTTTCCAGTTTTGAACGGAAGATATTTCCTTTTACACCGTAGCCGTCTATGGGCTTCCAAATATCCCTTTGCCACTTCCACAAGAACAGCCTTAGCGAAAGGCTTCTTGAAGGGAAAGATGTAACTCTGTGAGATGAATTCTCAGAACACAGAGCAGTTTCTCAGAAAGCTTCTTTCCAGTTTTGAACGGAAGATATTTCCTTTTTCACCATAGCCCTCTATGGGCTTCCAAATATCCCTTTGCCAATTCCACAAGAACAGCCTTAGCGAAAGGCTTCTTGAAGGGAAAGATGTAACTCTGTGAGATGAATTCACAGAACACAGAGCAGTTTCTCAGAAAGCTTCTTTCCAGTTTTGAACGGAAGATATTTCCTTTTTCACCATAGCCCTCTATGGGCTTCCAAATATCGCTTTGCCAATTCCACAAGAACAGCCTTAGCGAAAGGCTTCTTGAAGGGAAAGATGTATCTCTGGGAGATGAATTCACAGAACACAGAGCAGTTTCTCAGAAAGCTTCTTTCCAGTTTTGAACGGAAGATATTTACTTTTACACCATAGCCGTCTAAGGGCTTCCAAATATCGCTTTGCCAATTCCACAAGAACAGCCTTAGCGAAAGGCTTCTTGAAGGGAAAGATGTAACTCTGTGAGATGAATTCACAGAACACAGAGCAGTGTCTCAGAAAGCTTCTTTCCAGTTTTGAACGGAAGATATTTCATTTTTCACCATAGGCCTCTATGGGCTTCCAAATATCCCTTTGCCAATTCCACAAGAACAGCCTTAGCGAAAGGCTTCTTGAAGGGAAAGATGTAACTCTGTGAGATGAATTCACAGAACACAGAGCAGTGTCTCAGAAAGCTTCTTTCCAGTTTTGAACGGAAGATATTTCCTTTTTCACCATAGGCCTCTATGGGCTTCCAAATATCCCTTTGCCAATTCCACAAGAACAGCCTTAGCGAAAGGCTTCTTGAAGGGAAAGATGTAACTCTGTGAGATGAATTCACAGAACACAGAGCAGTTTCTCAGAAAGCTTCTTTCCAGTTTTGAACGGAAGGTATTTCCTTTTTCACCATAGCCCTCTAGGGGTTCCAAATATCGCTTTGCCAATTCCACAAGAACAGCCTTAGCGAAAGGCTTCTTGAAGGGAAAGATGTAACTCTGTGAGATGAATTAACAGAACACAGAGCACTTTCTCAGAAAGCTTCTTTCCAGTTTTGAACGGAAGATATTTCCTTTTTCACCATAGCCGTCTATGGGCTTCCAAATATCCCTTTGCCAATTCCACAAGAACAGCCTTAGCGAAAGGCTTCTAGAAGGGAAAGATGTAACTCTGTGAGATGAATTAACAGAACACAGAGCAGTTTCTCACAAAGCTTCTTTCTAGTTTTGAACGGAAGATATTTCCTTTTTCACCATAGCCCTCTATGGGCTTCCAAATATCCCTTTGCCAATTGCACAAGAACAGCCTTAGCGAAAGGCTTCTTGAAGGGAAAGATGTAACTCTGTGAGATGAATTAACAGAACACAGAGCAGTTTCTCAGAAAGCTTCTTTCCAGTTTTGAACGGAAGATATTTCCTTTTTCACCATAGCCCTCTATGGGCTTCCAAATATCCCTTCGCCAATTCCACAAGAACAGCCTTAGCGAAAGGCTTCTTGAAGGGAAAGATGTAACTCTGTGAGATGAATTAACAGAACACAGAGCAGTTTCTCAGAAAGCTTCTTTCCAGATTTGAACGGAAGATATTTCCTTTTTCACCATAGCCCTCTATGGGCTTCCAAATATCCCTTTGCCAATTCCACAAGAACAGCCTTAGCAAAAGGCTTCTTGAAGGGAAAGATGTAACTCTGTGAGATGAATTCAAAGAACACAGAGCAGTTTCTCAGAAAGCTTCTTTCCAGTTTTGAACGGAAGATATTTCCTTTTTCACCATAGGCCTCTATGGGCTTCCAAATATCCCTTTGCCAATTCCAGAAGAATAGCCTTAGCGAAAGGCTTCTTGAAGGGAAAGATGTAACTCTGTGAGATGAATTAACGGAACACAGAGCAGTGTCTCAGAAAGCTTCTTTCCAGTTTTGAACGGAAGATATTTCCTTTTTCACCATAGCCGTCTAGGGATTCCAAATATCCCTTTGCCAATTCCACAAGAACAGCCTTAGCGAAAGGCTTCTTGAAGGGAAAGATGTAACTCTGTGAGATGAATTAACAGAACACAGAGCAGTTTCTCAGAAAGCTTCTTTCCAGTTTTGAACGGAAGATATTTCCTTTTTCACCATAGACCTCTATGGGCTTCCAAATATCTCTTTGCCAATTCCACAAGAACAGCCTTAGCGAAAGGCTTCTTGAAGGGAAAGATGTAACTCTGTGAGATGAATTAACAGAACACAGAGCAGTTTCTCAGAAAGCTTCTTTCCAGTTTTGAACGGAAGATATTTCCTTTTTCACCTTAGCCCTCTATGGGCTTCCAAATATCCCTTTGCCAATTCCACAAGAACAGCCTTAGCGAAAGGCTTCTTGAAGGGATCGATGTAACACTGTGAGATGAATTAAGAGAACACACAGCAGTTTCTCAGAAAGCTTCTTTCCAATTTTGAACGGAAGATATTTCCTTTCTCACCATAGCCCTCTATGGGCTTCCAAATATCGCTTTGCCAATTCCACAAGAACAGCCTTAGCGAAAGGCTTCTTGAAGGGAAAGATGTAACTCTATGAGAAGAATTAACAGAACACAGAGCAGTTTCTCAGAAAGCTTCTTTCCAGTTTTGAACGGAAGATATTTCCTTTTTCACCATAGCCCTCCTAGGACTTCCAAATATCCCTTTGCCAATTCCACAAGAACAGCCTTAGCGAAAGGCTTCTTGAAGGGAAAGATGTAACTCTGTGAGACGAATTCACAGAACACAGAGCAGTTTCTCAGAAAGCTTCTTTCCAGTTTTGAACGGAAGATATTTCCTTTTTCACCATAGCCCTCTATGGGCTTCCAAATATCGCTTTGCCAATTTCACAAGAACAGCCTTAGCGAAAGGCCTCTTGAAGGGAAAGATGTATCTCTGGGAGATGAATTCACAGAACACAGAGCAGTTTCTCAGAAAGCTTCTTTCCAGTTTTGAACGGAAGATATTTCCTTTTTCACCATAGGCCTCTATGGGCTTCCAAATATCCCTTTGCCAATTCCACAAGAACATCCTTAGCGAAAGGCTTCTTGAAGGGAAAGATGTAACTCTGTGAGATGAATTAACAGAACACAGAGCAGTTCTCAGAAAGCTTCTTTCCAGTTTTGAACGGAAGATATTTCCTTTTTCACCATAGCCCTCTATGGGCTTACAAATATCCCATTGCCAATTCCACAAGAACAGCCTTAGCGAAAGGCTTCTTGAAGGGAAAGATGTAACTCTGTGAGATGAATTCACAGAACACAGAGCAGTTTCTCAGAAAGCTTCTTTCCAGTTTTGAACGGAAGATATTTCCTTTTTCACCAGAGCCCTCTATGGGCTTCCAAATATCCCTTTGCCAATTCCACAAGAACAGGCTTAGCGAAAGGCTTCTTGAAGGGAAAGATGTAACTCTGTGAGATGAATTCACAGAACACAGAGCAGTTTCTCAGAAAGCTTCTTTCCAGTTTTGAACGGAAGATATTTCCTTTTTCACCATAGCCGTCTAGGGGTTCCAAATATCCCTTTCCCAATTCCACAAGAACAGCCTTAGCGAAAGGCTTCTTGAAGGGAAAGATGTAACTCTGTGAGATGAATTCACAGAACACAGAGCAGTTTCTCAGAAAGCTTCTTTCCAGTTTTGAACGGAAGATATTTCCTTTTTCACCATAGCCCTCTATGGGCTTCCAAATATCCCTTTGCCAATTCCACAAGAACAGCCTTAGCGAAAGGCTTCTTGAAGGGAAAGATGTAACTCTGTGAGATGAATTAACAGAACACAGAGCAGTTTCTCAGAAAGCTTCTTTCCAGTTTTGAACGGAAGATATTTCCTTTTTCACCATAGCCCTCTATGGGCTTCCAAATATCGCTTTGCCAATTCCACAAGAACAGCCATAGCGAAAGGCTTCTTGAAGGGAAAGATGTAACTCTGTGAGATGAATTCACAGAACACAGAGCAGTTTCTCAGAAAGCTTCTTTCCAGTTTTGAACGGAAGATATTTCCTTTTTCACCATAGCCGTCTATGGGCTTCCAAATATCCCTTTGCCAATTCCACAAGAACAGCCTTAGAGAAAGGCTTCTTGAAGGGAAAGATGTAACGCTGTGAGATGAATTCACAGAGCACAGAGCAGTGTCTCAGAAAGCTTCTTTCCAGTTTTGAACGGAAGATATTTCCTTTTTCACAATAGGCCTCTATGGGATTCCAAATATCCCTTTGCCAATTCCACAAGAACAGCCTTAGCGAAAGGCTTCTTGAAGGGAAAGATGTAACTCTGTGAGACGAATTCACAGAACACAGAGCAGTTTCTCAGAAAGCTTCTTTCCAGTTTTGAACGGAAGATATTTCCTTTTTCACCATAGCCCTCTATGGGCTTCCAAATATCGCTTTGCCAATTCCACAAGAACAGCCTTAGCGAAAGGCTTCTTGAAGGGAAAGATGTATCTCTGGGAGATGAATTCACAGAACACAGAGCAGTTTCTCAGAAAGCTTCTTTCCAGTTTTGAACGGAAGATATTTACTTTTACACCATAGCCGTCTAAGGGCTTCCAAATATCGCTTTGCCAATTCCACAAGAACAGCCTTAGCGAAAGGCTTCTTGAAGGGAAAGATGTAACTCTGTGAGATGAATTAACAGAACACAGAGCAGTTTCTCAGAAAGCTTCTTTCCAGTTTTGAACGGAAGATATTTCATTTTTCACCATAGGCCTCTATGGGCTTCCAAATATCCCTTTGCCAATTCCACAAGAACAGCCTTAGCGAAAGGCTTCTTGAAGGGAAAGATGTAACTCTGTGAGATGAATTCACAGAACACAGAGCAGTGTCTCAGAAAGCTTCTTTCCAGTTTTGAACGGAAGATATTTCCTTTTTCACCATAGGCCTCTATGGGCTTCCAAATATCCCTTTGCCAATTCCACAAGAACAGCCTTAGCGAAAGGCTTCTTGAAGGGAAAGATGTAACTCTGTGAGATGAATTCACAGAACACAGAGCAGTTTCTCAGAAAGCTTCTTTCCAGTTTTGAACGGAAGGTATTTCCTTTTTCACCATAGCCCTCTAGGGGTTCCAAATATCGCTTTGCCAATTCCACAAGAACAGCCTTAGCGAAAGGCTTCTTGAAGGGAAAGATGTAACTCTGTGAGATGAATTAACAGAACACAGAGCACTTTCTCAGAAAGCTTCTTTCCAGTTTTGAACGGAAGATATTTCCTTTTTCACCATAGCCGTCTATGGGCTTCCAAATATCCCTTTGCCAATTCCACAAGAACAGCCTTAGCGAAAGGCTTCTAGAAGGGAAAGATGTAACTCTGTGAGATGAATTAACAGAACACAGAGCAGTTTCTCACAAAGCTTCTTTCTAGTTTTGAACGGAAGATATTTCCTTTTTCACCATAGCCCTCTATGGGCTTCCAAATATCCCTTTGCCAATTGCACAAGAACAGCCTTAGCGAAAGGCTTCTTGAAGGGAAAGATGTAACTCTGTGAGATGAATTAACAGAACACAGAGCAGTTTCTCAGAAAGCTTCTTTCCAGTTTTGAACGGAAGATATTTCCTTTTTCACCATAGCCCTCTATGGGCTTCCAAATATCCCTTTGCCAATTCCACAAGAACAGCCTTAGCGAAAGGCTTCTTGAAGGGAAAGATGTAACTCTGTGAGATGAATTAACAGAACACAGAGCAGTTTCTCAGAAAGCTTCTTTCCAGATTTGAACGGAAGATATTTCCTTTTTCACCATAGCCCTCTATGGGCTTCCAAATATCCCTTTGCCAATTCCACAAGAACAGCCTTAGCAAAAGGCTTCTTGAAGGGAAAGATGTAACTCTGTGAGATGAATTCAAAGAACACAGAGCAGTTTCTCAGAAAGCTTCTTTCCAGTTTTGAACGGAAGATATTTCCTTTTTCACCATAGGCCTCTATGGGCTTCCAAATATCCCTTTGCCAATTCCAGAAGAATAGCCTTAGCGAAAGGCTTCTTGAAGGGAAAGATGTAACTCTGTGAGATGAATTAACGGAACACAGAGCAGTGTCTCAGAAAGCTTCTTTCCAGTTTTGAACGGAAGATATTTCCTTTTTCACCATAGCCGTCTAGGGATTCCAAATATCCCTTTGCCAATTCCACAAGAACAGCCTTAGCGAAAGGCTTCTTGAAGGGAAAGATGTAACTCTGTGAGATGAATTAACAGAACACAGAGCAGTTTCTCAGAAAGCTTCTTTCCAGTTTTGAACGGAAGATATTTCCTTTTTCACCATAGACCTCTATGGGCTTCCAAATATCGCTTTGCCAATTCCACAAGAACAGCCTTAGCGAAAGGCTTCTTGAAGGGAAAGATGTAACTCTGTGAGATGAATTAACAGAACACAGAGCAGTTTCTCAGAAAGCTTCTTTCCAGTTTTGAACGGAAGATATTTCCTTTTTCACCTTAGCCCTCTATGGGCTTCCAAATATCCCTTTGCCAATTCCACAAGAACAGCCTTAGCGAAAGGCTTCTTGAAGGGATCGATGTAACACTGTGAGATGAATTAAGAGAACACACAGCAGTTTCTCAGAAAGCTTCTTTCCAATTTTGAACGGAAGATATTTCCTTTCTCACCATAGCCCTCTATGGGCTTCCAAATATCGCTTTGCCAATTCCACAAGAACAGCCTTAGCGAAAGGCTTCTTGAAGGGAAAGATGTAACTCTGTGAGATGAATTCACAGAACACAGAGCAGTTTCTCAGAAAGCTTCTTTCCAGTTTTGAACGGAAGATATTTCCTTTTTCACCATAGCCCTCTATGGGCTTCCAAATATCCCTTTGCCAATTCCACAAGAACAGCTTTAGCGAAAGGCTTCTTGAAGGGAAAGATGTAACTCTGTGAGATGAATTCAAAGAACACAGAGCAGTTTCTCAGAAAGCTTCTTTCCAGTTTTGAACGGAAGATATTTCCTTTTTCACCATAGCCCTCTATGGGCTTCCAAATATCCCTTTGCCAATTCCACAAGAACAGCCTTAGCGAAAGGCTTCTTGAAGGGAAAGATGTAACTCTGTGAGATGAATTAACGGAACACAGAGCAGTGTCTCAGAAAGCTTCTTTCCAGTTTTGAACGGAAGATATTTCCTTTTTCACCATAACCGTCTAGGGATTCCAAATTTCCCTTTGCCAATTCCACAAGAACAGCCTTAGCGAAAGGCTTCTTGAAGGGAAAGATGTAACTCTGTGAGATGAATTAACAGAACACAGAGCAGTTTCTCAGAAAGCTTCTTTCCAGTTTTGAACGGAAGATATTTCCTTTTTCACCATAGACCTCTATGGGCTTCCAAATATCGCTTTGCCAATTCCACAAGAACAGCCTTAGCGAAAGGCTTCTTGAAGGGAAAGATGTAACTCTGTGAGATGAATTAACAGAACACAGAGCAGTTTCTCAGAAAGCTTCTTTCCAGTTTTGAACGGAAGATATTTCCTTTTTCACCTTAGCCCTCTATGGGCTTCCAAATATCCCTTTGCCAATTCCACAAGAAAAGCCTTAGCGAAAGGCTTCTTGAAGGGATAGATGTAACACTGTGAGATGAATTAAGAGAACACAGAGCAGTTTCTCAGAAAGCTTCTTTCCAGTTTTGAACGGAAGATATTTCCTTTCTCACCATAGCCCTCTATGGGCTTTCAAATATCGCTTTGCCAATTCCACAAGAACAGCCTTAGCGAAAGGCTTCTTGAAGGGAAAGATGTAACTCTGTGATATGAATTAACAGAACACAGAGCAGTTTCTCAGAAAGCTTCTTTCCAGTTTTGAACGGAAGATATTTCCTTTTTCACCATAGCCCTCTATGGGCTTCCAAATATCGCTTTGCCAATTCCGCAAGGACAGCCTTAGCGAAAGGCTTCTTGAAGGGAAAGATGTAACTCTGTGAGATGAATTCACAGAACACAGAGCAGTTTCTCAGAAAGCTTCTTTCCAGTTTTGAACGGAAGATATTTCCTTTTTCACCATAGCCGTCTATGGGCTTCCAAATATCCCTTTGCCAATTTCACAAGAAAAGCCTTAGCGAAAGGCTTCTTGAAGGGAAAGATGTAACTCTGTGAGATGAATTAACAGACCACAGAGCAGTTTCTCAGAAAGCTTCTTTCCAGTTTTGAACGGAAGATATTTCCTTTTTCACCATAGCCCTCTATGGGCTTCCAAATATCGCTTTGCCAATTCCACAAGAACAGCCTTAGCGAAAGGCTTCTTTAAGGGAAAGATGTAACTCTGTGAGTTGAATTCACAGAGCACGGAGCAGTGTCTCAGAAAGCTTCTTTCCAGTTTTGAACGGAAGATATTTCCTTTTTCACCATAGGCCTCTATGGGCTTCCAAATATCCCTTTGCCAATTCCACAAGAACAGCCTTAGCGAAAGGCTTCTTGAAGGGAAAGATGTAACTCTGTGAGACGAATTCACAGAACACAGAGCAGTTTCTCAGAAAGCTTCTTTCCAGTTTTGAACGGAAGATATTTCCTTTTTCACCATAGCCCTCTATGGGCTTCCAAATATCGCTTTGCCAATTCCACAAGAACAGCCTTAGCGAAAGGCTTCTTGAAGGGAAAGATGTAACTCTGGGAGATGAATTCACAGAACACAGAGCAGTTTCTCAGAAAGCTTCTTTCCAGTTTTGAACGGAAGATATTTACTTTTACACCATAGCCGTCTATGGGCTTCCAAATATCCCTTTGCCAATTCCACAAGAACAGCCTTAGCGAAAGGCTTCTTGAACTGAAAGATGTAACTCTGTGAGATGAATTCACAGAACACAGAGCAGTTTCTCAGAAAGCTTCTTTCCAGTTTTGAACAGAAGATATTTCCTTTTTCACCGTAGCCCTCTATGGGCTTCGAAATATCCCCTTGCCAATTCCACAAGAACAGTCTTAGCGAAAGGCTTCTTGAAGGGAAAGATGTAACTCTGTGAGATGAATTAACAGAACACAGAGCAGTTTCTCAGAAAGCTTCTTTCCAGTTTTGAACGGAAGATATTTCCATTTTCACCATAGCCCTCTATGGGCTTCCAAATATCGCTTTGCCAATTCCACAAGAACAGCCATAGCGAAAGGCTTCTTGAAGGGAAAGATGTAACTCTGTGAGATGAATTCACAGAACACAGAGCAGTTTCTCAGAAAGCTTCTTTCCAGTTTTGAACGGAAGATATTTCCTTTTTCACCATAGCCGTCTATGGGCTTCCAAATATCCCTTTGCCAATTCCACAAGAACAGCCTTAGAGAAAGGCTTCTTGAAGGGAAAGATGTAACGCTGTGAGATGAATTCACAGAGCACAGAGCAGTGTCTCAGAAAGCTTCTTTCCAGTTTTGAACGGAAGATATTTCCTTTTTCACAATAGGCCTCTATGGGATTCCAAATATCCCTTTGCCAATTCCACAAGAACAGCCTTAGCGAAAGGCTTCTTGAAGGGAAAGATGTAACTCTGTGAGACGAATTCACAGAACACAGAGCACTTTCTCAGAAAGCTTCTTTCCAGTTTTGAACGGAAGATATTTCCTTTTTCACCATAGCCCTCTATGGGCTTCCAAATATCGCTTTGCCAATTCCACAAGAACAGCCTTAGCGAAAGGCTTCTTGAAGGGAAAGATGTATCTCTGGGAGATGAATTCACAGAACACAGAGCAGTTTCTCAGAAAGCTTCTTTCCAGTTTTGAACGGAAGATATTTACTTTTACACCATAGCCGTCTAAGGGCTTCCAAATATCCCTTTGCCAATTCCACAAGAACAGCCTTAGCGAAAGGCTTCTTGAAGGGAAAGATGTAACTCTGTGAGATGAATTAACAGAACACAGAGCAGTTTCTCAGAAAGCTTCTTTCCAGTTTTGAACGGAAGATATTTCCTTTTTCACCATAGCCCTCTATGGGCTTCCAAATATCCCTTTGCCAATTCCACAAGAACAGCCTTAGCGAAAGGCTTCTTGAAGGGAAAGATGTAACTCTGTGAGATGAATTAACAGAACACAGAGCAGTTTCTCAGAAAGCTTCTTTCCAGATTTGAACGGAAGATATTTCCTTTTTCACCATAGCCCTCTATGGGCTTCCAAATATCCCTTTGCCAATTCCACAAGAACAGCCTTAGCGAAAGGCTTCTTGAAGGGAAAGATGTAACTCTGTGAGATGAATTCAAAGAACACAGAGCAGTTTCTCAGAAAGCTTCTTTCCAGTTTTGAACGGAAGATATTACCTTTTTCACCATAGCCGTCTAGGGGTTCCAAATATCCCTTTCCCAATTCCACAAGAACAGCCTTAGCGAAAGGCTTCTTGAAGGGAAAGATGTAACTCTGTGAGATGAATTAACGGAACACAGAGCAGTGTCTCAGAAATCTTCTTTCCAGTTTTGAACGGAAGATATTTCCTTTTTCACCATAACCGTCTAGGGATTCCAAATATCCCTTTGCCAATTCCACAAGAACAGCCTTAGCGAAAGGCTTCTTGAAGGGAAAGATGTAACTCTGTGAGATGAATTAACAGAACACAGAGCAGTTTCTCAGAAAGCTTCTTTCCAGTTTTGAACGGAAGATATTTCCTTTTTCACCATAGACCTCTATGGGCTTCCAAATATCGCTTTGCCAATTCCACAAGAACAGCCTTAGCGAAAGGCTTCTTGAAGGGAAAGATGTAACTCTGTGAGATGAATTAACAGAACACAGAGCAGTTTCTCAGAAAGCTTCTTTCCAGTTTTGAACGGAAGATATTTCCTTTTTCACCTTAGCCCTCTATGGGTTTCCAAATATCCCTTTGCCAATTCCACAAGAACAGCCTTAGCGAAAGGCTTCTTGAAGGGATAGATGTAACACTGTGAGATGAATTAAGAGAACACAGAGCAGTTTCTCAGAAAGCTTCTTTCCAGTTTTGAACGGAAGATATTTCCTTTCTCACCATAGCCCTCTATGGGCTTTCAAATATCGCTTTGCCAATTCCACAAGAACAGCCTTAGCGAAAGGCTTCTTGAAGGGAAAGATGTAACTCTGTGAGATGAATTAACAGAACACAGAGCAGTTTCTCAGAAAGCTTCTTTCCATTTTTGAACGGAAGATATTTCCTTTTTCACCATAGCCCTCTATGGGCTTCCAAATATCGCTTTGCCAATTCCGCAAGGACAGCCTTAGCGAAAGGCTTCTTGAAGGGAAAGATGTAACTCTGTGAGATGAATTCACAGAACACAGAGCAGTTTCTCAGAAAGCTTCTTTCGAGTTTTGAACGGAAGATATTTCCTTTTTCACCATAGCCGTCTATGGGCTTCCAAATATCCCTTTGCCAATTTCACAAGAAAAGCCTTAGCGAAAGGCTTCTTGAAGGGAAAGATGTAACTCTGTGAGATGAATTAACAGAACACAGAGCAGTTTCTCAGAAAGCTTCTTTCCAGTTTTGAACGGAAGATATTTCCTTTTTCACCATAGCCCTCTATGGGCTTCCAAATATCGCTTTGCCAATTCCACAAGAACAGCCTTAGCGAAAGGCTTCTTTAAGGGAAAGATGTAACTCTGTGAGTTGAATTCACAGAGCACGGAGCAGTGTCTCAGAAAGCTTCTTTCCAGTTTTGAACGGAAGATATTTCCTTTTTCACCATAGGCCTCTATGGGCTTCCAAATATCCCTTTGCCAATTCCACAAGAACAGCCTTAGCGAAAGGCTTCTTGAAGGGAAAGATGTAACTCTGTGAGACGAATTCACAGAACACAGAGCAGTTTCTCAGAAAGCTTCTTTCCAGTTTTGAACGGAAGATATTTCCTTTTTCACCTTAGCCCTCTATGGGCTTCCAAATATCCCTTTGCCAATTCCACAAGAACAGCCTTAGCGAAAGGCTTCTTGAAGGGATAGATGTAACACTGTGAGATGAATTAAGAGAACACAGAGCAGTTTCTCAGAAAGCTTCTTTCCAGTTTTGAACGGAAGATATTTCCTTTCTCACCATAGCCCTCTATGGGCTTTCAAATATCGCTTTGCCAATTCCACAAGAACAGCCTTAGCGAAAGGCTTCTTGAAGGGAAAGATGTAACTCTGTGATATGAATTAACAGAACACAGAGCAGTTTCTCAGAAAGCTTCTTTCCAGTTTTGAACGGAAGATATTTCCTTTTTCACCATAGCCCTCTATGGGCTTCCAAATATCGCTTTGCCAATTCCACAAGAACAGCCATAGCGAAAGGCTTCTTGAAGGGAAAGATGTAACTCTGTGAGATGAATTAACAGAACACAGAGCAGTTTCTCAGAAAGCTTCTTTCCGGTTTTGAACGGAAGATATTTCCTTTTTCACCATAGCCATCTATGGGCTTCCAAATATCCCTTTGCCAATTCCACAAGAACAGCCTTAGAGAAAGGCTTCTTGAAGGGAAAGATGTAACGCTGTGAGATGAATTCACAGAGCACAGAGCAGTGTCTCAGAAAGCTTCTTTCCAGTTTTGAACGGAAGATATTTCCTTTTTCACAATAGGCCTCTATGGGATTCCAAATATCCCTTTGCCAATTCCACAAGAACAGCCTTAGCGAAAGGCTTCTTGAAGGGAAAGATGTAACTCTGTGAGACGAATTCACAGAACACAGAGCAGTTTCTCAGAAAGCTTCTTTCCAGTTTTGAACGGAAGATATTTCCTTTTTCACCATAGCCCTCTATGGGCTTCCAAATATCGCTTTGCCAATTCCACAAGAACAGCCTTAGCGAAAGGCTTCTTGAAGGGAAAGATGTATCTCTGGGAGATGAATTCACAGAACACAGAGCAGTTTCTCAGAAAGCTTCTTTCCAGTTTTGAACGGAAGATATTTACTTTTACACCATAGCCGTCTAAGGGCTTCCAAATATCGCTTTGCCAATTCCACAAGAACAGCCTTAGCGAAAGGCTTCTTGAAGGGAAAGATGTAACTCTGTGAGATGAATTAACAGAACACAGAGCAGTTTCTCAGAAAGCTTCTTTCCAGTTTTGAACGGAAGATATTTCATTTTTCACCATAGGCCTCTATGGGCTTCCAAATATCCCTTTGCCAATTCCACAAGAACAGCCTTAGCGAAAGGCTTCTTGAAGGGAAAGATGTAACTCTGTGAGATGAATTCACAGAACACAGAGCAGTGTCTCAGAAAGCTTCTTTCCAGTTTTGAACGGAAGATATTTCCTTTTTCACCATAGGCCTCTATGGGCTTCCAAATATCCCTTTGCCAATTCCACAAGAACAGCCTTAGCGAAAGGCTTCTTGAAGGGAAAGATGTAACTCTGTGAGATGAATTCACAGAACACAGAGCAGTTTCTCAGAAAGCTTCTTTCCAGTTTTGAACGGAAGGTATTTCCTTTTTCACCATAGCCCTCTAGGGGTTCCAAATATCGCTTTGCCAATTCCACAAGAACAGCCTTAGCGAAAGGCTTCTTGAAGGGAAAGATGTAACTCTGTGAGATGAATTAACAGAACACAGAGCACTTTCTCAGAAAGCTTCTTTCCAGTTTTGAACGGAAGATATTTCCTTTTTCACCATAGCCGTCTATGGGCTTCCAAATATCCCTTTGCCAATTCCACAAGAACAGCCTTAGCGAAAGGCTTCTAGAAGGGAAAGATGTAACTCTGTGAGATGAATTAACAGAACACAGAGCAGTTTCTCACAAAGCTTCTTTCTAGTTTTGAACGGAAGATATTTCCTTTTTCACCATAGCCCTCTATGGGCTTCCAAATATCCCTTTGCCAATTGCACAAGAACAGCCTTAGCGAAAGGCTTCTTGAAGGGAAAGATGTAACTCTGTGAGATGAATTAACAGAACACAGAGCAGTTTCTCAGAAAGCTTCTTTCCAGTTTTGAACGGAAGATATTTCCTTTTTCACCATAGCCCTCTATGGGCTTCCAAATATCCCTTTGCCAATTCCACAAGAACAGCCTTAGCGAAAGGCTTCTTGAAGGGAAAGATGTAACTCTGTGAGATGAATTAACAGAACACAGAGCAGTTTCTCAGAAAGCTTCTTTCCAGATTTGAACGGAAGATATTTCCTTTTTCACCATAGCCCTCTATGGGCTTCCAAATATCCCTTTGCCAATTCCACAAGAACAGCCTTAGCAAAAGGCTTCTTGAAGGGAAAGATGTAACTCTGTGAGATGAATTCAAAGAACACAGAGCAGTTTCTCAGAAAGCTTCTTTCCAGTTTTGAACGGAAGATATTTCCTTTTTCACCATAGGCCTCTATGGGCTTCCAAATATCCCTTTGCCAATTACAGAAGAACAGCCTTAGCGAAAGGCTTCTTGAAGGGAAAGATGTAACTCTGTGAGATGAATTAACGGAACACAGAGCAGTGTCTCAGAAAGCTTCTTTCCAGTTTTGAACGGAAGATATTTCCTTTTTCACCATAGCCGTCTAGGGATTCCAAATATCCCTTTGCCAATTCCACAAGAACAGCCTTAGCGAAAGGCTTCTTGAAGGGAAAGATGTAACTCTGTGAGATGAATTAACAGAACACAGAGCAGTTTCTCAGAAAGCTTCTTTCCAGTTTTGAACGGAAGATATTTCCTTTTTCACCATAGACCTCTATGGGCTTCCAAATATCGCTTTGCCAATTCCACAAGAACAGCCTTAGCGAAAGGCTTCTTGAAGGGAAAGATGTAACTCTGTGAGATGAATTAACAGAACACAGAGCAGTTTCTCAGAAAGCTTCTTTCCAGTTTTGAACGGAAGATATTTCCTTTTTCACCTTAGCCCTCTATGGGCTTCCAAATATCCCTTTGCCAATTCCACAAGAACAGCCTTAGCGAAAGGCTTCTTGAAGGGATCGATGTAACACTGTGAGATGAATTAAGAGAACACACAGCAGTTTCTCAGAAAGCTTCTTTCCAATTTTGAACGGAAGATATTTCCTTTCTCACCATAGCCCTCTATGGGCTTCCAAATATCGCTTTGCCAATTCCACAAGAACAGCCTTAGAGAAAGGCTTCTTGAAGGGAAAGATGTAACTCTGTGAGATGAATTCACAGAACACAGAGCAGTTTCTCAGAAAGCTTCTTTCCAGTTTTGAACGGAAGATATTTCCTTTTTCACCATAGCCCTCTATGGGCTTCCAAATATCCCTTTGCCAATTCCACAAGAACAGCTTTAGCGAAAGGCTTCTTGAAGGGAAAGATGTAACTCTGTGAGATGAATTCAAAGAACACAGAGCAGTTTCTCAGAAAGCTTCTTTCCAGTTTTGAACGGAAGATATTTCCTTTTTCACCATAGCCCTCTATGGGCTTCCAAATATCCCTTTGCCAATTCCACAAGAACAGCCTTAGCGAAAGGCTTCTTGAAGGGAAAGATGTAACTCTGTGAGATGAATTAACGGAACACAGAGCAGTGTCTCAGAAAGCTTCTTTCCAGTTTTGAACGGAAGATATTTCCTTTTTCACCATAACCGTCTAGGGATTCCAAATATCCCTTTGCCAATTCCACAAGAACAGCCTTAGCGAAAGGCTTCTTGAAGGGAAAGATGTAACTCTGTGAGATGAATTAACAGAACACAGAGCAGTTTCTCAGAAAGCTTCTTTCCAGTTTTGAACGGAAGATATTTCCTTTTTCACCATAGACCTCTATGGGCTTCCAAATATCGCTTTGCCAATTCCACAAGAACAGCCTTAGCGAAAGGCTTCTTGAAGGGAAAGATGTAACTCTGTGAGATGAATTAACAGAACACAGAGCAGTTTCTCAGAAAGCTTCTTTCCAGTTTTGAACGGAAGATATTTCCTTTTTCACCTTAGCCCTCTATGGGCTTCCAAATATCCCTTTGCCAATTCCACAAGAACAGCCTTAGCGAAAGGCTTCTTGAAGGGATAGATGTAACACTGTGAGATGAATTAAGAGAACACAGAGCAGTTTCTCAGAAAGCTTCTTTCCAGTTTTGAACGGAAGATATTTCCTTTCTCACCATAGCCCTCTATGGGCTTTCAAATATCGCTTTGCCAATTCCACAAGAACAGCCTTAGCGAAAGGCTTCTTGAAGGGAAAGATGTAACTCTGTGATATGAATTAACAGAACACAGAGCAGTTTCTCAGAAAGCTTCTTTCCATTTTTGAACGGAAGATATTTCCTTTTTCACCATAGCCCTCTATGGGCTTCCAAATATCGCTTTGCCAATTCCGCAAGGACAGCCTTAGCGAAAGGCTTCTTGAAGGGAAAGATGTAACTCTGTGAGATGAATTCACAGAACACAGAGCAGTTTCTCAGAAAGCTTCTTTCGAGTTTTGAACGGAAGATATTTCCTTTTTCACCATAGCCGTCTATGGGCTGCCAAATATCCCTTTGCCAATTTCACAAGAAAAGCCTTAGCGAAAGGCTTCTTGAAGGGAAAGATGTAACTCTGTGAGATGAATTAACAGAACACAGAGCAGTTTCTCAGAAAGCTTCTTTCCAGTTTTGAACGGAAGATATTTCCTTTTTCACCATAGCCCTCTATGGGCTTCCAAATATCGCTTTGCCAATTCCACAAGAACAGCCTTAGCGAAAGGCTTCTTTAAGGGAAAGATGTAACTCTGTGAGTTGAATTCACAGAGCACGGAGCAGTGTCTCAGAAAGCTTCTTTCCAGTTTTGAACGGAAGATATTTCCTTTTTCACCATAGGCCTCTGTGGGCTTCCAAATATCCCTTTGCCAATTCCACAAGAACAGCCTTAGCGAAAGGCTTCTTGAAGGGAAAGATGTAACTCTGTGAGACGAATTCACAGAACACAGAGCAGTTTCTCAGAAAGCTTCTTTCCAGTTTTGAACGGAAGATATTTCCTTTTTCACCATAGCCCTCTATGGGCTTCCAAATATCGCTTTGCCAATTCCACAAGAACAGCCTTAGCGAAAGGCTTCTTGAAGGGAAAGATGTAACTCTGGGAGATTAATTCACAGAACACAGAGCAGTTTCTCAGAAAGCTTCTTTCCAGTTTTGAACGGAAGATATTTACTTTTACACCATAGCCGTCTATGGGCTTCCAAATATCCCTTTGCCAATTCCACAAGAACAGAATTAGCGAAAGGCTTCTTGAACTGAAAGATGTAACTCTGTGAGATGAATTCACAGAACACAGAGCAGTTTCTCAGAAAGCTTCTTTCCAGTTTTGAACAGAAGATATTTCCTTTTTCACCGTAGCCCTCTATGGGCTTCGAAATATCCCCTTGCCAATTCCACAAGAACAGTCTTAGCGAAAGGCTTCTTGAAGGGAAAGATGTAACTCTGTGAGATGAATTAACAGAACACAGAGCAGTTTCTCAGAAAGCTTCTTTCCAGTTTTGAACGGAAGATATTTCCATTTTCACCATAGCCCTCTATGGGCTTCCAAATATCGCTTTGCCAATTCCACAAGAACAGCCATAGTGAAAGGCTTCTTGAAGGCAAAGATGTAACTCTGTGAGATGAATTAACAGAACACAGAGCAGTTTCTCAGAAAGCTTCTTTCCGGTTTTGAACGGAAGATATTTCCTTTTTCACCATAGCCATCTATGGGCTTCCAAATATCCCTTTGCCAATTCCACAAGAACAGCCTTAGAGAAAGGCTTCTTGAAGGGAAAGATGTAACGCTGTGAGATGAATTCACAGAGCACAGAGCAGTGTCTCAGAAAGCTTCTTTCCAGTTTTGAACGGAAGATATTTCCTTTTTCACAATAGGCCTCTATGGGATTCCAAATATCCCTTTGCCAATTCCACAAGAACAGCCTTAGCGAAAGGCTTCTTGAAGGGAAAGATGTAACTCTGTGAGACGAATTCACAGAACACAGAGCAGTTTCTCAGAAAGCTTCTTTCCAGTTTTGAACGGAAGATATTTCCTTTTTCACCATAGCCCTCTATGGGCTTCCAAATATCGCTTTGCCAATTCCACAAGAACAGCCTTAGCGAAAGGCTTCTTGAAGGGAAAGATGTATCTCTGGGAGATGAATTCACAGAACACAGAGCAGTTTCTCAGAAAGCTTCTTTCCAGTTTTGAACGGAAGATATTTACTTTTACACCATAGCCGTCTAAGGGCTTCCAAATATCGCTTTGCCAATTCCACAAGAACAGCCTTAGCGAAAGGCTTCTTGAAGGGAAAGATGTAACTCTGTGAGATGAATTAACAGAACACAGAGCAGTTTCTCAGAAAGCTTCTTTCCAGTTTTGAACGGAAGATATTTCATTTTTCACCATAGGCCTCTATGGGCTTCCAAATATCCCTTTGCCAATTCCACAAGAACAGCCTTAGCGAAAGGCTTCTTGAAGGGAAAGATGTAACTCTGTGAGATGAATTCACAGAACACAGAGCAGTGTCTCAGAAAGCTTCTTTCCAGTTTTGAACGGAAGATATTTCCTTTTTCACCATAGGCCTCTATGGGCTTCCAAATATCCCTTTGCCAATTCCACAAGAACAGCCTTAGCGAAAGGCTTCTTGAAGGGAAAGATGTAACTCTGTGAGATGAATTCACAGAACACAGAGCAGTTTCTCAGAAAGCTTCTTTCCAGTTTTGAACGGAAGGTATTTCCTTTTTCACCATAGCCCTCTAGGGGTTCCAAATATCGCTTTGCCAATTCCACAAGAACAGCCTTAGCGAAAGGCTTCTTGAAGGGAAAGATGTAACTCTGTGAGATGAATTAACAGAACACAGAGCACTTTCTCAGAAAGCTTCTTTCCAGTTTTGAACGGAAGATATTTCCTTTTTCACCATAGCCGTCTATGGGCTTCCAAATATCCCTTTGCCAATTCCACAAGAACAGCCTTAGCGAAAGGCTTCTAGAAGGGAAAGATGTAACTCTGTGAGATGAATTAACAGAACACAGAGCAGTTTCTCACAAAGCTTCTTTCTAGTTTTGAACGGAAGATATTTCCTTTTTCACCATAGCCCTCTATGGGCTTCCAAATATCCCTTTGCCAATTGCACAAGAACAGCCTTAGCGAAAGGCTTCTTGAAGGGAAAGATGTAACTCTGTGAGATGAATTAACAGAACACAGAGCAGTTTCTCAGAAAGCTTCTTTCCAGTTTTGAACGGAAGATATTTCCTTTTTCACCATAGCCCTCTATGGGCTTCCAAATATCCCTTTGCCAATTCCACAAGAACAGCCTTAGCGAAAGGCTTCTTGAAGGGAAAGATGTAACTCTGTGAGATGAATTAACAGAACACAGAGCAGTTTCTCAGAAAGCTTCTTTCCAGATTTGAACGGAAGATATTTCCTTTTTCACCATAGCCCTCTATGGGCTTCCAAATATCCCTTTGCCAATTCCACAAGAACAGCCTTAGCAAAAGGCTTCTTGAAGGGAAAGATGTAACTCTGTGAGATGAATTCAAAGAACACAGAGCAGTTTCTCAGAAAGCTTCTTTCCAGTTTTGAACGGAAGATATTTCCTTTTTCACCATAGGCCTCTATGGGCTTCCAAATATCCCTTTGCCAATTACAGAAGAACAGCCTTAGCGAAAGGCTTCTTGAAGGGAAAGATGTAACTCTGTGAGATGAATTAACGGAACACAGAGCAGTGTCTCAGAAAGCTTCTTTCCAGTTTTGAACGGAAGATATTTCCTTTTTCACCATAGCCGTCTAGGGATTCCAAATATCCCTTTGCCAATTCCACAAGAACAGCCTTAGCGAAAGGCTTCTTGAAGGGAAAGATGTAACTCTGTGAGATGAATTAACAGAACACAGAGCAGTTTCTCAGAAAGCTTCTTTCCAGTTTTGAACGGAAGATATTTCCTTTTTCACCATAGACCTCTATGGGCTTCCAAATATCGCTTTGCCAATTCCACAAGAACAGCCTTAGCGAAAGGCTTCTTGAAGGGAAAGATGTAACTCTGTGAGATGAATTAACAGAACACAGAGCAGTTTCTCAGAAAGCTTCTTTCCAGTTTTGAACGGAAGATATTTCCTTTTTCACCTTAGCCCTCTATGGGCTTCCAAATATCCCTTTGCCAATTCCACAAGAACAGCCTTAGCGAAAGGCTTCTTGAAGGGATCGATGTAACACTGTGAGATGAATTAAGAGAACACACAGCAGTTTCTCAGAAAGCTTCTTTCCAATTTTGAACGGAAGATATTTCCTTTCTCACCATAGCCCTCTATGGGCTTCCAAATATCGCTTTGCCAATTCCACAAGAACAGCCTTAGAGAAAGGCTTCTTGAAGGGAAAGATGTAACTCTGTGAGATGAATTCACAGAACACAGAGCAGTTTCTCAGAAAGCTTCTTTCCAGTTTTGAACGGAAGATATTTCCTTTTTCACCATAGCCCTCTATGGGCTTCCAAATATCCCTTTGCCAATTCCACAAGAACAGCTTTAGCGAAAGGCTTCTTGAAGGGAAAGATGTAACTCTGTGAGATGAATTCAAAGAACACAGAGCAGTTTCTCAGAAAGCTTCTTTCCAGTTTTGAACGGAAGATATTTCCTTTTTCACCATAGCCCTCTATGGGCTTCCAAATATCCCTTTGCCAATTCCACAAGAACAGCCTTAGCGAAAGGCTTCTTGAAGGGAAAGATGTAACTCTGTGAGATGAATTAACGGAACACAGAGCAGTGTCTCAGAAAGCTTCTTTCCAGTTTTGAACGGAAGATATTTCCTTTTTCACCATAACCGTCTAGGGATTCCAAATATCCCTTTGCCAATTCCACAAGAACAGCCTTAGCGAAAGGCTTCTTGAAGGGAAAGATGTAACTCTGTGAGATGAATTAACAGAACACAGAGCAGTTTCTCAGAAAGCTTCTTTCCAGTTTTGAACGGAAGATATTTCCTTTTTCACCATAGACCTCTATGGGCTTCCAAATATCGCTTTGCCAATTCCACAAGAACAGCCTTAGCGAAAGGCTTCTTGAAGGGAAAGATGTAACTCTGTGAGATGAATTAACAGAACACAGAGCAGTTTCTCAGAAAGCTTCTTTCCAGTTTTGAACGGAAGATATTTCCTTTTTCACCTTAGCCCTCTATGGGCTTCCAAATATCCCTTTGCCAATTCCACAAGAACAGCCTTAGCGAAAGGCTTCTTGAAGGGATAGATGTAACACTGTGAGATGAATTAAGAGAACACAGAGCAGTTTCTCAGAAAGCTTCTTTCCAGTTTTGAACGGAAGATATTTCCTTTCTCACCATAGCCCTCTATGGGCTTTCAAATATCGCTTTGCCAATTCCACAAGAACAGCCTTAGCGAAAGGCTTCTTGAAGGGAAAGATGTAACTCTGTGATATGAATTAACAGAACACAGAGCAGTTTCTCAGAAAGCTTCTTTCCATTTTTGAACGGAAGATATTTCCTTTTTCACCATAGCCCTCTATGGGCTTCCAAATATCGCTTTGCCAATTCCGCAAGGACAGCCTTAGCGAAAGGCTTCTTGAAGGGAAAGATGTAACTCTGTGAGATGAATTCACAGAACACAGAGCAGTTTCTCAGAAAGCTTCTTTCGAGTTTTGAACGGAAGATATTTCCTTTTTCACCATAGCCGTCTATGGGCTGCCAAATATCCCTTTGCCAATTTCACAAGAAAAGCCTTAGCGAAAGGCTTCTTGAAGGGAAAGATGTAACTCTGTGAGATGAATTAACAGAACACAGAGCAGTTTCTCAGAAAGCTTCTTTCCAGTTTTGAACGGAAGATATTTCCTTTTTCACCATAGCCCTCTATGGGCTTCCAAATATCGCTTTGCCAATTCCACAAGAACAGCCTTAGCGAAAGGCTTCTTTAAGGGAAAGATGTAACTCTGTGAGTTGAATTCACAGAGCACGGAGCAGTGTCTCAGAAAGCTTCTTTCCAGTTTTGAACGGAAGATATTTCCTTTTTCACCATAGGCCTCTGTGGGCTTCCAAATATCCCTTTGCCAATTCCACAAGAACAGCCTTAGCGAAAGGCTTCTTGAAGGGAAAGATGTAACTCTGTGAGACGAATTCACAGAACACAGAGCAGTTTCTCAGAAAGCTTCTTTCCAGTTTTGAACGGAAGATATTTCCTTTTTCACCATAGCCCTCTATGGGCTTCCAAATATCGCTTTGCCAATTCCACAAGAACAGCCTTAGCGAAAGGCTTCTTGAAGGGAAAGATGTAACTCTGGGAGATTAATTCACAGAACACAGAGCAGTTTCTCAGAAAGCTTCTTTCCAGTTTTGAACGGAAGATATTTACTTTTACACCATAGCCGTCTATGGGCTTCCAAATATCCCTTTGCCAATTCCACAAGAACAGCCTTAGCGAAAGGCTTCTTGAACTGAAAGATGTAACTCTGTGAGATGAATTCACAGAACACAGAGCAGTTTCTCAGAAAGCTTCTTTCCAGTTTTGAACAGAAGATATTTCCTTTTTCACCGTAGCCCTCTATGGGCTTCGAAATATCCCCTTGCCAATTCCACAAGAACAGTCTTAGCGAAAGGCTTCTTGAAGGGAAAGATGTAACTCTGTGAGATGAATTAACAGAACACAGAGCAGTTTCTCAGAAAGCTTCTTTCCAGTTTTGAACGGAAGATATTTCCATTTTCACCATAGCCCTCTATGGGCTTCCAAATATCGCTTTGCCAATTCCACAAGAACAGCCATAGTGAAAGGCTTCTTGAAGGCAAAGATGTAACTCTGTGAGATGAATTAACAGAACACAGAGCAGTTTCTCAGAAAGCTTCTTTCCAGTTTTGAACGGAAGATATTTCCTTTTTCACCATAGCCGTCTATGGGCTTCCAAATATCCCTTTGCCAATTCCACAAGAACAGCCTTAGAGAAAGGCTTCTTGAAGGGAAAGATGTAACGCTGTGAGATGAATTCACAGAGCACAGAGCAGTGTCTCAGAAAGCTTCTTTCCAGTTTTGAACGGAAGATATTTCCTTTTTCACAATAGGCCTCTATGGGATTCCAAATATCCCTTTGCCAATTCCACAAGAACAGCCTTAGCGAAATGCTTCTTGAAGGGAAAGATGTAACTCTGTGAGACGAATTCACAGAACACAGAGCAGTTTCTCAGAAAGCTTCTTTCCAGTTTTGAACGGAAGATATTTCCTTTTTCACCATAGCCCTCTATGGGCTTCCAAATATCGCTTTGCCAATTCCACAAGAACAGCCTTAGCGAAAGGCTTCTTGAAGGGAAAGATGTATCTCTGGGAGATGAATTCACAGAACACAGAGCAGTTTCTCAGAAAGCTTCTTTCCAGTTTTGAACGGAAGATATTTACTTTTACACCATAGCCGTCTAAGGGCTTCCAAATATCCCTTTGCCAATTCCACAAGAACAGCCTTAGCGAAAGGCTTCTTGAAGGGAAAGATGTAACTCTGTGAGATGAATTAACAGAACACAGAGCAGTTTCTCAGAAAGCTTCTTTCCAGTTTTGAACGGAAGATATTTCCTTTTTCACCATAGCCCTCTATGGGCTTCCAAATATCCCTTTGCCAATTCCACAAGAACAGCCTTAGCGAAAGGCTTCTTGAAGGGAAAGATGTAACTCTGTGAGATGAATTAACGGAACACAGAGCAGTGTCTCAGAAAGCTTCTTTCCAGTTTTGAACGGAAGATATTTCCTTTTTCACCATAGCCGTCTAGGGATTCCAAATATCCCTTTGCCAATTCCACAAGAACAGCCTTAGCGAAAGGCTTCTTGAAGGGAAAGATGTAACTCTGTGAGATGAATTAACAGAACACAGAGCAGTTTCTCAGAAAGCTTCTTTCCAGTTTTGAACGGAAGATATTTCCTTTTTCACCATAGACCTCTATGGGCTTCCAAATATCGCTTTGCCAATTCCACAAGAACAGCCTTAGCGAAAGGCTTCTTGAAGGGAAAGATGTAACTCTGTGAGATGAATTCACAGAACACAGAGCAGTTTCTCAGAAAGCTTCTTTCCAGTTTTGAACGGAAGATATTTCCTTTTTCACCTTAGCCCTCTATGGGCTTCCAAATATCCCTTTGCCAATTCCACAAGAACAACCTTAGCGAAAGGCTTCTTGAAGGGATCGATGTAACACTGTGGGATGAATTAAGAGAACACACAGCAGTTTCTCAGAAAGCTTCTTTCCAATTTTGAACGGAAGATATTTCCTTTCTCACCATAGCCCTCTAAGGGCTTCCAAATATCGCTTTGCCAATTCCACAAGAACAGCCTTAGAGAAAGGCTTCTTGAAGGGAAAGATGTAACTCTGTGAGATGAATTCACAGAACACAGAGCAGTTTCTCAGAAAGCTTCTTTCCAGTTTTGAACGGAAGATATTTCCTTTTTCACCATAGCCCTCTATGGGCTTCCAAATATCCCTTTGCCAATTCCACAAGAACAGCTTTAGCGAAAGGCTTCTTGAAGGGAAAGATGTAACTCTGTGAGATGAATTCAAAGAACACAGAGCAGTTTCTCAGAAAGCTTCTTTCCAGTTTTGAACGGAAGATATTTCCTTTTTCACCATAGCCCTCTATGGGCTTCCAAATATCCCTTTGCCAATTCCACAAGAACAGCCTTAGCGAAAGGCTTCTTGAAGGGAAAGATGTAACTCTGTGAGATGAATTAACGGAACACAGAGCAGTGTCTCAGAAAGCTTCTTTCCAGTTTTGAACGGAAGATATTTCCTTTTTCACCATAACCGTCTAGGGATTCCAAATATCCCTTTGCCAATTCCACAAGAACAGCCTTAGCGAAAGGCTTCTTGAAGGGAAAGATGTAACTCTGTGAGATGAATTAACAGAACACAGAGCAGTTTCTCAGAAAGCTTCTTTCCAGTTTTGAACGGAAGATATTTCCTTTTTCACCATAGCCCTCTATGGGCTTCCAAATATCGCTTTGCCAATTCCACAAGAACAGCCTTAGCGAAAGGCTTCTTGAAGGGAAAGATGTAACTCTGTGAGATGAATTAACAGAACACAGAGCAGTTTCTCAGAAAGCTTCTTTCCAGTTTTGAACGGAAGATATTTCCTTTTTCACCTTAGCCCTCTATGGGCTTCCAAATATCCCTTTGCCAATTCCACAAGAACAGCCTTAGCGAAAGGCTTCTTGAAGGGATAGATGTAACAATGTGAGATGAATTAAGAGAACACAGAGCAGTTTCTCAGAAAGCTTCTTTCCAGTTTTGAACGGAAGATATTTCCTTTCTCACCATAGCCCTCTATGGGCTTTCAAATATCGCTTTGCCAATTCCACAAGAACAGCCTTAGCGAAAGGCTTCTTGAAGGGAAAGATGTAACTCTGTGATATGAATTAACAGAACACAGAGCAGTTTCTCAGAAAGCTTCTTTCCATTTTTGAACGGAAGATATTTCCTTTTTCACCATAGCCCTCTATGGGCTTCCAAATATCGCTTTGCCAATTCCGCAAGGACAGCCTTAGCGAAAGGCTTCTTGAAGGGAAAGATGTAACTCTGTGAGATGAATTCACAGAACACAGAGCAGTTTCTCAGAAAGCTTCTTTCCAGTTTTGAACGGAAGATATTTCCTTTTTCACCATAGCCGTCTATGGGCTTCCAAATATCCCTTTGCCAATTTCACAAGAACAGCCTTAGCGAAAGGCTTCTTGAAGGGAAAGATGTAACTCTGTGAGATGAATTAACAGAACACAGAGCAGTTTCTCAGAAAGCTTCTTTCCAGTTTTGAACGGAAGATATTTCCTTTTTCACCATAGCCCTCTATGGGCTTCCAAATATCGCTTTGCCAATTCCACAAGAACAGCCTTAGCGAAAGGCTTCTTTAAGGGAAAGATGTAACTCTGTGAGTTGAATTCACAGAGCACGGAGCAGTGTCTCAGAAAGCTTCTTTCCAGTTTTGAACGGAAGATATTTCCTTTTTCACCATAGGCCTCTATGGGCTTCCAAATATCCCTTTGCCAATTCCACAAGAACAGCCTTAGCGAAAGGCTTCTTGAAGGGAAAGATGTAACTCTGTGAGACGAATTCACAGAACACAGAGCAGTTTCTCAGAAAGCTTCTTTCCAGTTTTGAACGGAAGATATTTCCTTTTTCACCATAGCCCTCTATGGGCTTCCAAATATCGCTTTGCCAATTCCACAAGAACAGCCTTAGCGAAAGGCTTCTTGAAGGGAAAGATGTAACTCTGGGAGATGAATTCACAGAACACAGAGCAGTTTCTCAGAATGCTTCTTTCCAGTTTTGAACGGAAGATATTTACTTTTACACCATAGCCGTCTATTGGCTTCCAAATATCCCTTTGCCAATTCCACAAGAACAGCCTTAGCGAAAGGCTTCTTGAACTGAAAGATGTAACTCTGTGAGATGAATTCACAGAACACAGAGCAGTTTCTCAGAAAGCTTCTTTCCAGTTTTGAACAGAAGATATTTCCTTTTTCACCGTAGCCCTCTATGGGCTTCGAAATATCCCCTTGCCAATTCCACAAGAACAGTCTTAGCGAAAGGCTTCTTGAAGGGAAAGATGTAACTCTGTGAGATGAATTAACAGAACACAGAGCAGTTTCTCAGAAAGCTTCTTTCCAGTTTTGAACGGAAGATATTTCCATTTTCACCATAGCCCTCTATGGGCTTCCAAATATCGCTTTGCCAATTCCACAAGAACAGCCATAGCGAAAGGCTTCTTGAAGGGAAAGATGTAACTCTGTGAGATGAATTAACAGAACACAGAGCAGTTTCTCAGAAAGCTTCTTTCCAGTTTTGAACGGAAGATATTTCCTTTTTCACCATAGCCGTCTATGGGCTTCCAAATATCCCTTTGCCAATTCCACAAGAACAGCCTTAGAGAAAGGCTTCTTGAAGGGAAAGATGTAACGCTGTGAGATGAATTCACAGAGCACAGAGCAGTGTCTCAGAAAGCTTCTTTCCAGTTTTGAACGGAAGATATTTCCTTTTTCACAATAGGCCTCTATGGGATTCCAAATATCCCTTTGCCAATTCCACAAGAACAGCCTTAGCGAAAGGCTTCTTGAAGGGAAAGATGTAACTCTGTGAGACGAATTCACAGAACACAGAGCAGTTTCTCAGAAAGCTTCTTTCCAGTTTTGAACGGAAGATATTTCCTTTTTCACCATAGCCCTCTATGGGCTTCCAAATATCGCTTTGCCAATTCCACAAGAACAGCCTTAGCGAAAGGCTTCTTGAAGGGAAAGATGTATCTCTGGGAGATGAATTCACAGAACACAGAGCAGTTTCTCAGAAAGCTTCTTTCCAGTTTTGAACGGAAGATATTTACTTTTACACCATAGCCGTCTAAGGGCTTCCAAATATCCCTTTGCCAATTCCACAAGAACAGCCTTAGCGAAAGTCTTCTTGAAGGGAAAGATGTAACTCTGTGAGATGAATTAACAGAACACAGAGCAGTTTCTCAGAAAGCTTCTTTCCAGTTTTGAACGGAAGATATTTCCTTTTTCACCATAGGCCTCTATGGGCTTCCAAATATCCCTTTGCCAATTCCACAAGAACAGCCTTAGCGAAAGGCTTCTTGAAGGGAAAGATGTAACTCTGTGAGATGAATTCACAGAACACAGAGCAGTTTCTCAGAAAGCTTCTTTCCAGTTTTGAACGGAAGACATTTCCTTTTTCACCATAGCCCTCTATGGGCTTCCAAATATCCCTTTGCCAATTCCACAAGAACAGCCTTAGCGAAAGGCTTCTTGAAGGGAAAGATGTAACTCTGTGAGATGAATTAACAGAACACAGAGCAGTTTCTCAGAAAGCTTCTTTCCAGTTTTGAACGGAAGATATTTCCTTTTTCACCATAGGCCTCTATGGGCTTCCAAATATCCCTTTGCCAATTCCACAAGAACAGCCTTAGCGAAAGGCTTCTTGAAGGGAAAGATGTAACTCTGTGAGATGAATTCACAGAACACAGAGCAGTGTCTCAGAAAGCTTCTTTCCAGTTTTGAACGGAAGATATTTCCTTTTTCACCATAGGCCTCTAGGGGCTTCCAAATATCCCTTTGCCAATTCCACAAGAACAGCCTTAGCGAAAGGCTTCTTGAAGGGAAAGATGTAACTCTGTGAGATGAATTCACAGAACACAGAGCAGTTTCTCAGAAAGCTTCTTTCCAGTTTTGAACGGAAGGTATTTCCTTTTTCACCATAGCCCTCTAGGGGTTCCAAATATCGCTTTGCCAATTCCACAAGAACAGCCTTAGCGAAAGGCTTCTTGAAGGGAAAGATGTAACTCTGTGAGATGAATTAACAGAACACAGAGCACTTTCTCAGAAAGCTTCTTTCCAGTTTTGAACGGAAGATATTTCCTTTTTCACCATAGCCGTCTATGGGCTTCCAAATATCCCTTTGCCAATTCCACAAGAACAGCCTTAGCGAAAGGCTTCTAGAAGGGAAAGATGTAACTCTGTGAGATGAATTAACAGAACACAGAGCAGTTTCTCACAAAGCTTCTTTCTAGTTTTGAACGGAAGATATTTCCTTTTTCACCATAGCCCTCTATGGGCTTCCAAATATCCCTTTGCCAATTGCACAAGAACAGCCTTAGCGAAAGGCTTCTTGAAGGGAAAGATGTAACTCTGTGAGATGAATTAACAGAACACAGAGCAGTTTCTCAGAAAGCTTCTTTCCAGTTTTGAACGGAAGATATTTCCTTTTTCACCATAGCCCTCTATGGGCTTCCAAATATCCCTTTGCCAATTCCACAAGAACAGCCTTAGCGAAAGGCTTCTTGAAGGGAAAGATGTAACTCTGTGAGATGAATTCACAGAACACAGAGCAGTTTCTCAGAAAGCTTCTTTCCAGATTTGAACGGAAGATATTTCCTTTTTCACCATAGCCCTCTATGGGCTTCCAAATATCCCTTTGCCAATTCCACAAGAACAGCCTTAGCGAAAGGCTTCTTGAAGGGAAAGATGTAACTCTGTGAGATGAATTCAAAGAACACAGAGCAGTTTCTCAGAAAGCTTCTTTCCAGTTTTGAACGGAAGATATTTCCTTTTTCACCATAGGCCTCTATGGGCTTCCAAATATCCCTTTGCCAATTCCAGAAGAACAGCGTTAGCGAAAGGCTTCTTGAAGGGAAAGATGTAACTCTGTGAGATGAATTAACGGAACACAGAGCAGTGTCTCAGAAAGCTTCTTTCCAGTTTTGAACGGAAGATATTTCCTTTTTCACCATAGCCCTCTATGGGATTCCAAATATCCCTTTGCCAATTCCACAAGAACAGCCTTAGCGAAAGGCTTCTTGAAGGGAAAGATGTAACTCTGTGAGATGAATTAACAGAACACAGAGCAGTTTCTCAGAAAGCTTCTTTCCAGTTTTGAACGGAAGATATTTCCTTTTTCACCATAGCCCTCTATGGGCTTCCAATTATCCCGTTGCCAATTCCACAAGAACAGCCTTAGCGAAAGGCTTCTTGAAGGGAAAGATGTAACTCTGTGAGATGAATTAACAGAACACAGAGCAGTTTCTCAGAAAGCTTCTTTCCAGATTTGAACGGAAGATATTTCCTTTTTCACCATAGCCCTCTATGGGCTTCCAAATATCCCTTTGCCAATTCCACAAGAACAGCCTTAGCGAAAGGCTTCTTGAAGGGAAAGATGTAACTCTGTGAGATGAATTCAAAGAACACAGAGCAGTTTCTCAGAAAGCTTCTTTCCAGTTTTGAACGGAAGATATTTCCTTTTTCACCATAGGCCTCTATGGGCTTCCAAATATCCCTTTGCCAATTCCACAAGAACAGCCTTAGCGAAAGGCTTCTTGAAGGGAAAGATGTAACTCTGTGAGACGAATTCACAGAACACAGAGCAGTTTCTCAGAAAGCTTCTTTCCAGTTTTGAACGGAAGATATTTCCTTTTTCACCATAGCCCTCTATGGGCTTCCAAATATCGCTTTGCCAATTTCACAAGAACAGCCTTAGCGAAAGGCTTCTTGAAGGGAAAGATGTAACTCTGGGAGATGAATTCACAGAACACAGAGCAGTTTCTCAGAAAGCTTCTTTCCAGTTTTGAACGGAAGATATTTCCTTTTTCACCATAGGCCTCTATGGGCTTCCAAATATCCCTTTGCCAATTCCACAAGAACAGCCTTAGCGAAAGGATTCTTGAAGGGAAAGATGTAACTCTGTGAGATGAATTCACAGAACACAGAGCAGTGTCTCAGAAAGCTTCTTTCCAGTTTTGAACGGAAGATATTTCCTTTTTCACCATAGGCCTCTATGGGCTTCCAAATATCCCTTTGCCAATTCCACAAGAACAGCCTTAGCGAAAGGCTTCTTGAAGGGAAAGATGTAACTCTGTGAGATGAATTCACAGAACACAGAGCAGTGTCTCAGAAAGCTTCTTTCCAGTTTTGAACGGAAGATATTTCCTTTTTCACCATAGGCCTCTATGGGCTTCCAAATATCCCTTTGCCAATTCCACAAGAACAGCCTTAGCGAAAGGCTTCTTGAAGGGAAAGATGTAACTCTGTGAGATGAATTCACGGAACACAGAGCAGTTTCTCAGAAAGCTTCTTTCCAGTTTTGAACGGAAGATATTTCCTTTTTCACCATAGCCCTCTATGGGCTTCCAAATATCCCTTTGCCAATTCCACAAGAACAGCCTTAGCGAAAGGCTTCTTGAAGGGAAAGATGTAACTCTGTGAGATGAATTCACAGAACACAGAGCAGTTTCTCAGAAAGCTTCTTTCCAGTTTTGAACGGAAGTTATTTCCTTTTTCACCACAGCCCTCTAGGGGTTCCAAATATCGCTTTGCCAATTCCACAAGAACAGCCTTAGCGAAATGCTTCTTGAAGGGAAAGATGTAACTCTGTGAGATGAATTCACAGAACACAGAGCAGTTTCTCAGAAAGCTTCTTTCCAGGTTAGAACGGAAGATATTTCCTTTTTCACCATAGCCGTCTATGGGCTTCCAAATATCCCTTTGCCAATTCCACAAGAACAGCCTTAGCGAAAGGCTTCTTGAAGGGAAAGATGTAACTCTGTGAGATGAATTCACAGAACACAGAGCAGTTTCTCACAAAGCTTCTTTCTAGTTTTGAACGGAAGATATTTCCATTTTCACCATAGCCCTCTATGGGCTTCCAAATATCCCTTTGCCAATTCCACAAGAACAGCCTTAGCGAAAGACTTCTTGAAGGGAAAGATGTAACTCTGTGAGATGAATTAACAGAACACAGAGCAGTTTCTCAGAAAGCTTCTTTCCAGTTTTGAACGGAAGATATTTCCTTTTTCACCATAGCCCTCTATGGGCTTCCAATTATCCCGTTGCCAATTCCACAAGAACAGCCTTAGCGAAAGGCTTCATGAAGGGAAAGATGTAACTCTGTGAGATGAATTAACAGAACACAGAGCAGTTTCTCAGAAAGCTTCTTTCCAGATTTGAACGGAAGATATTTCCTTTTTCACCATAGCCCTCTATGGGCTTCCAAATATCCCTTTGCGAATTCCACAAGAACAGCCTTAGCGAAAGGCTTCTTGAAGGGAAAGATGTAACTCTGTGAGATGAATTCAAAGAACACAGAGCAGTTTCTCAGAAAGCTTCTTTCCAGTTTTGAACGGAAGATATTTCCTTTTTCACCATAGGCCTCTATGGGCTTCCAAATATCCCTTTGCCAATTCCACAAGAACAGCCTTAGCGAAAGGCTTCTTGAAGGGAAAGATGTAACTCTGTGAGATGAATTCACAGAACACAGAGCAGTTTCTCAGAAAGCTTCTTTCCAGTTTTGAACGGAAGATATTTCCTTTTTCACCATAGCCCTCTATGGGCTTCCAAATATCGCTTTGCCAATTCCACAAGAACAGCCTTAGCGAAAGGCTTCTTGAAGGGAAAGATGTAACTCTGGGAGATGAATTCAGAGAACACAGAGCAGTTTCTCAGAAAGCTTCTTTCCAGTTTTAAACGGAAGATATTTCCTTTTTCACCATAGGCCTCTATGGGCTTCCAAATATCCCTTTGCCAATTCCACAAGAAGAGCCTTAGCGAAAGGATTCTTGAAGGGAAAGATGTAACTCTGTGAGATGAATTCACAGAACACAGAGCAGTGTCTCAGAAAGATTCTTTCCAGTTTTGAACGGAAGATATTTCCTTTTTCACCATAGGCCTCTATGGGCTTCCAAATATCCCTTTGCCTATTCCACAATAACAGCCTTAGCGAAAGGCTTCTTGAAGGGAAAGATGTAACTCTGTGAGATGAATTCACAGAACACAGAGCAGTTTCTCAGAAAGCTTCTTCCCAGTTTTGAACGGAAGATATTTCCTTTTTCACCATAGCCCTCTATGGGCTTCCAAATATCCCTTTGCCAATTCCACAAAAACAGCCTTAGCGAAAGGCTTCTTGAAGGGAAAGATGTAACTCTGTGAGATGAATTCACAGAACATAGAGCAGTTTCTCAGAAAGCTTCTTTCCAGTTTTGAACGGAAGATATTTCCTTTTTCACCATATCCCTCTAGGGGTTCCAAATATCGCTTTGCCAATTCCACAAGAACAGCCTTAGAGAAAGGCTTCTTGAAGGGAAAGATGTAACTCTGTGAGATGAATTCACAGAACACAGAGCAGTTTCTCAGAAAGCTTCTTTCCAGTTTTGAACGGAAGATATTTCCTTTTTCACCATAGCCCTCTATGGGTTTCCAAATATCCCTTTGCCAATTCCACAAGAACAGCCTTAGCGAAAGGCTTCTTGAAGGGAAAGATGTAACTCTGTGAGATGAATTAACAGAACACAGAGCAGTTTCTCAGAAAGCTTCTTTCCAGTTTTGAACGGAAGATATTTCCTTTTTCACCATAGCCCTCTATGGGCTTCCAAATATCCCTTGGCGAATTCCACAAGAACAGCCTTAGCGAAAGGCTTCTTGAAGGGAAAGATGTAACTCTGTGAGATGAATTCACAGAACACAGAGCAGTTTCTCAGAAAGCTTCTTTCCAGTTTTGAACGGAAGATATTTCCTTTTTCACCATAGCCCTCTATGGGCTTCAAAATATCCCTTTGCCAATTCCTGAAGAACAGCCTTAGCGAAAGGCTTCTTGAAGGGAAAGACGTAAATCTGTGAGATGAATTCACAGAACACAGAGCAGTTTCTCAGAAAGCTTCTTTCCAGTTTTGAACGGAAGATATTTACTTTTTCACCATAGCCGTCTAGGGGTTCCAAATATCCCTTTCCCAATTCCACAAGAACAGCCTTAGCGAAAGGCTTCTTGAAGGGAAAGATGTAACTCTGTGAGATGAATTAACAGAACACAGAGCAGTTTCTCAGAAAGCTTCTTTCCAGTTTTGAACGGAAGATATTTCCTTTTTCACCATAGCCCTCTATGGGCTTCCAAATATCCCTTTGCCAATTCCACAAGAACAGCCTTAGCGAAAGGCTTCTTGAAGGGAAAGATGTAACTCTGTGAGATGAATTAACAGAACAGAGAGCAGTTTCTCAGAAAGCTTCTTTCCAGTTTTGAACGGAAGATATTTCCTTTTTCACCATAGCCCTCTATGGGCTTATAAATATCGCTTTGCCAATTCCACAAGAACAGCCTTAGCGAAAGGCTTCTTGAAGGGAAAGATGTAACTCTGTGAGATGAATTCACAGAACACAGAGCAGTTTCTCAGAAAGCTTCTTTCCAGTTTTGAACGGAAGATATTTCCTTTTTCACCATAGCCCTCTATGGGCTTCCAAATATCCCTTTGCCAATTCCACAAGAACAGCCTTATCGAAAGGCTTCTTGAAGGGAAAGATGTAACTCTGTGAGATGAATTCACAGAACACAGAGCAGTTTCTCAGAAAGCTTCTTTCCAGTTTTGAACGGAAGATATTTCCTTTTTAACCATAGCCGTCTATGGGCTTTCAAATATCCCTTTGCCAATTCCACAACAACAGCCTTAGCGAAAGGCGTCTTGAAGGGAAAGATGTAACTCTGTGAGATGAATTAACAAAACACAGAGCAGTTTCTCAGAAAGCTTCTTTCCAGTTTTGAATGGAAGATATTTCCTTTTTCACCATAGGCCTCTATGGGCTTCCAAATATCCCTTTGCCAATTCCACAAGAACAGCCGTAGCGAAAGGCTTCTTGAAGGGAAAGATGTAACTCTGTGAGATGAATTAACAGAACACAGAGCAGTTTCTCAGAATGCTTCTTTCCAGTTTTGAACGGAAGATATTTCCTTTTTCACCATAGCCCTCTATGGGCTTCCAAATATCGCTTTGCCAATTCCAGAAGAACAGCCTTAGCGAAAGGCTTCTTGAAGGGAAAGATGTAACTCTGTGGGATGAATTCACAGAACACAGAGCAGTTTCTCAGAAAGCTTCTTTCCAGTTTTGAACGGAAGATATTTCCTTTTTCACCATAGGCCTCCATGGGCTTCAAAATATCCCTTTGCCAATTCCTGAAGAACAGCCTTAGCGAAAGGCTTCTTGAAGGGAAAGACGTAACTCTGTCAGATGAATTCACAGAACACAGAGCAGTTTCTCAGAAAGCTTCTTTCCAGTTTTGAACGGAAGATATTTCCTTTTTCACCATAGCCGTCTAGGGGTTCCAATTATCCCTTTCCCAATTCCACAAGAACAGCCTTAGCGAAAGGCTTCTTGAAGGGAAAGATGTAACTCTGTGAGATGAATTAACAGAACACAGAGCAGTTTCTCAGAAAGCTTCTTTCCAGTTTTGAACGGAAGATATTTCCTTTTTCACCATAGCCCTCTATGGGCTTCCAAATATCCCTCTGCCAATTCCACAAGAACAGCCTTAGCGAAAGGCTTCTTGAAGGGAAAGATGTAACTCTGTGAGATGAATTAACAGAACACAGAGCAGTTTCTCAGAAAGTTTCTTTCCAGTTTTGAACGGAAGATATTTCCTTTTTCACCATAGCCCTCTATGGGCTTCCAAATATCGCTTTGCCAATTCCACAAGAACAGCCTTAGCGAAAGGCTTCTTGAAGGGAAAGATGTAACTCTGTGAGATGAATTCACAGAACACAGAGCAGTTTCTCAGAAAGGTTTTTCCAGTTTTGAACGGAAGATATTTCCTTTTTCACCATAGCCCTCTATGGGCTTCCAAATATCCCTTTGCCAATTCCACAAGAACAGACTTAGCGAAAGGCTTCTTGAAGGGAAAGATGTAACTCTGTGAGATGAATTCACAGAACACAGAGCAGTTTCTCAGAAAGCTTCTTTCCAGTTTTGAACGGAAGATATTTCCTTTTTTACCATAGCCGTCTATGGTCTTCCAAATATCCCTTTGCCAATTCCACAAGAACAGCCTTAGCGAAAGGCGTCTTGAAGTGAAAGATGTAACTCTGTGAGATGAATTAACAAAACACAGACCAGTTTCTCAGAAAGCTTCTTTCCAGTTTTGAACGGAAGATATTTCCTTTTTCACCATAGGCCTCTATGGGCTTCCAAATATCCCTTTGCCAATTCCACAAGAACAGCCTTAGCGAAAGGCTTCTTGAAGGGAAAGATGTAACTCTGTGAGATGAATTAACAGAACACAGAGCAGTTTCTCAGAAAGCTTCTTTCCAGTTTTGAACGGAAGATATTTCCTTTTTCACCATAGCCCTCTATGGGCTTCCAAATATCGCTTTGCCAATTCCACAAGAACAGCCTTAGCGAAAGGCTTCTTGAAGGGAAAGATGTAACTCTGTGAGATGAATTCACAGAACACAGAGCAGTTTCTCAGAAAGCTTCTTTCCAGTTTTGAACGGAAGATATTTCCTTTTTCACCATAGCCCTCTATGGGCTTCCAAATATCGCTTTGCCAATTCCACAAGAACAGCCTTAGCGAAAGGCTTCTTGAAGGGAAAGATGTAACTCTGTGAGAT
Source organism: Chlorocebus sabaeus (assembly GCF_047675955.1). NCBI lineage: Eukaryota > Metazoa > Chordata > Mammalia > Primates > Cercopithecidae > Chlorocebus > Chlorocebus sabaeus. Next base: position 1,108,947 of record NW_027327570.1, read on the forward strand.
GAATTCACAGAACACAGAGCAGTTTCTCAGAAAGCTTCTTTCCAGTTTTGAACGGAAGATATTTCCTTTTTCACCATAGCCCTCTATGGGCTTCAAAATATCCCTTTGCCAATTCCACAAGAACAGCCTTAGCGAAAGGCTTCTTGAAGGGAAAGATGTAACTCTGTGAGATGAATTCACAGAACACAGAGCAGTTTCTCAGAAAGCTTCTTTCCAGTTTTGAACGGAAGATATTTCCTTTTTCACCATAGCCCTCTATGGGCTTCCAAATATCCCTTGGCGAATTCCACAAGAACAGCCTTAGCGAAAGGCTTCTTGAAGGGAAAGATGTAACTCGGTGAGATGAATTCACAGAACACAGAGCAGTTTCTCAGAAAGCTTCTTTCCAGTTTTGAACGGAAGATATTTCCTTTTTCACCATAGCCGTCTATGGGCTTCAAAATATCCCTTTGCCAATTCCTGAAGAACAGCCTTAGCGAAAGGCTTCTTGAAGGGAAAGACGTAACTCTGTGAGATGAATTCACAGAACACAGAGCAGTTTCTCAGATGGCTTCTTTCCAGTTTTGAACGGAAGATATTTCCTTTTTCACCATAGCCGTCTAGGGGTTCCAAATATCCCTTTCCCAATTCCACAAGAACAGCCTTAGCGAAAGGCTTCTTGAAGGGAAAGATGTAACTCTGTGAGATGAATTAACAGAACACAGAGCAGTTTCTCAGAAAGCTTCTTTCCAGTTTTGAACGGAAGATATTTCCTTTTTCACCATAGCCCTCTATGGGCTTCCAAATATCCCTTTGCCAATTCCACAAGAACAGCCTTAGCGAAAGGCTTCTTGAAGGGAAAGATGTAACTCTGTGAGATGAATTAACAGAACAGAGAGCAGTTTCTCAGAAAGCTTCTTTCCAGTTTTGAACGGAAGATATTTCCTTTTTCACCATAGCCCTCTATGGGCTTCGAAATATCGCTTTGCCAATTCCACAAGAACAGCCTTAGCGAAAGGCTTCTTGAAGGGAAAGATGTAACTCTGTGAGATGAATTCACAGAACACAGAGCAGTTTCTCAGAAAGCTTCTTTCCAGTTTTGAACGGAAGATATTTCCTTTTTCACCATAGCCCTCTATGGGCTTCCAAATATCCCTTTGCCAATTCCAGAAGAACAGCCTTAGCGAAAGGCTTCTTGAAGGGAAAGATGTAACTCTGTGAGATGAATTAACAGAACAGAGAGCAGTTTCTCAGAAAGCTTCTTTCCAGTTTTGAACGGAAGATATTTCCTTTTTCACCATAGCCCTCTATGGGCTTATAAATATCGCTTTGCCAATTCCACAAGAACAGCCTTAGCGAAAGGCTTCTTGAAGGGAAAGATGTAACTCTGTGAGATGAATTCACAGAACACAGAGCAGTTTCTCAGAAAGCTTCTTTCCAGTTTTGAACGGAAGATATTTCCTTTTTCACCATAGCCCTCTATGGGCTTCCAAATATCCCTTTGCCAATTCCACAAGAACAGCCTTATCGAAAGGCTTCTTGAAGGGAAAGATGTAACTCTGTGAGATGAATTCACAGAACACAGAGCAGTTTCTCAGAAAGCTTCTTTCCAGTTTTGAACGGAAGATATTTCCTTTTTAACCATAGCCGTCTATGGGCTTTCAAATATCCCTTTGCCAATTCCACAACAACAGCCTTAGCGAAAGGCGTCTTGAAGGGAAAGATGTAACTCTGTGAGATGAATTAACAAAACACAGAGCAGTTTCTCAGAAAGCTTCTTTCCAGTTTTGAATGGAAGATATTTCCTTTTTCACCATAGGCCTCTATGGGCTTCCAAATATCCCTTTGCCAATTCCACAAGAACAGCCGTAGCGAAAGGCTTCTTGAAGGGAAAGATGTAACTCTGTGAGATGAATTAACAGAACACAGAGCAGTTTCTCAGAATGCTTCTTTCCAGTTTTGAACGGAAGATATTTCCTTTTTCACCATAGCCCTCTATGGGCTTCCAAATATCGCTTTGCCAATTCCAGAAGAACAGCCTTAGCGAAAGGCTTCTTGAAGGGAAAGATGTAACTCTGTGGGATGAATTCACAGAACACAGAGCAGTTTCTCAGAAAGCTTCTTTCCAGTTTTGAACGGAAGATATTTCCTTTTTCACCATAGGCCTCCATGGGCTTCAAAATATCCCTTTGCCAATTCCTGAAGAACAGCCTTAGCGAAAGGCTTCTTGAAGGGAAAGACGTAACTCTGTCAGATGAATTCACAGAACACAGAGCAGTTTCTCAGAAAGCTTCTTTCCAGTTTTGAACGGAAGATATTTCCTTTTTCACCATAGCCGTCTAGGGGTTCCAATTATCCCTTTCCCAATTCCACAAGAACAGCCTTAGCGAAAGGCTTCTTGAAGGGAAAGATGTAACTCTGTGAGATGAATTAACAGAACACAGAGCAGTTTCTCAGAAAGCTTCTTTCCAGTTTTGAACGGAAGATATTTCCTTTTTCACCATAGCCCTCTATGGGCTTCCAAATATCCCTCTGCCAATTCCACAAGAACAGCCTTAGCGAAAGGCTTCTTGAAGGGAAAGATGTAACTCTGTGAGATGAATTAACAGAACACAGAGCAGTTTCTCAGAAAGTTTCTTTCCAGTTTTGAACGGAAGATATTTCCTTTTTCACCATAGCCCTCTATGGGCTTCCAAATATCGCTTTGCCAATTCCACAAGAACAGCCTTAGCGAAAGGCTTCTTGAAGGGAAAGATGTAACTCTGTGAGATGAATTCACAGAACACAGAGCAGTTTCTCAGAAAGGTTTTTCCAGTTTTGAACGGAAGATATTTCCTTTTTCACCATAGCCCTCTATGGGCTTCCAAATATCCCTTTGCCAATTCCACAAGAACAGACTTAGCGAAAGGCTTCTTGAAGGGAAAGATGTAACTCTGTGAGATGAATTCACAGAACACAGAGCAGTTTCTCAGAAAGCTTCTTTCCAGTTTTGAACGGAAGATATTTCCTTTTTTACCATAGCCGTCTATGGTCTTCCAAATATCCCTTTGCCAATTCCACAAGAACAGCCTTAGCGAAAGGCGTCTTGAAGTGAAAGATGTAACTCTGTGAGATGAATTAACAAAACACAGACCAGTTTCTCAGAAAGCTTCTTTCCAGTTTTGAACGGAAGATATTTCCTTTTTCACCATAGGCCTCTATGGGCTTCCAAATATCCCTTTGCCAATTCCACAAGAACAGCCTTAGCGAAAGGCTTCTTGAAGGGAAAGATGTAACTCTGTGAGATGAATTAACAGAACACAGAGCAGTTTCTCAGAAAGCTTCTTTCCAGTTTTGAACGGAAGATATTTCCTTTTTCACCATAGCCCTCTATGGGCTTCCAAATATCGCTTTGCCAATTCCACAAGAACAGCCTTAGCGAAAGGCTTCTTGAAGGGAAAGATGTAACTCTGTGAGATGAATTCACAGAACACAGAGCAGTTTCTCAGAAAGCTTCTTTCCAGTTTTGAACGGAAGATATTTTCTTTTTCACCATAGCCCTCTATGGGCTTCCAAATATCGCTTTGCCAATTCCACAAGAACAGCCTTAGCGAAAGGCTTCTTGAAGGGAAAGATGTAACTCTGTGAGATGAATTCACAGAACACAGAGCAGTTTCTCAGAAAGCTTCTTTCCAGTTTTGAACGGAAGATATTTCCTTTTTCACCATAGCCCTCTATGGGCTTCAAAATATCCCTTTGCCAATTCCACAAGAACAGCCTTAGCGAAAGGCTTCTTGAAGGGAAAGATGTAACTCTGTGAGATGAATTCACAGAACACAGAGCAGTTTCTCAGAAAGCTTCTTTCCAGTTTTGAACGGAAGATATTTCCTTTTTCACCATAGCCCTCTATGGGCTTCCAAATATCCCTTGGCGAATTCCACAAGAACAGCCTTAGCGAAAGGCTTCTTGAAGGGAAAGATGTAACTCGGTGAGATGAATTCACAGAACACAGAGCAGTTTCTCAGAAAGCTTCTTTCCAGTTTTGAACGGAAGATATTTCCTTTTTCACCATAGGCCTCTATGGGCTTCAAAATATCCCTTTGCCAATTCCTGAAGAACAGCCTTAGCGAAAGGCTTCTTGAAGGGAAAGACGTAACTCTGTGAGATGAATTCACAGAACACAGAGCAGTTTCTCAGATGGCTTCTTTCCAGTTTTGAACGGAAGATATTTCCTTTTTCACCATAGCCGTCTAGGGGTTCCAAATATCCCTTTCCCAATTCCACAAGAACAGCCTTAGCGAAAGGCTTCTTGAAGGGAAAGATGTAACTCTGTGAGATGAATTAACAGAACACAGAGCAGTTTCTCAGAAAGCTTCTTTCCAGTTTTGAACGGAAGATATTTCCTTTTTCACCATAGCCCTCTATGGGCTTCCAAATATCCCTTTGCCAATTCCACAAGAACAGCCTTAGCGAAAGGCTTCTTGAAGGGAAAGATGTAACTCTGTGAGATGAATTAACAGAACAGAGAGCAGTTTCTCAGAAAGCTTCTTTCCAGTTTTGAACGGAAGATATTTCCTTTTTCACCATAGCCCTCTATGGGCTTCGAAATATCGCTTTGCCAATTCCACAAGAACAGCCTTAGCGAAAGGCTTCTTGAAGGGAAAGATGTAACTCTGTGAGATGAATTCACAGAACACAGAGCAGTTTCTCAGAAAGCTTCTTTCCAGTTTTGAACGGAAGATATTTCCTTTTTCACCATAGCCCTCTATGGGCTTCCAAATATCCCTTTGCCAATTCCAGAAGAACAGACTTAGCGAAAGGCTTCTTGAAGGGAAAGATGTAACTCTGTGAGATGAATTCACAGAACACAGAGCAGTTTCTCAGAAAGCTTCTTTCCAGTTTTGAACGGAAGATATTTCCTTTTTTACCATAGCCGTCTATGGTCTTCCAAATATCCCTTTGCCAATTCCACAAGAACAGCCTTAGCGAAAGGCGTCTTGAAGGGAAAGATGTAACTCTGTGAGATGAATTAACAAAACACAGACCAGTTTCTCAGAAAGCTTCTTTCCAGTTTTGAACGGAAGATATTTCCTTTTTCACCATAGGCCTCTATGGGCTTCCAAATATCCCTTTGCCAATTCCACAAGAACAGCCTTAGCGAAAGGCTTCTTGAAGGGAAAGATGTAACTCTGTGAGATGAATTAACAGAAATCAGAGCAGTTTCTCAGAAAGCTTCTTTCCAGTTTTGAACGGAAGATATTTCCTTTTTCACCATAGCCCTCTATGGGCTTCCAAATATCGCTTTGCCAATTCCACAAGAACAGCCTTAGCGAAAGGCTTCTTGAAGGGAAAGATGTAACTCTGTGAGATGAATTCACAGAACACAGAGCAGTTTCTCAGAAAGCTTCTTTCCAGTTTTGAACGGAAGATATTTCCTTTTTCACCACAGCCCTCTATGGGCTTCCAAATATCGCTTTGCCAATTCCACAAGAACAGCCTTAGCGAAAGGCTTCTTGAAGGGAAAGATGTAACTCTGTGAGATGAATTCACAGAACACAGAGCAGTTTCTCAGAAAGCTTCTTTCCAGTTTTGAACGGAAGATATTTCCTTTTTCACCATAGCCCTCTATGGGCTTCCAAATATCCCTTTGCCAATTCCACAAGAACAGCCTTAGCGAAAGGCTTCTTGAAGGGAAAGATGTAACTCTGTGAGATGAATTCACAGAACACAGAGCAGTTTCTCAGAAAGCTTCTTTCCAGTTTTGAACGGAAGATATTTCCTTTTTTACCATAGCCGTCTATGGGCTTCCAAATATCCCTTTGCCAATTCCACAAGAACAGCCTTAGCGAAAGGCTTCTTGAAGGGAAAGATGTAACTCTGTGAGATGAATTCAAAGAACACAGAGCAGTTTCTCAGAAAGCTTCTTTCCAGTTTTGAACGGAAGATATTTCCTTTTTCACCATAGGCCTCTATGGGCTTCCAAATATCCCTTTGCCAATTCCAGAAGAACAGCCTTAGCGAAAGGCTTCTTGAAGGGAAAGATGTAACTCTGTGAGACGAATTCACAGAACACAGAGCAGTTTCTCAGAAAGCTTCTTTCCAGTTTTGAACGGAAGATATTTCCTTTTTCACCATAGCCCTCTATGGGCTTCCAAATATCGCTTTGCCAATTCCACAAGAACAGCCTTAGCGAAAGGCTTCTTGAAGGGAAAGATGTAACTCTGGGAGATGAATTCAGAGAACACAGAGCAGTTTCTCAGAAAGCTTCTTTCCAATTTTAAACGGAAGATATTTCCTTTTTCACCATAGGCCTCTATGGGCTTCCAAATATCGCTTTGCCAATTCCACAAGAACAGCCTTAGCGAAAGGCTTCTTGAAGGGAAAGATGTAACTCTGTGAGATGAATTCACAGAACACAGAGCAGTTTCTCAGAAAGCTTCTTTCCAGTTTTGAACGGAAGATATTTCCTTTTTCACCATAGCCCTCTATGGGCTTCAAAATATCCCTTTGCCAATTCCACAAGAACAGCCTTAGCGAAAGGCTTCTTGAAGGGAAAGATGTAACTCTGTGAGATGACTTCACAGAACACAGAGCAGTTTCTCAGAAAGCTTCTTTCCAGTTTTGAACGGAAGATATTTCCTTTTTCACCATAGCCCTCTATGGGCTTCCAAATATCCCTTGGCGAATTCCACAAGAACAGCCTTAGCGAAAGGCTTCTTGAAGGGAAAGATGTAACTCGGTGAGATGAATTCACAGAACACAGAGCAGTTTCTCAGAAAGCTTCTTTCCAGTTTTGAACGGAAGATATTTCCTTTTTCACCATAGGCCTCTATGGGCTTCAAAATATCCCTTTGCCAATTCCTGAAGAACAGCCTTAGCGAAAGGCTTCTTGAAGGGAAAGACGTAACTCTGTGAGATGAATTCACAGAACACAGAGCAGTTTCTCAGATGGCTTCTTTCCAGTTTTGAACGGAAGATATTTCCTTTTTCACCATAGCCGTCTAGGGGTTCCAAATATCCCTTTCCCAATTCCACAAGAACAGCCTTAGCGAAAGGCTTCTTGAAGGGAAAGATGTAACTCTGTGAGATGAATTAACAGAACACAGAGCAGTTTCTCAGAAAGCTTCTTTCCAGTTTTGAACGGAAGATATTTCCTTTTTCACCATAGCCCTCTATGGGCTTCCAAATATCCCTTTGCCAATTCCACAAGAACAGCCTTAGCGAAAGGCTTCTTGAAGGGAAAGATGTAACTCTGTGAGATGAATTAACAGAACAGAGAGCAGTTTCTCAGAAAGCTTCTTTCCAGTTTTGAACGGAAGATATTTCCTTTTTCACCATAGCCCTCTATGGGCTTCGAAATATCGCTTTGCCAATTCCACAAGAACAGCCTTAGCGAAAGGCTTCTTGAAGGGAAAGATGTAACTCTGTGAGATGAATTCACAGAACACAGAGCAGTTTCTCAGAAAGCTTCTTTCCAGTTTTGAACGGAAGATATTTCCTTTTTCACCATAGCCCTCTATGGGCTTCCAAATATCCCTTTGCCAATTCCAGAAGAACAGACTTAGCGAAAGGCTTCTTGAAGGGAAAGATGTAACTCTGTGAGATGAATTCACAGAACACAGAGCAGTTTCTCAGAAAGCTTCTTTACAGTTTTGAACGGAAGATATTTCCTTTTTTACCATAGCCGTCTATGGTCTTCCAAATATCCCTTTGCCAATTCCACAAGAACAGCCTTAGCGAAAGGCGTCTTGAAGGGAAGGATGTAACTCTGTGAGATGAATTAACAAAACACAGACCAGTTTCTTAGAAAGCTTCTTTCCAGTTTTGAACGGAAGATATTTCCTTTTTCACCATAGGCCTCTATGGGCTTCCAAATATCCCTTTGCCAATTCCACAAGAACAGACTTAGCGAAAGGCTTCTTGAAGGGAAAGATGTAACTCTGTGAGATGAATTAACAGAAATCAGAGCAGTTTCTCAGAAAGCTTCTTTCCAGTTTTGAACGGAAGATATTTCCTTTTTCACCATAGCCCTCTATGGGCTTCCAAATATCGCTTTGCCAATTCCACAAGAACAGCCTTAGCGAAAGGCTTCTTGAAGGGAAAGATGTAACTCTGTGAGATGAATTCACAGAACACAGAGCAGTTTCTCAGAAAGCTTCTTTCCAGTTTTGAACGGAAGATATTTCCTTTTTCACCATAGCCCTCTATGGGCTTCCAAATATCGCTTTGCCAATTCCACAAGAACAGCCTTAGCGAAAGGCTTCTTGAAGGGAAAGATGTAACTCTGTGAGATGAATTCACAGAACACAGAGCAGTTTCTCAGAAAGCTTCTTTCCAGTTTTGAACGGAAGATATTTCCTTTTTCACCATAGCCCTCTATGGGCTTCCAAATATCCCTTTGCCAATTCCACAAGAACAGCCTTAGCGAAAGGCTTCTTGAAGGGAAAGATGTAACTCTGTGAGATGAATTCACAGAACACAGAGCAGTTTCTCAGAAAGCTTCTTTCCAGTTTTGAACGGAAGATATTTCCTTTTTTACCATAGCCGTCTATGGGCTTCCAAATATCCCTTTGCCAATTCCACAAGAACAGCCTTAGCGAAAGGCTTCTTGAAGGGAAAGATGTAACTCTGTGAGATGAATTCAAAGAACACAGAGCAGTTTCTCAGAAAGCTTCTTTCCAGTTTTGAACGGAAGATATTTCCTTTTTCACCATAGGCCTCTATGGGCTTCCAAATATCCCTTTGCCAATTCCAGAAGAACAGCCTTAGCGAAAGGCTTCTTGAAGGGAAAGATGTAACTCTGTGAGACGAATTCACAGAACACAGAGCAGTTTCTCAGAAAGCTTCTTTCCAGTTTTGAACGGAAGATATTTCCTTTTTCACCATAGCCCTCTATGGGCTTCCAAATATCGCTTTGCCAATTCCACAAGAACAGCCTTAGCGAAAGGCTTCTTGAAGGGAAAGATGTAACTCTGGGAGATGAATTCAGAGAACACAGAGCAGTTTCTCAGAAAGCTTCTTTCCAGTTTTAAACGGAAGATATTTCCTTTTTCACCATAGGCCTCTATGGGCTTCCAAATATCCCTTTGTAAATTCCACAAGAACAGCCTTAGCGAAAGGATTCTTGAAGGGAAAGATGTAACTCTGTGAGATGAATTCACAGAACACAGAGCAGTGTCTCAGAAAGCTTCTTTCCAGTTATGAACGGAAGATATTTCCTTTTTCACCATAGCCCTCTATGGGCTTCCAAATATCCCTTTGCCAATTCCACAAGAACAGCCTTAGCGAAAGGCTTCTTGAAGGGAAAGATGTAACTCTGTGAGATGAATTCACAGAACACAGAGCAGTTTCTCAGAAAGCTTCTTTCCAGTTTTGAACGGAAGATATTTCCTTTTTCACCATAGCCCTCTATGGGCTTCCAAATATCCCTTTGCCAATTCCACAAAAACAGCCTTAGCGAAAGGCTTCTTGAAGGGAAAGATGTAACTCTTTGAGATGAATTCACAGAACACAGAGCAGTTTCTCAGAAAGCTTCTTTCCAGTTTTGAACGGAAGATATTTCCTTTTTCACCATATCCCTCTAGGGGTTCCAAATATCGCTTTGCCAATTCCACAAGAACAGCCTTAGAGAAAGGCTTCTTGAAGGGAAAGTTGTAACTCTGTGGGATGAATTCACAGAACACAGAGCAGTTTCTCAGAAAGCTTCTTTCCAGTTTGGAACGGAAGATATTTCCTTTTTCACCATAGGCCTCTATGGGCTTCAAAATATCCCTTTGCCAATTCCTGAAGAACAGCCTTAGCGAAAGGCTTCTTGAAGGGAAAGACGTAACTCTGTCAGATGAATTCACAGAACACAGAGCAGTTTCTCAGAAAGCTTCTTTCCAGTTTTGAACGGAAGATATTTCCTTTTTCACCATAGCCGTCTAGGGGTTCCAATTATCCCTTTCCCAATTCCACAAAAACAGCCTTAGCGAAAGGCTTCTTGAAGGGAAAGATGTAACTCTGTGAGATGAATTAACAGAACACAGAGCAGTGTCTCAGAAAGCTTCTTTCCAGTTTTGAACGGAAGATATTTCCTTTTACACCATAGCCGTCTATGGGCTTCCAAATATCCCTTTGCGAATTCCACAAGAACAGCCTTAGCGAAAGGCTTCTTGAAGGGAAAGATGTAACTCTGTGAGATGAATTCACAGAACACAGAGCAGTTTCTCAGAAAGCTTCTTACAGTTTTGAACGGAAGATATTTCCTTTTTCACCATAGCTCTCTATGGGCTTCCAAATATCCCTTTGCCAATTTCACAAGAACAGCCTTAGCGAAAGGCTTCTTGAAGGGAAAGATGTAACTCTGTGAGATCAATTCACAGAACACAGAGCAGTTTCTCAGAAAGCTTCTTTCCAGTTTTGAACGGAAGATATTTCCTTTTTCAACATAGCCCTCTATGGGCTTCCAAATATCCCTTTGCCAATTCCACAAGAACAGCCTTAGCGAAAGGCTTCTTGAAGGGAAAGATGTAACTCTGTGAGATGAATTCACAGAACACAGAGCAGTTTCTCAGAAAGCTTCTTTCCAGTTTTGAACGGAAGATATTTCCTTTTTCACCATAGCCCTCTATGGGCTTCCAAATATCCCTTTGCCAATTCCACAAGAACAGCCTTAGCGAAAGGCTTCTTGAAGGGAAAGATGTAACTTTGTGAGATGAATTCACAGAACACAGAGCAGTGTCTCAGAAAGCTTCTTTCCCGTTTTGAACGGAAGATATTTCCTTTTTCAACATAGCCCTCTATGGGATTCCAAATATCCCTTTGCCAATTCCTCAAGAACAGCCTTAGCGAAAGGCTTCTTGAAGGGAAAGATGTAACTCTGTGAGATGAATTCACAGAACACAGAGCAGTTTCTCAGAAAGCTTCTTTCCAGTTTTGAACGGAAGATATTTCCTTTTTTACCATAGCCGTCTATGGGCTTCCAAATATCCCTTTGCCAATTCCACAAGAACAGCCTTAGCGAAAGGCTTCTTGAAGGGAAAGATGTAACTCTGTGAGATGAATTCAAAGAACACAGAGCAGTTTCTCAGAAAGCTTCTTTCCAGTTTTGAACGGAAGATATTTCCTTTTTCACCATAGGCCTCTATGGGCTTCCAAATATCCCTTTGCCAATTCCAGAAGAACAGCCTTAGCGAAAGGCTTCTTGAAGGGAAAGATGTAACTCTGTGAGACGAATTCACAGAACACAGAGCAGTTTCTCAGAAAGCTTCTTTCCAGTTTTGAACGGAAGATATTTCCTTTTTCACCATAGCCCTCTATGGGCTTCCAAATATCGCTTTGCCAATTCCACAAGAACAGCCTTAGCGAAAGGCTTCTTGAAGGGAAAGATGTAACTCTGGGAGATGAATTCAGAGAACACAGAGCAGTGTCTCAGAAAGCTTCTTTCCAGTTATGAACGGAAGATATTTCCTTTTTCACCATAGCCCTCTATGGGCTTCCAAATATCCCTTTGCCAATTCCACAAGAACAGCCTTAGCGAAAGGCTTCTTGAAGGGAAAGATGTAACTCTGTGAGATGAATTCACAGAACACAGAGCAGTTTCTCAGAAAGCTTCTTTCCAGTTTTGAACGGAAGATATTTCCTTTTTCACCATAGCCCTCTATGGGCTTCCAAATATCCCTTTGCCAATTCCACAAAAACAGCCTTAGCGAAAGGCTTCTTGAAGGGAAAGATGTAACTCTTTGAGATGAATTCACAGAACACAGAGCAGTTTCTCAGAAAGCTTCTTTCCAGTTTTGAACGGAAGATATTTCCTTTTTCACCATATCCCTCTAGGGGTTCCAAATATCCCTTTGCCAATTCCACAAGAACAGCCTTAGAGAAAGGCTTCTTGAAGGGAAAGTTGTAACTCTGTGAGATGAATTCACAGAACACAGAGCAGTTTCTCAGAAAGCTTCTTTCCAGTTTTGAACGGAAGATATTTCCTTTTTCACCATAGCCCTCTATGGGTTTCCAAATATCTCTTTGCCAATTCCACAAGAACAGCCTTAGCGAAAGGCTTCTTGAAGGGAAAGATGTAACTCTGTGAGATGAATTAACAGAACACAGAGCAGTTTCTCAGAATGCTTCTTTCCAGTTTTGAACGGAAGATATTTCCTTTTTCACCATAGCCCTCTATGGGCTTCCAAATATCGCTTTGCCAATTCCACAAGAACAGCCTTAGCGAAAGGCTTCTTGAAGGGAAAGATGTAACTCTGTGGGATGAATTCACAGAACACAGAGCAGTTTCTCAGAAACCTTCTTTCCAGTTTGGAACGGAAGATATTTCCTTTTTCACCATAGGCCTCTATGGGCTTCAAAATATCCCTTTGCCAATTCCTGAAGAACAGCCTTAGCGAAAGGCTTCTTGAAGGGAAAGACGTAACTCTGTCAGATGAATTCACAGAACACAGAGCAGTTTCTCAGAAAGCTTCTTTCCAGTTTTGAACGGAAGATATTTCCTTTTTCACCATAGCCGTCTAGGGGTTCCAATTATCCCTTTCCCAATTCCACAAAAACAGCCTTAGCGAAAGGCTTCTTGAAGGGAAAGATGTAACTCTGTGAGATGAATTAACAGAACACAGAGCAGTTTCTCAGAAAGCTTCTTTCCAGTTTTGAACGGAAGATATTTCCTTTTTCACCATAGCCTTCTATGGGCTTCCAAATATCCCTTTGCCAATTCCACAAGAACAGACTTAGCGAAAGGCTTCTTGAAGGGAAAGATGTAACTCTGTGAGATGAATTCACAGAACACAGAGCAGTTTCTCAGAAAGCTTCTTTCCAGTTTTGAACGGAAGATATTTCCTTTTTTACCATAGCCGTCTATGGTCTTCCAAATATCCCTTTGCCAATTCCACAAGAACAGCCTTAGCGAAAGGCGTCTTGAAGGGAAAGATGTAACTCTGTGAGATGAATTAACAAAACACAGACCAGTTTCTCAGAAAGCTTCTTTCCAGTTTTGAACGGAAGATATTTCCTTTTTCACCATAGCCCTCTATGGGCTTCCAAATATCGCTTTGCCAATTCCACAAGAACAGCCTTAGCGAAAGGCTTCTTGAAGGGAAAGATGTAACTCTGTGAGATGAATTCACAGAACACAGAGCAGTTTCTCAGAAAGCTTCTTTCCAGTTTTGAACGGAAGATATTTCCTTTTACACCATAGCCGTCTATGGGCTTCCAAATATCCCTTTGCGAATTCCACAATAACAGCCTTAGCGAAAGGCTTCTTGAAGGGAAAGATGTAACTCTGTGAGATGAATTCACAGAACACAGAGCAGTTTCTCAGAAAGCTTCTTACAGTTTTGAACGGAAGATATTTCCTTTTTCACCATAGCTCTCTATGGGCTTCCAAATATCCCTTTGCCAATTTCACAAGAACAGCCTTAGCGAAAGGCTTCTTGAAGGGAAAGATGTAACTCTGTGAGATCAATTCACAGAACACAGAGCAGTTTCTCAGAAAGCTTCTTTCCAGTTTTGAACGGAAGATATTTCCTTTTTCAACATAGCCCTCTATGGGCTTCCAAATATCCCTTTGCCAATTCCACAAGAACAGCCTTAGCGAAAGGCTTCTTGAAGGGAAAGATGTAACTCTGTGAGATGAATTCACAGAACACAGAGCAGTTTCTCAGAAAGCTTCTTTCCAGTTTTGAACGGAAGATATTTCCTTTTTCACCATAGCCCTCTATGGGCTTCCAAATATCCCTTTGCCAATTCCACAAGAACAGCCTTAGCGAAAGGCTTCTTGAAGGGAAAGATGTAACTTTGTGAGATGAATTCACAGAACACAGAGCAGTGTCTCAGAAAGCTTCTTTCCCGTTTTGAACGGAAGATATTTCCTTTTTCAACATAGCCCTCTATGGGATTCCAAATATCCCTTTGCCAATTCCTCAAGAACAGCCTTAGCGAAAGGCTTCTTGAAGGGAAAGATGTAACTCTGTGAGATGAATTCACAGAACACAGAGCAGTTTCTCAGAAAGCTTCTTTCCAGTTTTGAACGGAAGATATTTCCTTTTTTACCATAGCCGTCTATGGGCTTCCAAATATCCCTTTGCCAATTCCACAAGAACAGCCTTAGCGAAAGGCTTCTTGAAGGGAAAGATGTAACTCTGTGAGATGAATTCAAAGAACACAGAGCAGTTTCTCAGAAAGCTTCTTTCCAGTTTTGAACGGAAGATATTTCCTTTTTCACCATAGGCCTCTATGGGCTTCCAAATATCCCTTTGCCAATTCCAGAAGAACAGCCTTAGCGAAAGACTTCTTGAAGGGAAAGATGTAACTCTGTGAGACGAATTCACAGAACACAGAGCAGTTTCTCAGAAAGCTTCTTTCCAGTTTTGAACGGAAGATATTTCCTTTTTCACCATAGCCCTCTATGGGCTTCCAAATATCGCTTTGCCAATTCCACAAGAACAGCCTTAGCGAAAGGCTTCTTGAAGGGAAAGATGTAACTCTGGGAGATGAATTCAGAGAACACAGAGCAGTTTCTCAGAAAGCTTCTTTCCAGTTTTAAACGGAAGATATTTCCTTTTTCACCATAGGCCTCTATGGGCTTCCAAATATCCCTTTGTAAATTCCACAAGAACAGCCTTAGCGAAAGGATTCTTGAAGGGAAAGATGTAACTCTGTGAGATGAATTCACAGAACACAGAGCAGTGTCTCAGAAAGCTTCTTTCCAGTTATGAACGGAAGATATTTCCTTTTTCACCATAGCCCTCTATGGGCTTCCAAATATCCCTTTGCCAATTCCACAAGAACAGACTTAGCGAAAGGCTTCTTGAAGGGAAAGATGTAACTCTGTGAGATGAATTCACAGAACACAGAGCAGTTTCTCAGAAAGCTTCTTTCCAGTTTTGAACGGAAGATATTTCCTTTTTCACCATAGCCCTCTATGGGCTTCCAAATATCCCTTTGCCAATTCCACAAAAACAGCCTTAGCGAAAGGCTTCTTGAAGGGAAAGATGTAACTCTTTGAGATGAATTCACAGAACACAGAGCAGTTTCTCAGAAAGCTTCTTTCCAGTTTTGAACGGAAGATATTTCCTTTTTCACCATATCCCTCTAGGGGTTCCAAATATCGCTTTGCCAATTCCACAAGAACAGCCTTAGCGAAAGGCTTCTTGAAGGGAAAGATGTAACTCTGTGGGATGAATTCACAGAACACAGAGCAGTTTCTCAGAAAGCTTCTTTCCAGTTTGGAACGGAAGATATTTCCTTTTTCACCATAGGCCTCTATGGGCTTCAAAATATCCCTTTGCCAATTCCTGAAGAACAGCCTTAGCGAAAGGCTTCTTGAAGGGAAAGACGTAACTCTGTCAGATGAATTCACAGAACACAGAGCAGTTTCTCAGAAAGCTTCTTTCCAGTTTTGAACGGAAGATATTTCCTTTTTCACCATAGCCGTCTAGGGGTTCCAATTATCCCTTTCCCAATTCCACAAAAACAGCCTTAGCGAAAGGCTTCTTGAAGGGAAAGATGTAACTCTGTGAGATGAATTAACAGAACACAGAGCAGTTTCTCAGAAAGCTTCTTTCCAGTTTTGAACGGAAGATATTTCCTTTTTCACCATAGCCTTCTATGGGCTTCCAAATATCCCTTTGCCAATTCCACAAGAACAGACTTAGCGAAAGGCTTCTTGAAGGGAAAGATGTAACTCTGTGAGATGAATTCACAGAACACAGAGCAGTTTCTCAGAAAGCTTCTTTCCAGTTTTGAACGGAAGATATTTCCTTTTTTACCATAGCCGTCTATGGTCTTCCAAATATCCCTTTGCCAATTCCACAAGAACAGCCTTAGCGAAAGGCGTCTTGAAGGGAAAGATGTAACTCTGTGAGATGAATTAACAAAACACAGACCAGTTTCTCAGAAAGCTTCTTTCCAGTTTTGAACGGAAGATATTTCCTTTTTCACCATAGCCCTCTATGGGCTTCCAAATATCGCTTTGCCAATTCCACAAGAACAGCCTTAGCGAAAGGCTTCTTGAAGGGAAAGATGTAACTCTGTGAGATGAATTCACAGAACACAGAGCAGTTTCTCAGAAAGCTTCTTTCCAGTTTTGAACGGAAGATATTTCCTTTTACACCATAGCCGTCTATGGGCTTCCAAATATCCCTTTGCGAATTCCACAAGAACAGCCTTAGCGAAAGGCTTCTTGAAGGGAAAGATGTAACTCTGTGAGATGAATTCACAGAACACAGAGCAGTTTCTCAGAAAGCTTCTTACAGTTTTGAACGGAAGATATTTCCTTTTTCACCATAGCTCTCTATGGGCTTCCAAATATCCCTTTGCCAATTTCACAAGAACAGCCTTAGCGAAAGGCTTCTTGAAGGGAAAGATGTAACTCTGTGAGATCAATTCACAGAACACAGAGCAGTTTCTCAGAAAGCTTCTTTCCAGTTTTGAACGGAAGATATTTCCTTTTTCACCATAGCCCTCTATGGGCTTCCAAATATCCCTTTGCCAATTCCACAAGAACAGCCTTAGCGAAAGGCTTCTTGAAGGGAAAGATGTAACTCTGTGAGATGAATTCACAGAACACAGAGCAGTTTCTCAGAAAGCTTCTTTCCAGTTTTGAACGGAAGATATTTCCTTTTTCACCATAGCCCTCTATGGGCTTCCAAATATCCCTTTGCCAATTCCACAAGAACAGCCTTAGCGAAAGGCTTCTTGAAGGGAAAGATGTAACTTTGTGAGATGAATTCACAGAACACAGAGCAGTGTCTCAGAAAGCTTCTTTCCCGTTTTGAACGGAAGATATTTCCTTTTTCAACATAGCCCTCTATGGGATTCCAAATATCCCTTTGCCAATTCCTCAAGAACAGCCTTAGCGAAAGGCTTCTTGAAGGGAAAGATGTAACTCTGTGAGATGAATTAACAGAACACAGAGCAGTTTCTCAGAAAGCTTCTTTCCAGTTTTGAACGGAAGATATTTCCTTTTTCACCATAGCCCTCTATGGGCTTCCAAATATCGCTTTGCCAATTCCACAAGAACAGCCTTAGCGAAAGGCTTCTTGAAGGGAAAGATGTAACTCTGTGAGATGAATTCACAGAACACCGAGCAGTTTCTCAGAAAGCTTCTTTCCAGTTTTGAACGGAAGATATTTCCTTTTACACCATAGCCGTCTATGGGCTTCCAAATATCCCTTTGCCAATTCCACAAGAACAGCCTTAGCGAAAGGCTTCTTGAAGGGAAAGATGTAACTCTGTGAGATGAATTAACAGAACACAGAGCAGGTTCTCAGAAAGCTTCTTTCCAGTTTTGAACGGAAGATATTTCCTTTTTCACCATAGCCCTCTATGGGCTTCCAAATATCCCTTTGCCAATTCCACAAGAACAGCCTTAGCGAAAGGCTTCTTGAAGGGAAAGATGTAACTCTGTGAGATGAATTAACAGAACACAGAGCAGTTTCTCAGAAAGCTTCCTTCCAGTTTTGAACGGATGATATTTCCTTTTTCACCATAGCCCTCTATGGGCTTCCAAATATCCCTTTGCCAATTCCACAAGAACAGCCTTAGCGAAAGGCTTCTTGAAGGGAAAGATGTAACTCTGTGAGATGAATTAAGAGAACACAGAGCAGTTTCTCAGAAAGCTTCTTTCCAGTTTTGAACGGAAGGTATTTCCTTTTTTACCAAAGCCGTCTATGGGCTTCCAAATATCCCTTTGCCAATTCCACAAGAACAGCCTTAGCGAAAGGCGTCTTGAAGGGAAAGATGTAACTCTGTGAGATGAATTAACAAAACAAAGACCAGTTTCTCAGAAAGCTTCTTTCCCGTTTTGAACGGAAGATATTTCCTTTTTCACCATAGCCCTCTATGGGCTTCCAAATATCCCTTTGCCAATTCCACAAGAACAGCCTTAGCGAAAGGCTTCTTGAAGGGAAAGATGTAACTCTGTGAGATGAATTAACAGAACACAGAGCAGTTTCTCAGAAAGCTTCTTTCCAGTTTTGAACGGAAGATATTTCCTTTTTCACCATAGCCCTCTATGGGCTTCCAAATATCGCTTTGCCAATTCCACAAGAACAGCCTTAGCGAAAGGCTTCTTGAAGGGAAAGATGTAACTCTGTGAGATGAATTCACAGAACACCGAGCAGTTTCTCAGAAAGCTTCTTTCCAGTTTTGAACGGAAGATATTTCCTTTTACACCATAGCCGTCTATGGGCTTCAAAATATCCCTTTGCCAATTCCACAAGAACAGCCTTAGCGAAAGGCTTCTTGAAGGGAAAGATGTAACTCTGTGAGATGAATTAACAGAACACAGAGCAGGTTCTCAGAAAGCTTCTTTCCAGTTTTGAACGGAAGATATTTCCTTTTTCACCATAGCCCTCTATGGGCTTCCAAATATCCCTTTGCCAATTCCACAAGAACAGCCTTAGCGAAAGGCTTCTTGAAGGGAAAGATGTAACTCTGTGAGATGAATTCACAGAGCACAGAGCAGTGTCTCAGAAAGCTTCTTTCCAGTTTTGAACGGAAGATATTTCCTTTTTCACCATAGCCCTCTATGGGCTTCCAAATATCCCTTTGCCAATTCCACAAAAACAGCCTTAGCGAAAGGCTTCTTGAAGGGAAAGATGTAACTCTGTGAGATGAATTCACAGAACACAGAGCAGGTTCTCAGAAAGCTTCTTTCCAGTTTTGAACGGAAGATATTTCCTTTTTCACCATAGCCCTCTATGGGCTTCCAAATATCCCTTTGCCAATTCCACAAGAACAGCCTTAGCGAAAGGCTTCTTGAAGGGAAAGATGTAACACTGTGGGATGAGTTAACAGAACACAGAGCAGTTTCCAGAAAGCTTCTTTCCAGTTTTGAACGGAAGATATTTCCTTTTTCACCATAGCCCTCTATGAGCTTCCAAATATCCCTTTGCCAATTCCACAAGAACAGCCTTAGCGAAAGGCTTCTTAAAGGGAAAGATGTAACTCTGTGAGATGAATTCACAGAAAACAGAGCAGTTTCTCAGAAAGCTTCTTTCCAGTTTTGAACGGAAGATATTTCCTTTTTCACCATAGCCCTCTAGGGGATTCCAAATATCCCTTTGCCAATTCCACAAGAACAGCCTTAGCGAAAGGCTTCTTGAAGGGAAAGATGTAACTCTGTGAGATGAATTAACAGAACACAGGGCAGTTTCTCAGAAAGCTTCTTTCCAGTTTTGAACGGAAGATATTTCCTTTTTCACCATAGCCCTCTATGGGCTTCCAAATATCGCTTTGCCAATTCCACAAGAACAGCCTTAGCGAAAGGCTTCTTGAAGGGAAAGATGTAACTCTGTGAGATGAATTCACAGAACACCGAGCAGTTTCTCAGAAAGCTTCTTTCCAGTTTTGAACGGAAGATATTTCCTTTTACACCATAGCCGTCTATGGGCTTCCAAATATCCCTTTGCCAATTCCACAAGAACAGCCTTAGCGAAAGGCTTCTTGAAGGGAAAGATGTAACTCTGTGAGATGAATTAACAGAACACAGAGCAGGTTCTCAGAAAGCTTCTTTCCAGTTTTGAACGGAAGATACTTCCTTTTTCACCATAGCCCTCTATGGGCTTCCAAATATCCCTTTGCCAATTCCACAAGAACAGCCTTAGCGAAAGGCTTCTTGAAGGGAAAGATGTAACTCTGTGAGATGAATTAACAGAACACAGAGCAGTTTCTCAGAAAGCTTCCTTCCAGTTTTGAACGGATGATATTTCCTTTTTCACCATAGCCCTCTATGGGCTTCCAAATATCCCTTTGCCAATTCCACAAGAACAGCCTTAGCGAAAGGCTTCTTGAAGGGAAAGATGTAACTCTGTGAGATGAATTAAGAGAATACAGAGCAGTTTCTCAGAAAGCTTCTTTCCAGTTTTGAACGGAAGGTATTTCCTTTTTTACCAAAGCCGTCTATGGGCTTCCAAATATCCCTTTGCCAATTCCACAAGAACAGCCTTAGCGAAAGGCGTCTTGAAGGGAAAGATGTAACTCTGTGAGATGAATTAACAAAACAAAGACCAGTTTCTCAGAAAGCTTCTTTCCCGTTTTGAACGGAAGATATTTCCTTTTTCACCATAGCCCTCTATGGGCTTCCAAATATCCCTTTGCCAATTCCACAAGAACAGCCTTAGCGAAAGGCTTCTTGAAGGGAAAGATGTAACTCTGTGAGATGAATTAACAGAACACAGAGCAGTTTCTCAGAAAGCTTCTTTCCAGTTTTGAACGGAAGATATTTCCTTTTTCACCATAGCCCTCTATGGGCTTCCAAATATCGCTTTGCCAATTCCACAAGAACAGCCTTAGCGAAAGGCTTCTTGAAGGGAAAGATGTAACTCTGTGAGATGAATTCACAGAACACCGAGCAGTTTCTCAGAAAGCTTCTTTCCAGTTTTGAACGGAAGATATTTCCTTTTACACCATAGCCGTCTATGGGCTTCCAAATATCCCTTTGCCAATTCCACAAGAACAGCCTTAGCGAAAGGCTTCTTGAAGGGAAAGATGTAACTCTGTGAGATGAATTAACAGAACACAGAGCAGGTTCTCAGAAAGCTTCTTTCCAGTTTTGAACGGAAGATATTTCCTTTTTCACCATAGCCCTCTATGGGCTTCCAAATATCCCTTTGCCAATTCCACAAGAACAGCCTTAGCGAAAGGCTTCTTGAAGGGAAAGATGTAACTCTGTGAGATGAATTCACAGAGCACAGAGCAGTGTCTCAGAAAGCTTCTTTCCAGTTTTGAACGGAAGATATTTCCTTTTTCACCATAGGCCTCTATGGGCTTCCAAATATCCCTTTGCCAATTCCACAAGAACAGCCTTAGCGAAAGGCTTCTTGAAGGGAAAGATGTAACTCTGTGAGATGAATTCACAGAACACAGAGCAGTTTCTCAGAAAGCTTCTTTCCAGTTTTGAACGGAAGATATTTGGTTTTTCACCATAGCCCTCTATGGGCTTCCAAATATCCCTTTGCCAATTCCACAAGAACAGCCTTAGCGAAAGGCTTCTTAAAGGGAAAGATGTAACTCTGTGAGATGAATTCACAGAAAACAGAGCAGTTTCTCAGAAAGCTTCTTTCCAGTTTTGAACGGAAGATATTTCCTTTTTCACCATAGCCCTCTAGGGGCTTCCAAATATCCCTTTGCCAATTCTACAAGAACAGCCTTAGCGAAAGGCTTCTTGAAGGGAAAGATGTAACTCTGTGAGATGAATTAACAGAACACAGGGCAGTTTCTCAGAAAGCTTCTTTCCAGTTTTGAACGGAAGATATTTCCTTTTTCACCATAGCCCTCTATGGGCTTCCAAATATCGCTTTGCCAATTCCACAAGAACAGCCTTAGCGAAAGGCTTCTTGAAGGGAAAGATGTAACTCTGTGAGATGAATTCACAGAACACAGAGCAGTTTCTCAGAAAGCTTCTTTCCAGTTTTGAACGGAAGATATTTCCTTTTACACCATAGCCGTCTATGGGCTTCCAAATATCCCTTTGCGAATTCCACAAGAACAGCCTTAGCGAAAGGCTTCTTGAAGGGAAAGATGTAACTCTGTGAGATGAATTCACAGAACACAGAGCAGTTTCTCAGAAAGCTTCTTACAGTTTTGAACGGAAGATATTTCCTTTTTCACCATAGCTCTCTATGGGCTTCCAAATATCCCTTTGCCAATTCCACAAGAACAGCCTTAGCGAAAGGCTTCTTGAAGGGAAAGATGTAACTCTGTGAGATGAATTAACAGAACACAGAGCAGTTTCTCAGAAAGCTTCTTTCCAGTTTTGAACGGAAGTTATTTCCTTTTTCACCATAGCCCTCTATGGGCTTCCAAATATCGCTTTGCCAATTCCACAAGAACAGCCTTAGCGAAAGGCTTCTTGAAGGGAAAGATGTAACTCTGTGAGATGAATTCACAGAACACCGAGCAGTTTCTCAGAAAGCTTCTTTCCAGTTTTGAACGGAAGATATTTCCTTTTACACCATAGCCGTCTATGGGCTTCCAAATATCCCTTTGCCAATTCCACAAGAACAGCCTTAGCGAAAGGCTTCTTGAAGGGAAAGATGTAACTCTGTGAGATGAATTAACAGAACACAGAGCAGTTTCTCAGAAAGCTTCTTTCCAGTTTTGAACGGAAGATATTTCCTTTTTTACCATAGCCCTCTAAGGGCTTCCAAATATCCCTTTGCCAATTCCACAAGAACAGCCTTAGCGAAAGGCTTCTTGAAGGGAAAGATGTAACTCTGTGATATGAATTCACAAAACACAGAGCAGTTTCTCAGAAAGCTTCTTTCCAGTTTTGAACGGAAGATATTTCCTTTTTCACCATAGCCCTCTATGGGCTTCCAAATATCCCTTTGCCAATTCCACAAGAACAGCCTTAGCGAAAGGCTTCTTGAAGGGAAAGATGTCTCTCTGTGAGATGAATTCACAGAACACAGAGCAGTTTCTCAGAAAGCTTCTTTCCAGTTTTGAACGGAAGATATTTCCTTTTTCACCATAGGCCTCTATGGGCTTCCAAATATCGCTTTGCCAATTCCACAAGAACAGCCTTAGCGAAAGGCTTTTTGAAGGGAAAGATGTACCTTTGTGAGATGAATTAAAAAAGCACAGACCAGTTTCTCAGGAAGCTTCTTTCCAGTTTTGAACGGAAGATATTTCCTTTTTCACCATAGCCCTCTATGGGCTTCCAAATATCCCTTTGCCAATTCCAAAAGAAGAGACTTAGCGAAAGGCTTCTTGAAGGGAAAGATGTAACTCTGTGAGATGAATTCACAGAACACAGAGCAGTTTCTCAGAAAGCTTCTTTCCAGTTTTGAATGGAAGATATTTCCTTTTTCACCATAGCCGTTTATGGGCTTCCAAATATCCCTTTGCCAATTCCTCAAGAACAGCCTTAGCGAAAGGCTTCTTGAAGGGAAAGATGTAACTCTGTGAGATGAATTAACGGAACACAGAGCAGTTTCTCAGAAAGCTTCTTTCCAGTTTTGAACGGAAGATATTTCCTTTTTCACCATAGCCCTCTATGGGCTTCCAAATATCCCTGGTCCAATTCCACAAGAACAGCCTTAGCGAAAGGCTTCTTGAAGGGAAAGATGTAACTCTGTGAGATGAATTAACAGAACACAGAGCAGTTTCTCAGAAAGCTTCTTTCCAGTTTTGAACGGAAGATATTTCCTTTTTCACCATAGCCCTTTATGGGCTTCCAAATATCGCTTTGCCAATTCCACAAGAACAGCCTTAGCGAAAGGCTTCTTGAAGGGAAAGATGTAACTCTGTGAGATGAATTCACAGAACACCGAGCAGTTTCTCAGAAAGCTTCTTTCCAGTTTTGAACGGAAGATATTTCCTTTTACACCATAGCCGTCTATGGGCTTCCAAATATCCCTTTGCCAATTCCACAAGAACAGCCTTAGCGAAAGGCTTCTTGAAGGGAAAGATGTAACTCTGTGAGATGAATTAACAGAACACAGAGCAGGTTCTCAGAAAGCTTCTTTCCAGTTTTGAACGGAAGATATTTCCTTTTTCACCATAGCCCTCTATGGGCTTCCAAATATCCCTTTGCCAATTCCACAAGAACAGCCTTAGCGAAAGGCTTCTTGAAGGGAAAGATGTAACTCTGTGAGATGAATTAACAGAACACAGAGCAGTTTCTCAGAAAGCTTCTTTCCAGTTTTGAACGGATGATATTTCCTTTTTCACCATAGCCCTCTAGGGGTTCCAAATATCCCTTTGCCAATTCCACAAGAACAGCCTTAGCGAAAGGCTTCTTGAAGGGAAAGGTGTAACTCTGTGAGATGAATTAAGAGAACACAGAGCAGTTTCTCAGAAAGCTTCTTTCCAGTTTTGAACGGAAGGTATTTCCTTTTTCACCATAGCCGTCTATGGGCTTCCAAATATCCCTTTGCCAATTCCACAAGAACAGCCTTAGCGAAAGGCGTCTTGAAGGGAAAGATGTAACTCTGTGAGATGAATTAACAAAACAAAGACCAGTTTCTCAGAAAGCTTCTTTCCCGTTTTGAACGGAAGATATTTCCTTTTTCACCATAGCCCTCTATGGGGTTCCAAATATCCCTTTGCCAATCCACAAGAACAGCCTTAGCGAAAGGCTTCTTGAAGGGAAAGATGTAACTCTGTGAGATGAATTAACAGAACACAGAGCAGTTTCTCAGAAAGCTTCTTTCCAGTTTTGAACGGAAGATATTTCCTTTTTCACCATAGCCCTCTATGGGCTTCCAAATATCGCTTTGCCAATTCCACAAGAACAGCCTTAGCGAAAGGCTTCTTGAAGGGAAAGATGTAACTCTGTGAGATGAATTCACAGAACACCGAGCAGTTTCTCAGAAAGCTTCTTTCCAGTTTTGAACGGAAGATATTTCCTTTTACACCATAGCCGTCTATGGGCTTCCAAATATCCCTTTGCCAATTCCACAAGAACAGCCTTAGCGAAAGGCTTCTTGAAGGGAAAGATGTAACTCTGTGAGATGAATTAACAGAACACAGAGCAGTTTCTCAGAAAGCTTCTTTCCAGTTTTGAACGGAAGATATTTCCTTTTTCACCATAGCCCTCTATGGGCTTCCAAATATCCCTTTGCCAATTCCACAAGAACAGCCTTAGCGAAAGGCTTCTTGAAGGGAAAGATGTAACTCTGTGAGATGAATTCACAGAGCACAGAGCAGTGTCTCAGAAAGCTTCTTTCCAGTTTTGAACGGAAGATATTTCCTTTTTCACAATAGCCCTCTATGGGCTTCCAAATATCTCTTTGCCAATTCCACAAGAACAGCCTTAGCGAAAGGCTTCTTGACGGGAAAGATGTAACTCTGTGAGATGAATTAACAGAACACAGACCAGTTTCTCAGAAAGCTTCTTTCCAGTTTTGAACGGAAGATATTTCCTTTTTCACCATAGCCCTCTATGGGCTTCCAAATATCTCTTTGCCAATTCCACAAGAACTGCCTTAGCGAAAGGCTTCTTGAAGGGAAAGATGTAACTCTGTGAGATGAATTCACAGAACACAGACCAGTTTCTCAGAAAGCTTCTTTCCAGTTTTGAACGGAAGATATTTCCATTTTCACCATAGCCCTCTATGGGCTTCCAAATATCGCTTTGCCAATTCCACAAGAACAGCCTTAGCGAAAGGCTGCTTGAAGGGAAAGATGTAACTCTGTGAGATGAATTCACAGAACACAGAGCAGTTTCTCAGAAAGCTTCTTTCCAGTTTTGAACGGTAGATATTTCCTTTTTCACCATAGCCGTCTATGGTCTTCCAAATATCCCTTTGCCAATTCCACAAGAACAGCCTTAGCGAAAGGCTTCTTGAAGGGAAAGATGTAACTATGTGAGATGAATTCACAGAACACAGAGCAGTTTCTTAGAAAGCTTCTTTCCAGTTTTGAACGGAAGATATTTCCTTTTTCACCATAGCCCTCTATGGGCTTCCAAATATCGCTTTGCCAATTCCACAAGAACAGCCTTAGCGAAAGGCTTCTTGAAGGGAAAGATGTAACTCTGTGAGATGAATTAAGAGAACACAGAGCAGTTTCTCAGAAAGCTTCTTTCCAGTTTTGAACGGAAGGTATTTCCTTTTTTACCATAGCCGTCTATGGGCTTCCAAATATCCCTTTGCCAATTATACAAGAACAGCCTTAGCGAAAGGCGTCTTGAAGGGAAAGATGTAACTCTGTGAGATGAATTAACAAAACAAAGACCAGTTTCTCAGAAAGCTTCTTTCCCGTTTTGAACGGAAGATATTTCCTTTTTCACCATAGCCCTCTATGGGCTTCCAAATATCCCTTTGCCAATTCCACAAGAACAGCCTTAGCGAAAGGCTTCTTGAAGGGAAAGATGTAACTCTGTGAGATGAATTAACAGAACACAGAGCAGTTTCTCAGAAAGCTTCTTTCCAGTTTTGAACGGAAGATATTTCCTTTTTCACCATAGCCCTCTATGGGCTTCCAAATATCGCTTTGCCAATTCCACAAGAACAGCCTTAGCGAAAGGCTTCTTGAAGGGAAAGATGTAACTCTGTGAGATGAATTCACAGAACACCGAGCAGTTTCTCAGAAAGCTTCTTTCCAGTTTTGAACGGAAGATATTTCCTTTTACACCATAGCCGTCTATGGGCTTCCAAATATCCCTTTGCCAATTCCACAAGAACAGCCTTAGCGAAAGGCTTCTTGAAGGGAAAGATGTAACTCTGTGAGATGAATTAACAGAACACAGAGCAGGTTCTCAGAAAGCTTCTTTCCAGTTTTGAACGGAAGATATTTCCTTTTTCACCATAGCCCTCTATGGGCTTCCAAATATCCCTTTGCCAATTCCACAAGAACAGCCTTAGCGAAAGGCTTCTTGAAGGGAAAGATGTAACTCTGTGAGATGAATTCACAGAGCACAGAGCAGTGTCTCAGAAAGCTTCTTTCCAGTTTTGAACGGAAGATATTACCTTTTTCACCATAGGCCTCTATGGGCTTCCAAATATCCCTTTGCCAATTCCACAAGAACAGCCTTAGCGAAAGGCTTCTTGAAGGGAAAGATGTAACTCTGTGAGATGAATTCACAGAACACAGAGGAGTTTCTCAGAAAGCTTCTTTCCAGTTTTGAACGGAAGATATTTCGTTTTTCACCATAGCCCTCTATGGGCTTCCAAATATCCCTTTGCCAATTCCACAAGAACAGCCTTAGCGAAAGGCTTCTTAAAGGGAAAGATGTAACTCTGTGAGATGAATTCACAGAAAACAGAGCAGTTTCTCAGAAAGCTTCTTTCCAGTTTTGAACGGAAGATATTTCCTTTTTCACCATAGCCCTCTAGGGGCTTCCAAATATCCCTTTGCCAATTCCACAAGAACAGCCTTAGCGAAAGGCTTCTTGAAGGGAAAGATGTAACTCTGTGAGATGAATTAACAGAACACAGGGCAGTTTCTCAGAAAGCTTCTTTCCAGTTTTGAACGGAAGATATTTCCTTTTTCACCATAGCCCTCTATGGGCTTCCAAATATCCCTTTGCCAATTCCACAAGAACAGCCTTAGCGAAAGGCTTCTTGAAGGGAAAGATGTAACTCTGTGAGATGAATTCACAGAACACAGAGCAGTTTCTCAGAAAGCTTCTTTCCAGTTTTGAACGGAAGTTATTTCCTTTTACACCATAGCCGTCTATGGGCTTCCAAATATCCCTTTGCGAATTCCACAAGAACAGCCTTAGCGAAAGGCTTCTTGAAGGGAAAGATGTAACTCTGTGAGATGAATTCACAGAACACAGAGCAGTTTCTCAGAAAGCTTCTTACAGTTTTGAACGGAAGATATTTCCTTTTTCACCATAGCTCTCTATGGGCTTCCAAATATCCCTTTGCCAATTCCACAAGAACAGCCTTAGCGAAAGGCTTCTTGAAGGGAAAGATGTAACTCTGTGAGATGAATTAACAGAACACAGAGCAGTTTCTCAGAAAGCTTCTTTCCAGTTTTGAACGGAAGTTATTTCCTTTTTCACCATAGCCCTCTATGGGCTTCCAAATATCGCTTTGCCAATTCCACAAGAACAGCCTTAGCGAAAGGCTTCTTGAAGGGAAAGATGTAACTCTGTGAGATGAATTCACAGAACACCGAGCAGTTTCTCAGAAAGCTTCTTTCCAGTTTTGAACGGAAGATATTTCCTTTTACACCATAGCCGTCTATGGGCTTCCAAATATCCCTTTGCCAATTCCACAAGAACAGCCTTAGCGAAAGGCTTCTTGAAGGGAAAGATGTAACTCTGTGAGATGAATTAACAGAACACAGAGCAGGTTCTCAGAAAGCTTCTTTCCAGTTTTGAACGGAAGATATTTCCTTTTTCACCATAGCCCTCTATGGGCTTCCAAATATCCCTTTGCCAATTCCACAAGAACAGCCTTAGCGAAAGGCTTCTTGAAGGGAAAGATGTAACTCTGTGAGATGAATTCACAGAGCACAGAGCAGTGTCTCAGAAAGCTTCTTTCCAGTTTTGAACGGAAGATATTTCCTTTTTCACCATAGGCCTCTATGGGCTTCCAAATATCCCTTTGCCAATTCCACAAGAACAGCCTTAGCGAAAGGCTTCTTGAAGGGAAAGATGTAACTCTGTGAGATGAATTCACAGAACACAGAGCAGTTTCTCAGAAAGCTTCTTTCCAGTTTTGAACGGAAGATATTTCGTTTTTCACCATAGCCCTCTATGGGCTTCCAAATATCCCTTTGCCAATTCCACAAGAACAGCCTTAGCGAAAGGCTTCTTGAAGGGAAAGATGTAACTCTGTGAGATGAATTCACAGAACACAGAGCAGTTTCTCAGAAAGTTTCTTTCCAGTTTTTAACGGAAGATATTTCCTTTTTCACCATAGCCCTCTATGGGCTTCCAAATATCCCTGGTCCAATTCCACAAGAACAGCCTTAGCGAAAGGCTTCTTGAAGGGAAAGATGTAACTCTGTGAGATGAATTAACAGAACACAGAGCAGTTTCTCAGAAAGCTTCTTTCCAGTTTTGAACGGAAGATATTTCCTTTTTCACCATAGCCCTTTATGGGCTTCCAAATATCGCTTTGCCAATTCCACAAGAACAGCCTTAGCGAAAGGCTTCTTGAAGGGAAAGATGTAACTCTGTGAGATGAATTCACAGAACACCGAGCAGTTTCTCAGAAAGCTTCTTTCCAGTTTTGAACGGAAGATATTTCCTTTTACACCATAGCCGTCTATGGGCTTCCAAATATCCCTTTGCCAATTCCACAAGAACAGCCTTAGCGAAAGGCTTCTTGAAGGGAAAGATGTAACTCTGTGAGATGAATTAACAGAACACAGAGCAGGTTCTCAGAAAGCTTCTTTCCAGTTTTGAACGGAAGATATTTCCTTTTTCACCATAGCCCTCTATGGGCTTCCAAATATCCCTTTGCCAATTCCACAAGAACAGCCTTAGCGAAAGGCTTCTTGAAGGGAAAGATGTAACTCTGTGAGATGAATTAACAGAACACAGAGCAGTTTCTCAGAAAGCTTCTTTCCAGTTTTGAACGGATGATATTTCCTTTTTCACCATAGCCCTCTAGGGGTTCCAAATATCCCTTTGCCAATTCCACAAGAACAGCCTTAGCGAAAGGCTTCTTGAAGGGAAAGGTGTAACTCTGTGAGATGAATTAAGAGAACACAGAGCAGTTTCTCAGAAAGCTTCTTTCCAGTTTTGAACGGAAGGTATTTCCTTTTTCACCATAGCCGTCTATGGGCTTCCAAATATCCCTTTGCCAATTCCACAAGAACAGCCTTAGCGAAAGGCGTCTTGAAGGGAAAGATGTAACTCTGTGAGATGAATTAACAAAACAAAGACCAGTTTCTCAGAAAGCTTCTTTCCCGTTTTGAACGGAAGATATTTCCTTTTTCACCATAGCCCTCTATGGGGTTCCAAATATCCCTTTGCCAATCCACAAGAACAGCCTTAGCGAAAGGCTTCTTGAAGGGAAAGATGTAACTCTGTGAGATGAATTAACAGAACACAGAGCAGTTTCTCAGAAAGCTTCTTTCCAGTTTTGAACGGAAGATATTTCCTTTTTCACCATAGCCCTCTATGGGCTTCCAAATATCGCTTTGCCAATTCCACAAGAACAGCCTTAGCGAAAGGCTTCTTGAAGGGAAAGATGTAACTCTGTGAGATGAATTCACAGAACACCGAGCAGTTTCTCAGAAAGCTTCTTTCCAGTTTTGAACGGAAGATATTTCCTTTTACACCATAGCCGTCTATGGGCTTCCAAATATCCCTTTGCCAATTCCACAAGAACAGCCTTAGCGAAAGGCTTCTTGAAGGGAAAGATGTAACTCTGTGAGATGAATTAACAGAACACAGAGCAGTTTCTCAGAAAGCTTCTTTCCAGTTTTGAACGGAAGATATTTCCTTTTTCACCATAGCCCTCTATGGGCTTCCAAATATCCCTTTGCCAATTCCACAAGAACAGCCTTAGCGAAAGGCTTCTTGAAGGGAAAGATGTAACTCTGTGAGATGAATTCACAGAGCACAGAGCAGTGTCTCAGAAAGCTTCTTTCCAGTTTTGAACGGAAGATATTTCCTTTTTCACAATAGCCCTCTATGGGCTTCCAAATATCTCTTTGCCAATTCCACAAGAACAGCCTTAGCGAAAGGCTTCTTGACGGGAAAGATGTAACTCTGTGAGATGAATTAACAGAACACAGACCAGTTTCTCAGAAAGCTTCTTTCCAGTTTTGAACGGAAGATATTTCCTTTTTCACCATAGCCCTCTATGGGCTTCCAAATATCTCTTTGCCAATTCCACAAGAACTGCCTTAGCGAAAGGCTTCTTGAAGGGAAAGATGTAACTCTGTGAGATGAATTCACAGAACACAGACCAGTTTCTCAGAAAGCTTCTTTCCAGTTTTGAACGGAAGATATTTCCATTTTCACCATAGCCCTCTATGGGCTTCCAAATATCGCTTTGCCAATTCCACAAGAACAGCCTTAGCGAAAGGCTGCTTGAAGGGAAAGATGTAACTCTGTGAGATGAATTCACAGAACACAGAGCAGTTTCTCAGAAAGCTTCTTTCCAGTTTTGAACGGAAGATATTTCCTTTTTCACCATAGCCGTCTATGGTCTTCCAAATATCCCTTTGCCAATTCCACAAGAACAGCCTTAGCGAAAGGCTTCTTGAAGGGAAAGATGTAACTATGTGAGATGAATTCACAGAACACAGAGCAGTTTCTTAGAAAGCTTCTTTCCAGTTTTGAACGGAAGATATTTCCTTTTTCACCATAGCCCTCTATGGGCTTCCAAATATCGCTTTGCCAATTCCACAAGAACAGCCTTAGCGAAAGGCTTCTTGAAGGGAAAGATGTAACTCTGTGAGATGAATTAAGAGAACACAGAGCAGTTTCTCAGAAAGCTTCTTTCCAGTTTTGAACGGAAGGTATTTCCTTTTTTACCATAGCCGTCTATGGGCTTCCAAATATCCCTTTGCCAATTATACAAGAACAGCCTTAGCGAAAGGCGTCTTGAAGGGAAAGATGTAACTCTGTGAGATGAATTAACAAAACAAAGACCAGTTTCTCAGAAAGCTTCTTTCCCGTTTTGAACGGAAGATATTTCCTTTTTCACCATAGCCCTCTATGGGCTTCCAAATATCCCTTTGCCAATTCCACAAGAACAGCCTTAGCGAAAGGCTTCTTGAAGGGAAAGATGTAACTCTGTGAGATGAATTAACAGAACACAGAGCAGTTTCTCAGAAAGCTTCTTTCCAGTTTTGAACGGAAGATATTTCCTTTTTCACCATAGCCCTCTATGGGCTTCCAAATATCGCTTTGCCAATTCCACAAGAACAGCCTTAGCGAAAGGCTTCTTGAAGGGAAAGATGTAACTCTGTGAGATGAATTCACAGAACACCGAGCAGTTTCTCAGAAAGCTTCTTTCCAGTTTTGAACGGAAGATATTTCCTTTTACACCATAGCCGTCTATGGGCTTCCAAATATCCCTTTGCCAATTCCACAAGAACAGCCTTAGCGAAAGGCTTCTTGAAGGGAAAGATGTAACTCTGTGAGATGAATTAACAGAACACAGAGCAGGTTCTCAGAAAGCTTCTTTCCAGTTTTGAACGGAAGATATTTCCTTTTTCACCATAGCCCTCTATGGGCTTCCAAATATCCCTTTGCCAATTCCACAAGAACAGCCTTAGCGAAAGGCTTCTTGAAGGGAAAGATGTAACTCTGTGAGATGAATTCACAGAGCACAGAGCAGTGTCTCAGAAAGCTTCTTTCCAGTTTTGAACGGAAGATATTACCTTTTTCACCATAGGCCTCTATGGGCTTCCAAATATCCCTTTGCCAATTCCACAAGAACAGCCTTAGCGAAAGGCTTCTTGAAGGGAAAGATGTAACTCTGTGAGATGAATTCACAGAACACAGAGGAGTTTCTCAGAAAGCTTCTTTCCAGTTTTGAACGGAAGATATTTCGTTTTTCACCATAGCCCTCTATGGGCTTCCAAATATCCCTTTGCCAATTCCACAAGAACAGCCTTAGCGAAAGGCTTCTTAAAGGGAAAGATGTAACTCTGTGAGATGAATTCACAGAAAACAGAGCAGTTTCTCAGAAAGCTTCTTTCCAGTTTTGAACGGAAGATATTTCCTTTTTCACCATAGCCCTCTAGGGGCTTCCAAATATCCCTTTGCCAATTCCACAAGAACAGCCTTAGCGAAAGGCTTCTTGAAGGGAAAGATGTAACTCTGTGAGATGAATTAACAGAACACAGGGCAGTTTCTCAGAAAGCTTCTTTCCAGTTTTGAACGGAAGATATTTCCTTTTTCACCATAGCCCTCTATGGGCTTCCAAATATCCCTTTGCCAATTCCACAAGAACAGCCTTAGCGAAAGGCTTCTTGAAGGGAAAGATGTAACTCTGTGAGATGAATTCACAGAACACAGAGCAGTTTCTCAGAAAGCTTCTTTCCAGTTTTGAACGGAAGTTATTTCCTTTTACACCATAGCCGTCTATGGGCTTCCAAATATCCCTTTGCGAATTCCACAAGAACAGCCTTAGCGAAAGGCTTCTTGAAGGGAAAGATGTAACTCTGTGAGATGAATTCACAGAACACAGAGCAGTTTCTCAGAAAGCTTCTTACAGTTTTGAACGGAAGATATTTCCTTTTTCACCATAGCTCTCTATGGGCTTCCAAATATCCCTTTGCCAATTCCACAAGAACAGCCTTAGCGAAAGGCTTCTTGAAGGGAAAGATGTAACTCTGTGAGATGAATTAACAGAACACAGAGCAGTTTCTCAGAAAGCTTCTTTCCAGTTTTGAACGGAAGTTATTTCCTTTTTCACCATAGCCCTCTATGGGCTTCCAAATATCGCTTTGCCAATTCCACAAGAACAGCCTTAGCGAAAGGCTTCTTGAAGGGAAAGATGTAACTCTGTGAGATGAATTCACAGAACACCGAGCAGTTTCTCAGAAAGCTTCTTTCCAGTTTTGAACGGAAGATATTTCCTTTTACACCATAGCCGTCTATGGGCTTCCAAATATCCCTTTGCCAATTCCACAAGAACAGCCTTAGCGAAAGGCTTCTTGAAGGGAAAGATGTAACTCTGTGAGATGAATTAACAGAACACAGAGCAGGTTCTCAGAAAGCTTCTTTCCAGTTTTGAACGGAAGATATTTCCTTTTTCACCATAGCCCTCTATGGGCTTCCAAATATCCCTTTGCCAATTCCACAAGAACAGCCTTAGCGAAAGGCTTCTTGAAGGGAAAGATGTAACTCTGTGAGATGAATTCACAGAGCACAGAGCAGTGTCTCAGAAAGCTTCTTTCCAGTTTTGAACGGAAGATATTTCCTTTTTCACCATAGGCCTCTATGGGCTTCCAAATATCCCTTTGCCAATTCCACAAGAACAGCCTTAGCGAAAGGCTTCTTGAAGGGAAAGATGTAACTCTGTGAGATGAATTCACAGAACACAGAGCAGTTTCTCAGAAAGCTTCTTTCCAGTTTTGAACGGAAGATATTTCGTTTTTCACCATAGCCCTCTATGGGCTTCCAAATATCCCTTTGCCAATTCCACAAGAACAGCCTTAGCGAAAGGCTTCTTGAAGGGAAAGATGTAACTCTGTGAGATGAATTCACAGAACACAGAGCAGTTTCTCAGAAAGTTTCTTTCCAGTTTTTAACGGAAGATATTTCCTTTTTCACCATAGCCCTCTATGGGCTTCCAAATATCCCTTTGCCAATTCCACAAGAACAGCCTTAGCGAAAGGCTTCTTGAAGGGAAAGATGTAACTCTGTGAGATGAATTAACAGAACACAGAGCAGTTTCTCAGAAAGCTTCTTTCCAGTTTTGAACGGAAGATATTTCCTTTTTTACCATAGCCCTCTAAGGGCTTCCAAATATCCCTTTGCCAATTCCACAAGAACAGCCTTAGCGAAAGGCTTCTTGAAGGGAAAGATGTAACTCTGTGATATGAATTCACAAAACACAGAGCAGTTTCTCAGAAAGCTTCTTTCCAGTTTTGAACGGAAGATATTTCCTTTTTCACCATAGCCCTCTATGGGCTTCCAAATATCCCTTTGCCAATTCCACAAGAACAGCCTTAGCAAAAGGCTTCTTGAAGGGAAAGATGTCTCTCTGTGAGATGAATTCACAGAACACAGAGCAGTTTCTCAGAAAGCTTCTTTCCAGTTTTGAACGGAAGATATTTCCTTTTTCACCATAGGCCTCTATGGGCTTCCAAATATCGCTTTGCCAATTCCACAAGAACAGCCTTAGCGAAAGGCTTTTTGAAGGGAAAGATGTACCTTTGTGAGATGAATTAAAAAAACACAGACCAGTTTCTCAGGAAGCTTCTTTCCAGTTTTGAACGGAAGATATTTCCTTTTTCACCATAGCCCTCTATGGGCTTCCAAATATCCCTTTGCCAATTCCAAAAGAAGAGACTTAGCGAAAGGCTTCTTGAAGGGAAAGATGTAACTCTGTGAGATGAATTCACAGAACACAGAGCAGTTTCTCAGAAAGCTTCTTTCCAGTTTTGAATGGAAGATATTTCCTTTTTCACCATAGCCGTTTATGGGCTTCCAAATATCCCTTTGCCAATTCCTCAAGAACAGCCTTAGCGAAAGGCTTCTTGAAGGGAAAGATGTAACTCTGTGAGATGAATTAACGGAACACAGAGCAGTTTCTCAGAAAGCTTCTTTCCAGTTTTGAACGGAAGATATTTCCTTTTTCACCATAGCCCTCTATGGGCTGCCAAATATCCCTTTGCCAACTCCACAAGAACAGCCTTAGCGAAAGGCTTCTTGAAGGGAAAGATGTAACTCTGTGAGATGAATTCACAGAACACAGAGCCGTTTCTCAGAAAGCTTCTTTCCAGTTTTGAACGGAAGATATTTCCTTTTTCACCATAGCCCTCTATGGGCTTCCAAATATCCCTGGGCCAATTCCACAAGAACAGCCTTAGCGAAAGGCTTCTTGAAGGGAAAGATGTAACTCTGTGAGATGAATTCACAGAACACAGAGCAGTTTCTCAGAAAGCTTCTTTCCAGTTTTGAACGGAAGATATTTCCTTTTTCACCATAGCCCTCTATGGGCTTCCAAATATCCCTTTGCCAATTCCACAAGAACAGCCTTAGCGAAAGGCTTCTTGAAGGGAAAGATGTAACTCTGTGAGATGAATTCACAGAACACAGAGCAGTTTCTCAGAAAGCTTCTTTCCAGTTTTGAACGGATGATATTTCCTTTTTCACCACAGCCCTCTATGGGCTTCCAAATATTCCTTTGTCAATTCCACAAGAACAGCCTTAGCGAAAGGCTTCTTGAAGGGAAAGATGTAACTCTGTGAGATGAATTCACAGAACACAGAGCAGTTTCTCAGAAAGCTTCTTTCCAGTTTTAAACGGAAGATATTTCCTTTTTCACCATAGCCCTCTATGGGCTTCCAAATATCCCTTTGCCAATTCCACAAGAACAGCCTTAGCGAAAGGCTTCTTGAAGGGAAAGATGTAACTCTGTGAGATGAATTAAGAGAACACAGAGCAGTTTCTCAGAAAGCTTCTTTCCAGTTTTGAACGGAAGATATTTCCTTTTTCACCATAGCCCTCTATGGGCTTCCAAATATCGCTTTGCCAATTCCACAAGAACAGCCTTAGCGAAAGGCTTCTTGAAGGGAAAGATGTAACTCTGTGAGATGAATTCACAGAACACCGAGCAGTTTCTCAGAAAGCTTCTTTCCAGTTTTGAACGGAAGATATTTCCTTTTACACCATAGCCGTCTATGGGCTTCCAAATATCCCTTTGCCAATTCCACAAGAACAGCCTTAGCGAAAGGCTTCTTGAAGGGAAAGATGTAACTCTGTGAGATGAATTAACAGAACACAGAGCAGGTTCTCAGAAAGCTTCTTTCCAGTTTTGAACGGAAGATATTTCCTTTTTCACCATAGCCCTCTATGGGCTTCCAAATATCCCTTTGCCAATTCCACAAGAACAGCCTTAGCGAAAGGCTTCTTGAAGGGAAAGATGTAACTCTGTGAGATGAATTAACAGAACACAGAGCAGTTTCTCAGAAAGCTTCTTTCCAGTTTTGAACGGATGATATTTCCTTTTTCACCATAGCCCTCTAGGGGTTCCAAATATCCCTTTGCCAATTCCACAAGAACAGCCTTAGCGAAAGGCTTCTTGAAGGGAAAGGTGTAACTCTGTGAGATGAATTAAGAGAACACAGAGCAGTTTCTCAGAAAGCTTCTTTCCAGTTTTGAACGGAAGGTATTTCCTTTTTTACCATAGCCGTCTATGGGCTTCCAAATATCCCTTTGCCAATTCCACAAGAACAGCCTTAGCGAAAGGCGTCTTGAAGGGAAAGATGTAACTCTGTGAGATGAATTAACAAAACAAAGACCAGTTTCTCAGAAAGCTTCTTTCCCGTTTTGAACGGAAGATATTTCCTTTTTCACCATAGCCCTCTATGGGCTTCCAAATATCCCTTTGCCAATCCACAAGAACAGCCTTAGCGAAAGGCTTCTTGAAGGGAAAGATGTAACTCTGTGAGATGAATTAACAGAACACAGAGCAGTTTCTCAGAAAGCTTCTTTCCAGTTTTGAACGGAAGATATTTCCTTTTTCACCATAGCCCTCTATGGGCTTCCAAATATCGCTTTGCCAATTCCACAAGAACAGCCTTAGCGAAAGGCTTCTTGAAGGGAAAGATGTAACTCTGTGAGATGAATTCACAGAACACCGAGCAGTTTCTCAGAAAGCTTCTTTCCAGTTTTGAACGGAAGATATTTCCTTTTACACCATAGCCGTCTATGGGCTTCCAAATATCCCTTTGCCAATTCCACAAGAACAGCCTTAGCGAAAGGCTTCTTGAAGGGAAAGATGTAACTCTGTGAGATGAATTAACAGAACACAGAGCAGTTTCTCAGAAAGCTTCTTTCCAGTTTTGAACGGAAGATATTTCCTTTTTCACCATAGCCCTCTATGGGCTTCCAAATATCCCTTTGCCAATTCCACAAGAACAGCCTTAGCGAAAGGCTTCTTGAAGGGAAAGATGTAACTCTGTGAGATGAATTCACAGAGCACAGAGCAGTGTCTCAGAAAGCTTCTTTCCAGTTTTGAACGGAAGATATTTCCTTTTTCACCATAGGCCTCTATGGGCTTCCAAATATCCCTTTGCCAATTCCACAAGAACAGCCTTAGCGAAAGGCTTCTTGAAGGGAAAGATGTAACTCTGTGAGATGAATTCACAGAACACAGAGCAGTTTCTCAGAAAGCTTCTTTCCAGTTTTGAACGGATGATATTTCCTTTTTCACCACAGCCCTCTATGGGCTTCCAAATATTCCTTTGTCAATTCCACAAGAACAGCCTTAGCGAAAGGCTTCTTGAAGGGAAAGATGTAACTCTGTGAGATGAATTAACAGAACACAGAGCAGTTTCTCAGAAAGCTTCTTTCCAGTTTTAAACGGAAGATATTTCCTTTTTCACCATAGCCCTCTATGGGCTTCCAAATATCCCTTTGCCAATTGCACAAGAACAGCCTTAGCGAAAGGCTTCTTGAAGGGAAAGATGTAACTCTGTGAGATGAATTTACAGAACACAGAGCAGTTTCTCAGAAAGCTTCTTTCCAGTTTTGAACGGAAGATATTTCCTTTTTCACCATAGCCCTCTATGGGCTTCCAAATATCTCTTTGCCAATTCCACAAGAACAGCCTTAGCGAAAGGCTTCTTGACGGGAAAGATGTAACTCTGTGAGATGAATTAACAGAACACAGACCAGTTTCTCAGAAAGCTTCTTTCCAGTTTTGAACGGAAGATATTTCCTTTTTCACCATAGCCCTCTATGGGCTTCCAAATATCTCTTTGCCAATTCCACAAGAACTGCCTTAGCGAAAGGCTTCTTGAAGGGAAAGATGTAACTCTGTGAGATGAATTCACAGAACACAGACCAGTTTCTCAGAAAGCTTCTTTCCAGTTTTGAACGGAAGATATTTCCATTTTCACCATAGCCCTCTATGGGCTTCCAAATATCGCTTTGCCAATTCCACAAGAACAGCCTTAGCGAAAGGCTTCTTGAAGGGAAAGATGTAACTCTGTGAGATGAATTAACAGAACACAGAGCAGTTTCTCAGAAAGCTTCTTTCCAGTTTTGAACGGAAGATATTTCCTTTTTCACCATAGCCGTCTATGGTCTTCCAAATATCCCTTTGCCAATTCCACAAGAACAGCCTTAGCGAAAGGCTTCTTGAAGGGAAAGATGTAACTATGTGAGATGAATTCACAGAACACAGAGCAGTTTCTTAGAAAGCTTCTTTCCAGTTTTGAACGGAAGATATTTCCTTTTTCACCATAGCCCTCTATGGGCTTCCAAATATCGCTTTGCCAATTCCACAAGAACAGCCTTAGCGAAAGGCTTCTTGAAGGGAAAGATGTAACTCTGTGAGATGAATTAAGAGAACACAGAGCAGTTTTTCAGAAAGCTTCTTTCCAGTTTTGAACGGAAGGTATTTCCTTTTTTACCATAGCCGTCTATGGGCTTCCAAATATCCCTTTGCCAATTCCACAAGAACAGCCTTAGCGAAAGGCGTCTTAAAGGGAAAGATGTAACTCTGTGAGATGAATTAACAAAACAAAGACCAGTTTCTCAGAAAGCTTCTTTCCCGTTTTGAACGGAAGATATTTCCTTTTTCACCATAGCCCTCTATGGGCTTCCAAATATCCCTTTGCCAATTCCACAAGAACAGCCTTAGCGAAAGGCTTCTTGAAGGGAAAGATGTAACTCTGTGAGATGAATTCACAGAACACAGAGCAGTTCCTCAGAAAGCTTCTTTCCAGTTTTGAACGGAAGATATTTCCTTTTTCACCATAGCCCTCTATGGGCTTCCAAATATCGCTTTGCCAATTCCACAAGAACAGCCTTAGCGAAAGGCTTCTTGAAGGGAAAGATGTAACTCTGTGAGATGAATTCACAGAACACCGAGCAGTTTCTCAGAAAGCTTCTTTCCAGTTTTGAACGGAAGATATTTCCTTTTACACCATAGCCGTCTATGGGCTTCCAAATATCCCTTTGCCAATTCCACAAGAACAGCCTTAGCGAAAGGCTTCTTGAAGGGAAAGATGTAACTCTGTGAGATGAATTAACAGAACACAGAGCAGTTTCTCAGAAAGCTTCTTTCCAGTTTTGAACGGAAGATATTTCCTTTTTCACCATAGCCCTCTATGGGCTTCCAAATATCCCTTTGCCAATTCCACAAGAACAGCCTTAGCGAAAGGCTTCTTGAAGGGAAAGATGTAACTCTGTGAGATGAATTCACAGAGCACAGAGCAGTGTCTCAGAAAGCTTCTTTCCAGTTTTGAACGGAAGATATTTCCTTTTTCACCATAGGCCTCTATGGGCTTCCAAATATCCCTTTGCCAATTCCACAAGAACAGCCTTAGCGAAAGGCTTCTTGAAGGGAAAGATGTAACTCTGTGAGATGAATTCACAGAACACAGAGCAGTTTCTCAGAAAGCTTCTTTCCAGTTTTGAACGGATGATATTTCCTTTTTCACCACAGCCCTCTATGGGCTTCCAAATATTCCTTTGTCAATTCCACAAGAACAGCCTTAGCGAAAGGCTTCTTGAAGGGAAAGATGTAACTCTGTGAGATGAATTAACAGAACACAGAGCAGTTTCTCAGAAAGCTTCTTTCCAGTTTTAAACGGAAGATACTTCCTTTTTCACCATAGCCCTCTATGGGCTTCCAAATATCCCTTTGCCAATTCCACAAGAACAGCCTTAGCGAAAGGCTTCTTGAAGGGAAAGATGTAACTCTGTGAGATGAATTTACAGAACACAGAGCAGTTTCTCAGAAAGCTTCTTTCCAGTTTTGAACGGAAGATATTTCCTTTTTCACCATAGCCCTCTATGGGCTTCCAAATATCTCTTTGCCAATTCCACAAGAACAGCCTTAGCGAAAGGCTTCTTGACGGGAAAGATGTAACTCTGTGAGATGAATTAACAGAACACAGACCAGTTTCTCAGAAAGCTTCTTTCCAGTTTTGAACGGAAGATATTTCCTTTTTCACCATAGCCCTCTATGGGCTTCCAAATATCTCTTTGCCAATTCCACAAGAACTGCCTTAGCGAAAGGCTTCTTGAAGGGAAAGATGTAACTCTGTGAGATGAATTCACAGAACACAGACCAGTTTCTCAGAAAGCTTCTTTCCAGTTTTGAACGGAAGATATTTCCATTTTCACCATAGCCCTCTATGGGCTTCCAAATATCGCTTTGCCAATTCCACAAGAACAGCCTTAGCGAAAGGCTTCTTGAAGGGAAAGATGTAACTCTGTGAGATGAATTAACAGAACACAGAGCAGTTTCTCAGAAAGCTTCTTTCCAGTTTTGAACGGAAGATATTTCCTTTTTCACCATAGCCGTCTATGGTCTTCCAAATATCCCTTTGCCAATTCCACAAGAACAGCCTTAGCGAAAGGCTTCTTGAAGGGAAAGATGTAACTATGTGAGATGAATTCACAGAACACAGAGCAGTTTCTTAGAAAGCTTCTTTCCAGTTTTGAACGGAAGATATTTCCTTTTTCACCATAGCCCTCTATGGGCTTCCAAATATCGCTTTGCCAATTCCACAAGAACAGCCTTAGCGAAAGGCTTCTTGAAGGGAAAGATGTAACTCTGTGAGATGAATTCACAGAACACAGAGCAGTTTCTCAGAAAGCTTCTTTCCAGTTTTGAACGGAAGATATTTCCTTTTTCACCATAGGCCTCTATGGGCTTCCAAATGTCGCTTTGCCAATTCCACAAGAACAGCCTTAGCGAAAGGCTTCCTGAAGGGAAAGATGTACCTCTGTGAGATGAATTAAAAAAACACAGACCAGTTTCTCAGAAAGCTTCTTTCCAGTTTTGAACGGAAGATATTTCCTTTTTCACCATAGCCCTCTATGGGCTTCCAAATATCCCTTTGCCAATTCCACAAGAACAGCCTTAGCGAAAGGCTTCTTGAAGGGAAAGATGTAACTCTGTGAGATGAATTCACAGAACACAGAGCAGTTTCTCAGAAAGCTTCTTTCCAGTTTTTAACGGAAGATATTTCCTTTTTCACCATAGCCCTCTATGGGCTTCTAAATATCCCTTTGCCAATTCCACAAGAACAGCCTTAGCAAAAGGCTTCTTGAAGGGAAAGATGTAACTCTGTGAGATGAATTTACAGAACACACAGCAGTTTCTCAGAAAGCTTCTTTCCAGTTTTGAACGGAAGATATTTCCTTTTTCACCATAGCCCTCTATGGGTTTCCAAATATCCCTTTGCCAATTCCACAAGAACTGCCTTAGCGAAAGGCTTCTTGAAGGGAAAGATGTAACTCTGTGAGATGAATTCACAGAACACAGACCAGTTTCTCAGAAAGCTTCTTTCCAGTTTTGAACGGAAGATATTTCCATTTTCACCATAGCCCTCTATGGGCTTCCAAATATCGCTTTGCCAATTCCACAAGAACAGCCTTAGCGAAAGGCTTCTTGAAGGGAAAGATGTAACTCTGTGAGATGAATTAACAGAACACAGAGCAGTTTCTCAGAAAGCTTCTTTCCAGTTTTGAACGGAAGATATTTCCTTTTTCACCATAGCCGTCTATGGTCTTCCAAATATCCCTTTGCCAATTCCACAAGAACAGCCTTAGCGAAAGGCTTCTTGAAGGGAAAGATGTAACTATGTGAGATGAATTCACAGAACACAGAGCAGTTTCTTAGAAAGCTTCTTTCCAGTTTTGAACGGAAGATATTTCCTTTTTCACCATAGCCCTCTATGGGGTTCCAAATATCGCTTTGCCAATTCCACAAGAACAGCCTTAGCGAAAGGCTTCTTGAAGGGAAAGATGTAACTCTGTGAGATGAATTCACAGAACACAGAGCAGTTTCTCAGAAAGCTTCTTTCCAGTTTTGAACGGAAGATATTTCCTTTTTCACCATAGGCCTCTATGGGCTTCCAAATGTCGCTTTGCCAATTCCACAAGAACAGCCTTAGCGAAAGGCTTCCTGAAGGGAAAGATGTACCTCTGTGAGATGAATTAAAAAAACACAGACCAGTTTCTCAGAAAGCTTCTTTCCAGTTTTGAACGGAAGATATTTCCTTTTTCACCATAGCCCTCTATGGGCTTCCAAATATCCCTTTGCCAATTCCACAAGAACAGCCTTAGCGAAAGGCTTCTTGAAGGGAAAGATGTAACTCTGTGAGATGAATTCACAGAACACAGAGCAGTTTCTCAGAAAGCTTCTTTCCAGTTTTTAACGGAAGATATTTCCTTTTTCACCATAGCCCTCTATGGGCTTCTAAATATCCCTTTGCCAATTCCACAAGAACAGCCTTAGCAAAAGGCTTCTTGAAGGGAAAGATGTAACTCTGTGAGATGAATTTACAGAACACACAGCAGTTTCTCAGAAAGCTTCTTTCCAGTTTTGAACGGAAGATATTTCCTTTTTCACCATAGCCCTCTATGGGTTTCCAAATATCCCTTTGCCAATTCCACAAGAACAGCCTTAGCGAAAGGCTTCTTGAAGGGAAAGATGTAACTCTGTGAGATGAATTCACAGAACACAGACCAGTTTCTCAGAAAGCTTCTTTCCAGTTTTGAACCGAAGATATTTCCTTTTACACCATAGCCGTCTATGGGCTTCCAAATATCCCTTTGCCAATTCCACAAGAACAGCCTTAGCGAAAGGCTTCTTGAAGGGAAAGATGTAACTCTGTGAGATGAATTAACAGAACACAGAGCAGGTTCTCAGAAAGCTTCTTTCCAGTTTTGAACGGAAGATATTTCCTTTTTCACCATAGCCCTCTATGGGCTTCCAAATATCCCTTTGCCAATTCCACAAGAACAGCCTTAGCGAAAGGCTTCTTGAAGGGAAAGATGTAACTCTGTGAGATGAATTAACAGAACACAGAGCAGTTTCTCAGAAAGCTTCTTTCCAGTTTTGAACGGATGATATTTCCTTTTTCACCATAGCCCTCTAGGGGTTCCAAATATCCCTTTGCCAATTCCACAAGAACAGCCTTAGCGAAAGGCTTCTTGAAGGGAAAGGTGTAACTCTGTGAGATGAATTAAGAGAACACAGAGCAGTTTCTCAGAAAGCTTCTTTCCAGTTTTGAACGGAAGGTATTTCCTTTTTTACCATAGCCGTCTATGGGCTTCCAAATATCCCTTTGCCAATTCCACAAGAACAGCCTTAGCGAAAGGCGTCTTGAAGGGAAAGATGTAACTCTGTGAGATGAATTAACAAAACAAAGACCAGTTTCTCAGAAAGCTTCTTTCCCGTTTTGAACGGAAGATATTTCCTTTTCCACCATAGCCCTCTATGGGCTTCCAAATATCCCTTTGCCAATTCCACAAGAACAGCCTTAGCGAAAGGCTTCTTGAAGGGAAAGATGTAACTCTGTGAGATGAATTAACAGAACACAGAGCAGTTTCTCAGAAAGCTTCTTTCCAGTTTTGAACGGAAGATATTTCCTTTTTCACCATAGCCCTCTATGGGCTTCCAAATATCGCTTTGCCAATTCCACAAGAACAGCCTTAGCGAAAGGCTTCTTGAAGGGAAAGATGTAACTCTGTGAGATGAATTAAGAGAACACAGAGCAATTTCTCAGAAAGCTTCTTTCCAGTTTTGAACGGAAGGTATTTCCTTTTTTACCATAGCCGTCTATGGGCTTCCAAATATCCCTTTGCCAATTCCACAAGAACAGCCTTAGCGAAAGGCGTCTTGAAGGGAAAGATGTAACTCTGTGAGATGAATTAACAAAACAAAGACCAGTTTCTCAGAAAGCTTCTTTCCCGTTTTGAACGGAAGATATTTCCTTTTTCACCATAGCCCTCTATGGGCTTCCAAATATCCCTTTGCCAATTCCACAAGAACAGCCTTAGCGAAAGGCTTCTTGAAGGGAAAGATGTAACTCTGTGAGATGAATTAACAGAACACAGAGCAGTTTCTCAGAAAGCTTCTTTCCAGTTTTGAACGGAAGATATTTCCTTTTTCACCATAGCCCTCTATGGGCTTCCAAATATCGCTTTGCCAATTCCACAAGAACAGCCTTAGCGAAAGGCTTCTTGAAGGGAAAGATGTAACTCTGTGAGATGAATTCACAGAACACCGAGCAGTTTCTCAGAAAGCTTCTTTCCAGTTTTGAACGGAAGATATTTCCTTTTACACCATAGCCGT
Source organism: Chlorocebus sabaeus (assembly GCF_047675955.1). Taxonomy (NCBI): domain Eukaryota; kingdom Metazoa; phylum Chordata; class Mammalia; order Primates; family Cercopithecidae; genus Chlorocebus; species Chlorocebus sabaeus. The sequence goes on from NW_027327570.1 coordinate 1,153,037, forward strand.
CTATGGGCTTCCAAATATCCCTTTGCCAATTCCACAAGAACAGCCTTAGCGAAAGGCTTCTTGAAGGGAAAGATGTAACTCTGTGAGATGAATTTACAGAACACAGAGCAGTTTCTCAGAAAGCTTCTTTCCAGTTTTGAACGGAAGATATTTCCTTTTTCACCATAGCCCTCTATGGGCTTCCAAATATCCCTTTGCCAATTCCACAAGAACACCCTTAGCGAAAGGCTTCTTGAAGGGAAAGATGTAACTCTGTGAGATGAATTCACAGAGCACAGAGCAGTGTCTCAGAAAGCTTCTTTCCAGTTTTGAACGGAAGATATTTCCTTTTTCACCATAGGCCTCTATGGGCTTCCAAATATCCCTTTGCCAATTCCACAAGAACAGCCTTAGCGAAAGGCTTCTTGAAGGGAAAGATGTAACTCTGTGAGATGAATTAACAGAACACAGAGCAGTTTCTCAGAAAGCTTCTTTCCAGTTTTGAACGGATGATATTTCCTTTTTCACCACAGCCCTCTATGGGCTTCCAAATATTCCTTTGTCAATTCCACAAGAACAGCCTTAGCGAAAGGCTTCTTGAAGGGAAAGATGTAACTCTGTGAGATGAATTAACAGAACACAGAGCAGTTTCTCAGAAAGCTTCTTTCCAGTTTTAAACGGAAGATATTTCCTTTTTCACCATAGCCCTCTATGGGCTTCCAAATATCCCTTTGCCAATTCCACAAGAACAGCCTTAGCGAAAGGCTTCTTGAAGGGAAAGATGTAACTCTGTGAGATGAATTTACAGAACACAGAGCAGTTTCTCAGAAAGCTTCTTTCCAGTTTTGAACGGAAGATATTTCCTTTTTCACCATAGCCCTCTATGGGCTTCCTAATATCTCTTTGCCAATTCCACAAGAACAGCCTTAGCGAAAGGCTTCTTGACGGGAAAGATGTAACTCTGTGAGATGAATTAACAGAACACAGAGCAGTTTCTCAGAAAGCTTCTTTCCAGTTTTGAACGGAAGATATTTCCTTTTTCACCATAGCCCTCTATGGGCTTCCAAATATCTCTTTGCCAATTCCACAAGAACTGCCTTAGCGAAAGGCTTCTTGAAGGGAAAGATGTAACTCTGTGAGATGAATTCACAGAACACAGACCAGTTTCTCAGAAAGCTTCTTTCCAGTTTTGAACGGAAGATATTTCCATTTTCACCATAGCCCTCTATGGGCTTCCAAATATCGCTTTGCCAATTCCACAAGAACAGCCTTAGCGAAAGGCTTCTTGAAGGGAAAGATGTAACTCTGTGAGATGAATTAACAGAACACAGAGCAGTTTCTCAGAAAGCTTCTTTCCAGTTTTGAACGGAAGATATTTCCTTTTTCACCATAGCCGTCTATGGTCTTCCAAATATCCCTTTGCCAATTCCACAAGAACAGCCTTAGCGAAAGGCTTCTTGAAGGGAAAGATGTAACTATGTGAGATGAATTCACAGAACACAGAGCAGTTTCTTAGAAAGCTTCTTTCCAGTTTTGAACGGAAGATATTTCCTTTTTCACCATAGCCCTCTATGGGCTTCCAAATATCGCTTTGCCAATTCCACAAGAACAGCCTTAGCGAAAGGCTTCTTGAAGGGAAAGATGTAACTCTGTGAGATGAATTCACAGAACACAGAGCAGTTTCTCAGAAAGCTTCTTTCCAGTTTTGAACGGAAGATATTTCCTTTTTCACCATAGGCCTCTATGGGCTTCCAAATGTCGCTTTGCCAATTCCACAAGAACAGCCTTAGCGAAAGGCTTCCTGAAGGGAAAGATGTACCTCTGTGAGATGAATTAAAAAAACACAGACCAGTTTCTCAGAAAGCTTCTTTCCAGTTTTGAACGGAAGATATTTCCTTTTTCACCATAGCCCTCTATGGGCTTCCAAATATCCCTTTGCCAATTCCACAAGAACAGCCTTAGCGAAAGGCTTCTTGAAGGGAAAGATGTAACTCTGTGAGATGAATTCACAGAACACAGAGCAGTTTCTCAGAAAGCTTCTTTCCAGTTTTGAACGGAAGATATTTCCTTTTTCACCATAGGCCTCTATGGGCTTCCAAATGTCGCTTTGCCAATTCCACAAGAACAGCCTTAGCGAAAGGCTTCCTGAAGGGAAAGATGTACCTCTGTGAGATGAATTAAAAAAACACAGACCAGTTTCTCAGAAAGCTTCTTTCCAGTTTTGAACGGAAGATATTTCCTTTTTCACCATAGCCCTCTATGGGCTTCCAAATATCCCTTTGCCAATTCCACAAGAACAGCCTTAGCGAAAGGCTTCTTGAAGGGAAAGATGTAACTCTGTGAGATGAATTCACAGAACACAGAGCAGTTTCTCAGAAAGCTTCTTTCCAGTTTTTAACGGAAGATATTTCCTTTTTCACCATAGCCGTCTATGGGCTTGCAAATATCCCTTTGCCAATTCCACAAGAACAGCCTTAGCGAAAGGCTTCTTGAAGGGAAAGATGTAACTCTGTGAGATGAATTCACAGAACACAGAGCAGTTTCTCAGAAAGTTTCTTTCCAATTTTGAACGGAAGATATTTCCTTTTTCACCATAGGCCTCTATGGGCTTCCAAATATCCCTTTGCCAATTCCACAAGAACAGCCTTAGCGAAAGGCTTCTTGAAGGGAAAGATGTAACTCTGTGAGATGAATTCACAGAACACAGAGCAGTTTCTTAGAAAGCTTCTTTCCAGTTTTGAACGGAAGATATTTCCTTTTTCACCATAGCCCTCTATGGGCTTCCAAATATCCCTTTGCCAATTCCACAAGAACAGCCTTAGCGAACGGCTTCTTGAAGGGAAAGATGTAACTCTGTGAGATGAATTCACAGAACACAGAGCAGTTTCTCAGAAAGCTTCTTTCCAGTTTTGAACGGAAGATATTTCCTTTTTTAACCATGGAACTCTAAGGGCTTCCAAATATCCCTTTGCCAATTCCACAAGAACAGCCTTAGCGAAAGGCTTCTTGAAGGGAAAGATGTAACTCTGTGAGATGAATTAACAGAACACAGAGCAGTTTCTCAGAAAGCTTCTTTCCAGTTTTGAACGGAAGATATTTCCTTTTTCACCATAGCCCTCTATGGGCTTCCAAATATCCCTTTGCCAATTCCACAAGAAGAGCCTTAGCGAAAGGCTTCTTGAAGGGAAAGATGTAACTCTGTGAGATGAATTCACAGAACACAGAGTAGTTTCTCAGAAAGCTTCTTTCCAGTTTTGAACGGAAGATATTTCCTTTTTCACCGTAGCCCTCTATGGGCTTCCAAATATCCCTTTGCCAATTCCACAAAGAACAGCCTTAGCAAAAGGCTTCTTGAAGGGAAAGATGTAACTCTGTGAGATGAATTAACAGAACATAGAGCAGTTTCTCAGAAAGATTCTTTCCAGTTTTGAACGGAAGATATTTCCTTTTTCACCATAGCCGTCTATGGGCTTCCAAACATCCCTTTGCCAATTCCACAAGAACAGCCTTAGCGAAAGGCTTCTTGAAGGGAAAGATGTAACTCTGTGAGATGAATTAACAGAACACAGAGCAGTTTCTCAGAAAGCTTCTTTCCAGTTTTGAACGGAAGATATTTCCTTTTTCACCATAGCCCTCTATGGGCTTCGAAATATCCCCTTGCCAATTCCACAAGAAGAGTCTTAGCGAAAGGCTTCTTGAAGGGAAAGATGTAACTCTGTGAGATGAATTAAAAGAACACAGAGCAGTTTCTCAGAAAGCTTCTTTCCAGTTTTGAACGGAAGATATTTCCATTTTCACCATAGCCCTCTAAGGGCTTCCAAATATCGCTTTGCCAATTCCACAAGAACAGACTTAGCGAAAGGCTTCTTGAAGGGAAAGATGTAACTCTGTGAGATGAATTAACAGAACACAGAACAGTTTCTCAGAAAGCTTCTTTCCAGTTTTGAACGGAAGATATTTCCTTTTTCACCATAGCCGTCTATGGGCTTCCAAATATCCCTTTGCCAATTCCACAAGAACAGCCTTAGCGAAAGGCTTCTTGAAGGGAAAGATGTAACTCTGTGAGATGAATTCACAGAACACAGAGCAGTTTCTTAGAAAGCTTCTTTCCAGTTTTGAACGGAAGATATTTCCTTTTTCACCATAGCCGTCTATGGGCTTCCAAATATCCCTTTGCCAATTCCACAAGAACAGCCTTAGCGAAAGGCTTCTTGAAGGGAAAGATGTAACTCTGTGAGATGAATTAACAGAACACAGAGCAGTTTCTCAGAAAGCTTCTTTCCAGTTTTGAACGGAAGATATTTCCTTTTTCACCATAGCCGTCTATGGGCTTCCACATATCCCTTTGCCAATTCCACAAGAACAGCCTTAGCGAAAGGCTTCTTGAAGGGAAAGATGTAACTCTGTGAGATGAATTCACAGAACACAGAGCAGTTTCTCAGAAAGCTTCTTTCCAGTTATGAACGGAAGATATTTCCTTTTTTAACCATAGCCCTCTAAGGGCTTCCAAATATCCCTTTGCCAATTCCACAAGAACAGCCTTAGCGAAAGGCTTCTTGAAGGGAAAGATGTAACTCTGTGAGATGAATTCACAGAACACAGAGCAGTTTCTCAGAAAGCTTCTTTCCAGTTTTGAACGGAAGATATTTCCTTTTTCACCATAGGCCTCTATGGGCTTCCAAATGTCGCTTTGCCAATTCCACAAGAACAGCCTTAGCGAAAGGCTTCCTGAAGGGAAAGATGTACCTCTGTGAGATGAATTAAAAAAACACAGACCAGTTTCTCAGAAAGCTTCTTTCCAGTTTTGAACGGAAGATATTTCCTTTTTCACCATAGCCCTCTATGGGCTTCCAAATATCCCTTTGCCAATTCCACAAGAACAGCCTTAGCGAAAGGCTTCTTGAAGGGAAAGATGTAACTCTGTGAGATGAATTCACAGAACACACAGCAGTTCCTCAGAAAGCTTCTTTCCAGTTTTGAACGGAAGATATTTCCTTTTTCACCATAGCCCTCTATGGGCTTCTAAATATCCCTTTGCCAATTCCACAAGAACAGCCTTAGCAAAAGGCTTCTTGAAGGGAAAGATGTAACTCAGTGAGATGAATTTACAGAACACACAGCAGTTTCTCAGAAAGCTTCTTTCCAGTTTTGAACGGAAGATATTTCCTTTTTCACCATAGCCCTCTATGGGTTCCCAAATATCCCTTTGCCAATTCCACAAGAACAGCCTTAGCGAAAGGCTTCTTGAAGGGAAACATGTAACTCTGTGAGATGAATTCACAGAACACAGAGCAGTTTCTCAGAAAGCTTCTTTCCAGCTTTGAATGGAAGATATTTCCTTTTTCACCATAGGCCTCTATGGGCTTCCAAATATCCCTTTGCCAATTCCACAAGAACAGCCTTAGCGAAAGGCTTCTTGAAGGGAAAGATGTAACTCTGTGAGATGAATTCACAGAACACAGAGCAGTTTCTTAGAAAGCTTCTTTCCAGTTTTGAACGGAAGATATTTCCTTTTTCACCATAGCCCTCTATGGGCTTCCAAATATCCCTTTGCCAATTCCACAAGAACAGCCTTAGCGAACGGCTTCTTGAAGGGAAAGATGTAACTCTGTGAGATGAATTCACAGAACACAGAGCAGTTTCTCAGAAAGCTTCTTTCCAGTTTTGAACGGAAGATATTTCCTTTTTTAACCATAGAACTCTAAGGGCTTCCAAATATCCCTTTGCCAATTCCACAAGAACAGCCTTAGCGAAAGGCTTCTTGAAGGAAAAGATGTAACTCTGTGAGATGAATTAACAGAACACAGAGCAGTTTCTCAGAAAGCTTCTTTCCAGTTTTGAACGGAAGATATTTCCTTTTTCACCATAGCCCTCTATGGGCTTCCAAATATCCCTTTGCCAATTCCACAAGAACAGCCTTAGCGAAAGACTTCTTGAAGGGAAAGATGTAACTCTGTGAGATGAATTCACAGAACAAAGAGTAGTTTCTCAGAAAGCTTCTTTCCAGTTTTGAACGGAAGATATTTCCTTTTTCACCGTAGCCCTCTATGGGCTTCCAAATATCCCTTTGCCAATTCCACAAGAACAGCCTTAGCGAAAGGCTTCTTGAAGGGAAAGATGTAACTCTGGGAGATGAATTCACAGAACACAGAGCAGTTTCTCAGAAAGCTTCTTTCCAGTTTTGAACGGAAGATATTTCCTTTTTCAGCATAGGCCTCTATGGGCTTCCAAATGTCGCTTTGCCAATTCCACAAGAACAGCCTTAGCGAAAGGCTTCCTGAAGGGAAAGATGTACCTCTGTGAGATGAATTAAAAAAACACAGACCAGTTTCTCAGAAAGCTTCTTTCCAGTTTTGAACGGAAGATATTTCCTTTTTCACCATAGCCCTCTATGGGCTTCCATATATCCCTTTTCCAATTCCACAAGAACAGCCTTAGCGAAAGGCTTCTTGAAGGGAAAGATGTAACTCTGTGAGATGAATTCACAGAACACAGAGCAGTTTCTCAGAAAGCTTCTTTCCAGTTTTGAACGGAAGATATTTCCTTTTTCACCATAGCCCTCTATGGGCTTCTAAATATCCCTTTGCCAATTCCACAAGAACGGCCTTAGCAAAAGGCTTCTTGAAGGGAAAGATGTAACTCTGTGAGATGAATTTACAGAACACACAGCAGTTTCTCAGAAAGCTTCTTTCCAGTTTTGAACGGAAGATATTTCCTTTTTCACCATAGCCCTCTATGGGTTTCCAAATATCCCTTTGCCAATTCCACAAGAACAGCCTTAGCGAAAGGCTTCTTGAAGGGAAAGATGTAACTCTGTGAGATGAATTCACAGAACACAGAGCAGTTTCTCAGAAAGCTTCCTTCCAGCTTTGAATGGAAGATATTTCCTTTTTCACCATAGCCGTCTATGGGCTTGCAAATATCCCTTTGCCAATTCCACAAGAACAGCCTTAGCGAAAGGCTTCTTGAAGGGAAAGATGTAACTCTGTGAGGTGAATTCACAGAACACAGAGCAGTTTCTCAGAAAGCTTCTTTCCAATTTTGAACGGAAGATATTTCCTTTTTCACCATAGCCCTCTATGGGCTTCCAAATATCCCTTTGCCAATTCCACAAGAACAGCCTTAGCGAAAGGCTTCTTGAAGGGAAAGATGTAACACTGTGAGATGAATTCACAGAACACAGAGCAGTTTCTTAGAAAGCTTCTTTCCAGTTTTGAACGGAAGATATTTCCTTTTTCACCATAGCCCTCTATGGGCTTCCAAATATCCCTTTGCCAATTCCACAAGAACAGCCTTAGCGAACGGCTTCTTGAAGGGAAAGATGTAACTCTGTGAGATGAATTCACAGAACACAGAGCAGTTTCTCAGAAAGCTTCTTTCCAGTTTTGAACGGAAGATATTTCCTTTTTTAACCATAGAACTCTAAGGGCTTCCAAATATCCCTTTGCCAATTCCACAAGAACAGCCTTAGCGAAAGGCTTCTTGAAGGGAAAGATGTAACTCTGTGAGATGAATTAACAGAACACAGAGCAGTTTCTCAGAAAGCTTCTTTCCAGTTTTGAACGGAAGATATTTCCTTTTTCACCATAGCCCTCTATGGGCTTCCAAATATCCCTTTGCCAATTCCACAAGAAGAGCCTTAGCGAAAGGCTTCTTGAAGGGAAAGAGGTAACTCTGTGAGATGAATTCACAGAACACAGAGTAGTTTCTCAGAAAGCTTCTTTCCAGTTTTGAACGGAAGATATTTCCTTTTTCACCGTAGCCCTCTATGGGCTTCCAAATATCCCTTTGCCAATTCCACAAGAACAGCCTTAGCAAAAGGCTTCTTGAAGGGAAAGATGTAACTCTGTGAGATGAATTAACAGAACATAGAGCAGTTTCTCAGAAAGCTTCTTTCCAGTTTTGAACGGAAGATATTTCCTTTTTCACCATAGCCGTCTATGGGCTTCCAAACATCCCTTTGCCAATTCCACAAGAACAGCCTTAGCGAAAGGCTTCTTGAAGGGAAAGATGTAACTCTGTGAGATGAATTAACAGAACACAGAGCAGTTTCTCAGAAAGCTTCTTTCCAGTTTTGAACGGAAGATATTTCCTTTTTCACCGTAGCCCTCTATGGGCTTCGAAATATCCCCTTGCCAATTCCACAAGAAGAGTCTTAGCGAAAGGCTTCTTGAAGGGAAAGATGTAACTCTGTGAGATGAATTAAAAGAACACAGAGCAGTTTCTCAGAAAGCTTCTTTCCAGTTTTGAACGGAAGATATTTCCTTTTTCACCATAGCCGTCTATGGGCTTCCAAATATCCCTTTGCCAATTCCACAAGAACAGCCTTAGCGAAAGGCTTCTTGAAGGGAAAGATGTAACTCTGTGAGATGAATTCACAGAGCAGTTTCTTAGAAAGCTTCTTTCCAGTTTTGAACGGAAGATATTTCCTTTTTCACCATAGCCGTCTATGGGCTTCCAAATATCCCTTTGCCAATTCCACAAGAACAGCCTTAGCGAAAGGCTTCTTGAAGGGAAAGATGTAACTCTGTGAGATGAATTAACAGAACACAAAGCAGTTTCTCAGAAAGCTTCTTTCCAGTTTTGAACGGAAGATATTTCCTTTTTCACCATAGCCGTCTATGGGCTTCCACATATCCCTTTGCCAATTCCACAAGAACAGCCTTAGCGAAAGGCTTCTTGAAGGGAAAGATGTAACTCTGTGAGATGAATTCACAGAACACAGAGCAGTTTCTCAGAAAGCTTCTTTCCAGTTATGAACGGAAGATATTTCCTTTTTTAACCATAGCCCTCTAAGGGCTTCCAAATATCCCTTTGCCAATTCCACAAGAACAGCCTTAGCGAAAGGCTTCTTGAAGGGAAAGATGTAACTCTGTCAGATGAATTCACAGAACACAGAGCAGTTTCTCAGAAAGCTTCTTTCCAGTTTTGAACGGAAGATATTTCCTTTTTCACCATAGCCCTCTATGGGCTTCCAAATATCCCTTTGCCAATTCCACAAGAACAGCCTTAGCGAAAGGCTTCTTGAAGGGAAAGATGTAACTCTGTGAGATGAATTAACAGAACACAGAGCAGTTTCTCAGAAAGCTTCTTTCCAGTTTTGAACGGAAGATATTTCCTTTTTCACCATAGGCCTCTATGGGCTTCCAAATATCGCTTTGCCAATTCCACAAGAACAGCCTTAGCGAAAGGCTTCTTGAAGGGAAAGATGTACCTTTGTGAGATGAATTAAAAAAACACAGACCAGTTTCTCAGGAAGCTTCTTTCCAGTTTTGAACGGAAGATATTTCCTTTTTCACCATAGCCCTCTATGGGCTTCCAAATATCCCTTTGCCAATTCCAAAAGAAGAGACTTAGCGAAAGGCTTCTTGAAGGGAAAGATGTAACTCTGTGAGATGAATTCACAGAACACAGAGCAGTTTCTCAGAAAGCTTCTTTCCAGTTTTGAACGGAAGGTATTTCCTTTTTCACCACAGCCCTCTATGGGCTTCCAAATATTCCTTTGTCAATTCCACAAGAACAGCCTTAGCGAAAGGCTTCTTGAAGGGAAAGATGTAACTCTGTGAGATGAATTCACAGAGCAGTTTCTTAGAAAGCTTCTTTCCAGTTTTGAACGGAAGATATTTCCTTTTTCACCATAGCCGTCTATGGGCTTCCAAATATCCCTTTGCCAATTCCACAAGAACAGCCTTAGCGAAAGGCTTCTTGAAGGGAAAGATGTAACTCTGTGAGATGAATTAACAGAACACAAAGCAGTTTCTCAGAAAGCTTCTTTCCAGTTTTGAACGGAAGATATTTCCTTTTTCACCATAGCCGTCTATGGGCTTCCACATATCCCTTTGCCAATTCCACAAGAACAGCCTTAGCGAAAGGCTTCTTGAAGGGAAAGATGTAACTCTGTGAGATGAATTCACAGAACACAGAGCAGTTTCTCAGAAAGCTTCTTTCCAGTTATGAACGGAAGATATTTCCTTTTTTAACCATAGCCCTCTAAGGGCTTCCAAATATCCCTTTGCCAATTCCACAAGAACAGCCTTAGCGAAAGGCTTCTTGAAGGGAAAGATGTAACTCTGTCAGATGAATTCACAGAACACAGAGCAGTTTCTCAGAAAGCTTCTTTCCAGTTTTGAACGGAAGATATTTCCTTTTTCACCATAGCCCTCTATGGGCTTCCAAATATCCCTTTGCCAATTCCACAAGAACAGCCTTAGCGAAAGGCTTCTTGAAGGGAAAGATGTAACTCTGTGAGATGAATTAACAGAACACAGAGCAGTTTCTCAGAAAGCTTCTTTCCAGTTTTGAACGGAAGATATTTCCTTTTTCACCATAGGCCTCTATGGGCTTCCAAATATCGCTTTGCCAATTCCACAAGAACAGCCTTAGCGAAAGGCTTCTTGAAGGGAAAGATGTACCCATGTGAGATGAATTAAAAAAACACAGACCAGTTTCTCAGGAAGCTTCTTTCCAGTTTTGAACGGAAGATATTTCCTTTTTCACCATAGCCCTCTATGGGCTTCCAAATATCCCTTTGCCAATTCCAAAAGAAGAGACTTAGCGAAAGGCTTCTTGAAGGGAAAGATGTAACTCTGTGAGATGAATTCACAGAACACAGAGCAGTTTCTCAGAAAGCTTCTTTCCAGTTTTGAACGGAAGGTATTTCCTTTTTCACCACAGCCCTCTATGGGCTTCCAAATATTCCTTTGTCAATTCCACAAGAACAGCCTTAGCGAAAGGCTTCTTGAAGGGAAAGATGTAACTCTGTGAGATGAATTTACAGAACACAGAGCAGTTTCTCAGAAAGCTTCTTTCCAGTTTTGAACGGAAGATATTTCCTTTTTCACCATAGCCCTCTATGGGCTTCCAAATATCTCTTTGCCAATTCCACAAGAACAGCCTTAGCGCAAGGCTTCTTGACGGGAAAGATGTAACTCTGTGAGATGAATTTACAGAACACAGACCAGTTTCTCAGAAAGCTTCTTTCCAGTTTTGAACGGAAGATATTTCCTTTTTCACCATAGCCCTCTATGGGCCTCCAAATATCCCTTTGCCAATTCCACAAGAACTGCCTTAGCGAAAGGCTTCTTGAAGGGAAAGATGTCACTCTGTGAGATGAATTCACAGAACACAGAGCAGTTTCTCAGAAAGCTTCTTTCCAATTTTGAACGGAAGATATTTCCTTTTTCACCATAGGCCTCTATGGGCTTCCAAATATCCCTTTGCCAATTCCACAAGAACAGCCTTAGCGAAACGCTTCTTGAAGGGAAAGATGTAACTCTGTGAGATGAATTAACAGAACACAGAGCAGTTTCTCAGAAAGCTTCTTTCCAGTTTTGAACGGAAGATATTTACATTTTCACCATAGCCCTCTATGGGCTTCCAAATATCGCTTTGCCAATTCCACAAGAACAGCCTTAGCGAAAGGCTTCTTGAAGGGAAAGATGTAACTCTGTGAGATGAATTAACAGAACACAGAGCAGTTTCTCAGAAAGCTTCTTTCCAGTTTTGAACGGAAGATATTTCCTTTTTCACCATAGCCCTCTATGGGCTTCCAAATATCCCTTTGCCAATTCCACAAGAACAGCCTTAGCGAAAGGCTTCTTGAAGGGAAAGATGTAACTATGTGAGATGAATTCACAGAACACAGAGCAGTTTCTTAGAAAGCTTCTTTCCAGTTTTGAACGGAAGATATTTCCTTTTTCACCATAGCCCTCTATGGGCTTCCAAATATCGCTTTGCCAATTCCACAAGAACAGCCTTAGCGAAAGGCTTCTTGAAGGGAAAGATGTAACTCTGTGAGATGAATTCACAGAACACAGAGCAGTTTCTCAGAAAGCTTCTTTCCAGTTTTGAACGGAAGATATTTCCTTTTTCACCATAGGCCTCTATGGGCTTCCAAATGTCGCTTTGCCAATTCCACAAGAACAGCCTTAGCGAAAGGCTTCCTGAAGGGAAAGATGTACCTCTGTGAGATGAATTAAAAAAACACAGACCAGTTTCTCAGAAAGCTTCTTTCCAGTTTTGAACGGAAGATATTTCCTTTTTCACCATAGCCCTCTATGGGCTTCCAAATATCCCTTTGCCAATTCCACAAGAACAGCCTTAGCGAAAGGCTTCTTGAAGGGAAAGATGTAACTCTGTGAGATGAATTCACAGAACACAGAGCAGTTTCTCAGAAAGCTTCTTTCCAGTTTTGAACGGAAGATATTTCCTTTTTCACCATAGCCCTCTATGGGCTTCCAAATATCCCTTTGCCAATTCCACAAGAACAGCCTTAGCGAAAGGCTTCTTGAAGGGAAAGATGTAACTCTGTGAGATGAATTCACAGAACACAGAGCAGTTTCTCAGAAAGCTTCTTTCCAGTTTTGAACGGAAGATATTTCCTTTTTTAACCATAGAACTCTAAGGGCTTCCAAATATCCCTTTGCCAATTCCACAAGAACAGCCTTAGCGAAAGGCTTCTTGAAGGGAAAGATGTAACTCTGTGAGATGAATTAACAGAACACAGAGCAGTTTCTCAGAAAGCTTCTTTCCAGTTTTGAACGGAAGATATTTCCTTTTTCACCATAGCCCTCTATGGGCTTCCAAATATCCCTTTGCCAATTCCACAAGAAGAGCCTTAGCGAAAGGCTTCTTGAAGGGAAAGATGTAACTCTGTGAGATGAATTCACAGAACACAGAGTAGTTTCTCAGAAAGCTTCTTTCCAGTTTTGAACGGAAGATATTTCCTTTTTCACCGTAGCCGTCTATGGGCTTCTAAATATCCCTTTGCCAATTCCACAGGAACAGCCTTAGCGAAAGGCTTCTTGAAGGGAAAGATGTAACTCTGTGAGATGAATTCACAGAACACAGAGCAGTTTCTCAGAAAGCTTCTTTCCAGTTTTGAACGGAAGTTATTTCCTTTTTTAACCATAGCCCTCTAAGGGCTTCCAAATATCCCTTTGCCAATTCCACAAGAACAGCCTTAGCGAAAGGCTTCTTGAAGGGAAAGATGTAACTCTGTGAGATGAATTCACAGAACACAGAGCAGTTTCTCAGAAAGCTTCTTTCCAGTTTTGAATGGATGATATTTCCTTTTTCACCACAGCCCTCTATGGGCTTCCAAATATTCCTTTGTCAATTCCACAAGAACAGCCTTAGCGAAAGGCTTCTTGAAGGGAAAGATGTAACTCTGTGAGATGAATTAACAGAACACAGAGCAGTTTCTCAGAAAGCTTCTTTCCAGTTTTAAACGGAAGATATTTCCTTTTTCACCATAGCCCTCTATGGGCCTCCAAATATCCCTTTGCCAATTCCACAAGAACTGCCTTAGCGAAAGGCTTCTTGAAGGGAAAGATGTAACTCTGTGAGATAAATTCACAGAACACAGAGCAGTTTCTCAGAAAGCTTCTTTCCAATTTTGAACGGAAGATATTTCCTTTTTCACCATAGGCCTCTATGGGCTTCCAAATATCCCTTTGCCAATTCCACAAGAACAGCCTTAGCGAAACGCTTCTTGAAGGGAAAGATGTAACTCTGTGAGATGAATTCACAGAACACAGTGCAGTTTCTCAGAAAGCTTCTTTCCAGTTTTGAACGGAAGATATTTCCATTTTCACCATAGCCCTCTATGGGCTTCCAAATATCGCTTTGCCAATTCCACAAGAACAGCCTTAGCGAAAGGCTTCTTGAAGGGAAAGATGTAACTCTGTGAGATGAATTAACAGAACACAGAGCAGTTTCTCAGAAAGCTTCTTTCCAGTTTTGAACGGAAGATATTTCCTTTTTCACCATAGCCGTCTATGGGCTTCCAAATATCCCTTTGCCAATTCCACAAGAACAGCCTTAGCAAAAGGCTTCTTGAAGGGAAAGATGTAACTCTGTGAGATGAATTCACAGAACACAGAGCAGTTTCTCAGAAAGCTTCTTTCCAGCTTTGAATGGAAGATATTTCCTTTTTCACCATAGCCGTCTATGGGCTTGCAAATATCCCTTTGCCAATTCCACAAGAACAGCCTAGCGAAAGGCTTCTTGAAGGGAAAGATGTAACTCTGTGAGATGAATTCACAGAACACAGAGCAGTTTCTCAGAAAGATTCTTTCCAATTTTGAACGGAAGATATTTCCTTTTTCACCATAGGCCTCTATGGGCTTCCAAATATCCCTTTGCCAATTCCACAAGAACAGCTTTAGCGAAAGGCTTCTTGAAGGGAAAGATGTAACTCTGTGAGATGAATTCACAGAACACAGAGGAGTTTCTTAGAAAGCTTCTTTCCAGTTTTGAACGGAAGATATTTCCTTTTTCACCATAGCCCTCTATGGGCTTCCAAATATCCCTTTGCCAATTCCACAAGAACAGCCTTAGCGAAAGGCTTCTTGAAGGGAAAGATGTAACTCTGTGAGATGAATTCACAGAACACAGAGCAGTTTCTCAGAAAGCTTCTTTCCAGTTTTGAACGGAAGATATTTCCTTTTTCACGATAGCCCTCTATGGGCTTCCAAATATCCCTTTGCCAATTCCACAAGAACAGCCTTAGCGAAAGGCTTCTTGAAGGGAAAGATGTAACTCTGTGAGATGAATTCACAGAACACAGAGTAGTTTCTCAGAAAGCTTCTTTCCAGTTTTGAACGGAAGGTATTTCCTTTTTCACCGTAGCCGTCTATGGGCTTCTAAATATCCCTTTGCCAATTCCACAAGAACAGCCTTAGCGAAAGGCTTCTTGAAGGGAAAGATGTAACTCTGTGAGATGAACTCACAGAACACAGAGCAGTTTCTCAGAAAGCTTCTTTCCAGTTTTGAACGGAAGTTATTTCCTTTTCTAACCATAGCCCTCTAAGGGCTTCCAAATATCCCTTTGCCAATTACACAAGAACAGCCTTAGCGAAAGGCTTCTTGAAGGGAAAGATGTAACTCTGTGAGATGAATTAACAGAACACAGAGCAGTTTCTCAGAAAGCTTCTTTACAGTTTTGAACGGAAGATATTTCCTTTTTCACCATAGCCGTCTATGGTCTTCCAAATATCCCTTTGCCAATTCCAAAAGAAGAGCCTTAGCGAAAGGCTTCTTGAAGGGAAAGATGTAACTCTGTGAGATGAATTAACAGAACACAGAGCAGTTTCTCAGAAAGCTTCTTTCCAGTTTTGAACGGAAGATATTTCCTTTTTCACCATAGCCGTCTATGGGCTTCCAAATATCCCTTTGCCAATTCCTCAAGAACAGCCTAGCGAAAGGCTTCTTGAAGGGAAAGATGTAACTCTGTGAGATGAATTAACGGAACACAGAGCAGTTTCTCAGAAAGCTTCTTTCCAGTTTTGAACGGAAGATATTTCCTTTTTCACCATAGCCCTCTATGGGCTTCCAAATATCCCTTTGCCAACTCCACAAGAACAGCCTTAGCGAAAGGCTTCTTGAAGGGAAAGATGTAACTCTGTGAGATGAATTAACAGAACACAGAGCCGTTTCTCAGAAAGCTTCTTTCCAGTTTTGAACGGAAGATATTTCCTTTTTCACCAGAGCTCTCTATGGGCTTCCAAATATCCCTTGGCCAATTCCACAAGAACAGCCTTAGCGAAAGGCTTCTTGAAGGGAAAGATGTAACTCTGTGAGATGAATTCACAGAACACAGAGCAGTTTCTCAGAAAGCTTCTTTCCAGTTTTAAACGGAAGATTTCCTTTTTCACCATAGCCCTCTATGGGCTTCCAAATATCCCTTTGCCAATTCCACAAGAACAGCCTTAGCGAAAGGCTTCTTGAAGGGAAAGATGTAAATCTGTGGGATGAATTAACAGAACACAGAGCAGTTTCTCAGAAAGCTTCTTTCCAGTTTTGAACGGAAGATATTTCCTTTTTCACCATAGCCCTCTATGGGCTTCCAAATATCGCTTTGCCAATTCCACAAGAACAGCCTTATCGAAAGGCTTCTTGAAGGGAAAGATGTAACGCTGTGAGATGAATTAACAGAACACAGAGCAGTTTCTCAGAAAGCTTCTTTCCAGTTTTGAACGGAAGATATTTCCTTTTTCACCATAGCCCTCTATGGGCTTCCAAATATCTCTTTGCCAATTCCACAAGAACAGCCTTAGCGAAAGGCTTCTTGAAGGGAAACATGTAACTCTGTGAGATGAATTAACAGAACACAGACCAGTTTCTCAGAAAGCTTCTTTCCAGTTTTGAACGGAAGATATTTCCTTTTTCACCATAGCCCTCTATGGGCTTCCAAATATCCCTTTGCCAATTCCACAAGAACAGCCTTAGCGAAAGGCTTCTTGAAGGGAAAGATGTAACTCTGTGAGATGAATTCACAGAACACAGAGCAGTTTCTCAGAAAGCTTCTTTCCAATTTTGAACGGAAGATATTTCCTTTTTCACCATAGGCCTCTATGGGCTTCCAAATATCCCTTTGCCAATTCCACAAGAACAGCCTTAGCGAAAGGCTTCTTGAAGGGGAAGATGTAACTCTGTGAGATGAATTCACAGAACACAGAGCAGTTTCTCAGAAAGCTTCTTTCCAGTTTTGAACGGAAGATATTTCCTTTTTCACCGTAGCCCTCTATGGGCTTCGAAATATCCCCTTGCCAATTCCACAAGAACAGTCTTAGCGAAAGGCTTCTTGAAGGGAAAGATGTAACTCTGTGAGATGAATTAACAGAACACAGAGCAGATTCTCAGAAAGCTTCTTTCAAGTTTTGAACGGAAGATATTTCCTTTTTCACCATAGCCCTCTATGAGCTTCCAAATATCGCTTTGCCAATTCCACAAGAACAGCCTTAGCGAAAGGCTTCTTGAAGGGAAAGATGTAACTCTGTGAGATGAATTAACAGAACACAGAGCCGTTTCTCAGAAAGCTTCTTTCCAGTTTTGAACGGAAGATATTTCCTTTTTCACCATAGCCCTCTATGGGCTTCCAAATATCCCTTTGCCAATTCCACAAGAACAGCCTTAGCGAAAGGCTTCTTGAAGGGAAAGATGTAACTCTGTGAGATGAATTCACAGAACACAGAGCAGTTTCTCAGAAAGCTTCTTTCCAGTTTTGAACGGAAGATATTTCCTTTTTCACCATAGCCCTCTATGGGCTTCCAAATATCTCTTTGCCAATTCCACAGGAACAGCCGTAGCGAAAGGCTTCTTGAAGGGAAAGATGTAACTCTGTGAGATGAATTAACAGAACACAGAGCAGTTTCTCAGAAAGCTTCTTTCCAGTTTTGATCGGAAGATATTTCCTTTTTCACCATAGCCATCTATGGGCTTCCAAATATCCCTTTGCCAATTCCACAAGAACAGCCTTAGCAAAAGGCTTCTTGAAGGGAAAGATGTAACTCTGTGACATGAATTCACAGAACACAGAGCAGTTTCTCAGAAAGCTTCTTTCCAGCTTTGAATGGAAGATATTTCCTTTTTCACCATAGCCGTCTATGGGCTTGCAAATATCCCTTTGCCAATTCCACAAGAACAGCCTTAGCGAAAGGCTTCTTGAAGGGAAAGATGTAACTCTGTGAGATGAATTCACAGAACACAGAGCAGTTTCTCAGAAAGCTTCTTTCCAATTTTGAACGGAAGATATTTCCTTTTTCACCATAGGCCTCTATGGGCTTCCAAATATCCCTTTGCCAATTCCACAAGAACAGCCTTAGCGAAAGGCTTCTTGAAGGGAAAGATGTAACTCTGTGAGATGAATTCACAGAACACAGAGCAGTTTCTCAGAAAGCTTCTTTCCAGTTTTGAACGGAAGATATTTCCTTTTTTAACCATAGAACTCTAAGGGCTTCCAAATATCCCTTTTCCAATTCCACAAGAACAGCCTTAGCGAAAGGCTTCTTGAAGGGAAAGATGTAACTCTGTGAGATGAATTAACAGAACACAGAGCAGTTTCTCAGAAAGCTTCTTTCCAGTTTTGAACGGAAGATATTTCCTTTTTCACCATAGCCCTCTATGGGCTTCCAAATATCCCTTTGCCAATTCCACAAGAAGAGCCTTAGCGAAAGGCTTCTTGAAGGGAAAGATGTAACTCTGTGAGATGAATTCACAGAACACAGAGTAGTTTCTCAGAAAGCTTCTTTCCAGTTTTGAACGGAAGATATTTCCTTTTTCACCGAAGCCGTCTATGGGCTTCTAAATATCCCTTTGCCAATTCCACAAGAACAGCCTTAGCGAAAGGCTTCTTGAAGGGAAAGATGTAACTCTGTGAGATGAATTCACAGAACACAGAGCAGTTTCTCAGAAAGCTTCTTTCCAGTTTTGAACGGAAGTTATTTCCTTTTTTAACCATAGCCCTCTAAGGGCTTCCAAATATCCCTTTGCCAATTCCACAAGAACAGCCTTAGCGAAAGGCTTCTTGAAGGGAAAGATGTAACTCTGTGAGATGAATTCACAGAACACAGAGCAGTTTCTCAGAAAGCTTCTTTCCAGTTTTGAATGGATGATATTTCCTTTTTCACCACAGCCCTCTATGGGCTTCCAAATATTCCTTTGTCAATTCCACAAGAACAGCCTTAGCGAAAGGCTTCTTGAAGGGAAAGATGTAACTCTGTGAGATGAATTAACAGAACACAGAGCAGTTTCTCAGAAAGCTTCTTTCCAGTTTTAAACGGAAGATATTTCCTTTTTCACCATAGCCCTCTATGGGCCTCCAAATATCCCTTTGCCAATTCCACAAGAACTGCCTTAGCGAAAGGCTTCTTGAAGGGAAAGATGTAACTCTGTGAGATGAATTCACAGAACACAGAGCAGTTTCTCAGAAAGCTTCTTTCCAATTTTGAACGGAAGATATTTCCTTTTTCACCATAGGCCTCTATGGGCTTCCAAATATCCCTTTGCCAATTCCACAAGAACAGCCTTAGCGAAACGCTTCTTGAAGGGAAAGATGTAACTCTGTGAGATGAATTCACAGAACACAGTGCAGTTTCTCAGAAAGCTTCTTTCCAGTTTTGAACGGAAGATATTTCCCTTTTCACCATAGCCCTCTATGGGCTTCCAAATATCGCTTTGCCAATTCCACAAGAACAGCCTTAGCGAAAGGCTTCTTGAAGGGAAAGATGTAACTCTGTGAGATGAATTAACAGAACACAGAGCAGTTTCTCAGAAAGCTTCTTTCCAGTTTTGAACGGAAGATATTTCCTTTTTCATCATAGCCGTCTATGGGCTTCCAAATATCCCTTTGCCAATTCCACAAGAACAGCCTTAGCGAAAGGCTTCTTGAAGGGAAAGATGTAACTATGTGAGATGAATTCACAGAACACAGAGCAGTTTCTTAGAAAGCTTCTTTCCAGTTTTGAACGGAAGATATTTCCTTTTTCACCATAGCCCTCTATGGGCTTCCAAATATCGCTTTGCCAATTCCACAAGAACAGCCTTAGCGAAAGGCTTCTTGAAGGGAAAGATGTAACTCTGTGAGATGAATTCACAGAACACAGAGCAGTTTCTCAGAAAGCTTCTTTCCAGTTTTGAACGGAAGATATTTCCTTTTTCACCATAGGCCTCTATGGGCTTCCAAATGTCGCTTTGCCAATTCCACAAGAACAGCCTTAGCGAAAGGCTTCCTGAAGGGAAAGATGTACCTCTGTGAGATGAATTAAAAAAACACAGACCAGTTTCTCAGAAAGCTTCTTTCCAGTTTTGAACGGAAGGTATTTCCTTTTTCACCGTAGCCGTCTATGGGCTTCTAAATATCCCTTTGCCAATTCCACAAGAACAGCCTTAGCGAAAGGCTTCTTGAAGGGAAAGATGTAACTCTGTGAGATGAACTCACAGAACACAGAGC
Organism: Chlorocebus sabaeus; assembly: GCF_047675955.1. Lineage (NCBI taxonomy): Eukaryota > Metazoa > Chordata > Mammalia > Primates > Cercopithecidae > Chlorocebus > Chlorocebus sabaeus. The sequence continues at coordinate 1,172,748 of NW_027327570.1, forward strand.
AGTTTCTCAGAAAGCTTCTTTCCAGTTTTGAACGGAAGTTATTTCCTTTTCTAACCATAGCCCTCTAAGGGCTTCCAAATATCCCTTTGCCAATTACACAAGAACAGCCTTAGCGAAAGGCTTCTTGAAGGGAAAGATGTAACTCTGTGAGATGAATTAACAGAACACAGAGCAGTTTCTCAGAAAGCTTCTTTACAGTTTTGAACGGAAGATATTTCCTTTTTCACCATAGCCGTCTATGGTCTTCCAAATATCCCTTTGCCAATTCCACAAGAACAGCCTTAGCGAAAGGCTTCTTGAAGGGAAAGATGTAACTCTGTGAGATGAATTAACAGAACACAGAGCAGTTTCTCAGAAAGCTTCTTTCCAGTTTTGAACGGAAGATATTTCCTTTTTCACCATAGCCGTCTATGGGCTTCCAAATATCCCTTTGCCAATTCCTCAAGAACAGCCTAGCGAAAGGCTTCTTGAAGGGAAAGATGTAACTCTGTGAGATGAATTTACGGAACACAGAGCAGTTTCTCAGAAAGCTTCTTTCCAGTTTTGAACGGAAGATATTTCCTTTTTTACCATAGCCCTCTATGGGCTTCCAAATATCCCTTTGCCAACTCCACAAGAACAGCCTTAGCGAAAGGCTTCTTGAAGGGAAAGATGTAACTCTGTGAGATGAATTAACAGAACACAGAGCAGTTTCTCAGAAAGCTTCTTTCCAGTTTTGAACGGAAGATATTTCCTTTTTCACCGTAGCCCTCTATGGGCTTCCAAATATCCCTTTGCCAATTCCACAAGAACAGCCTTAGCGAAAGGCTTCTTGAAGGGAAAGATGTAACTCTGGGAGATGAATTCACAGAACACAGAGCAGTTTCTCAGAAAGCTTCTTTCCAGTTTTGAACGGAAGATATTTCCTTTTTCACCATAGGCCTCTATGGGCTTCCAAATGTCGCTTTGCCAATTCCACAAGAACAGCCTTAGCGAAAGGCTTCCTGAAGGGAAAGATGTACCTCTGTGAGATGAATTAAAAAAACACAGACCAGTTTCTCAGAAAGCTTCTTTCCAGTTTTGAACGGAAGATATTTCCTTTTTCACCATAGCCCTCTATGGGCTTCCAAATATCCCTTTGCCAATTCCACAAGAACAGCCTTAGCGAAAGGCTTCTTGAAGGGAAAGATGTAACTCTGTGAGATGAATTCACAGAACACAGAGCAGTTTCTCAGAAAGCTTCTTTCCAGTTTTGAACGGAAGATATTTCCTTTTTCACCATAGCCCTCTATGGGCTTCTAAATATCCCTTTGCCAATTCCACAAGAACAGCCTTAGCAAAAGGCTTCTTGAAGGGAAAGATGTAACTCTGTGAGATGAATTTACAGAACACACAGCAGTTTCTCAGAAAGCTTCTTTCCAGTTTTGAACGGAAGATATTTCCTTTTTCACCATAGCCCTCTATGGGTTTCCAAATATCCCTTTGCCAATTCCACAAGAACAGCCTTAGCGAAAGGCTTCTTGAAGGGAAAGATGTAACTCTGTGAGATGAATTCACAGAACACAGAGCAGTTTCTCAGAAAGCTTCCTTCCAGCTTTGAATGGAAGATATTTCCTTTTTCACCATAGCCGTCTATGGGCTTGCAAATATCCCTTTGCCAATTCCACAAGAACAGCCTTAGCGAAAGGCTTCTTGAAGGGAAAGATGTAACTCTGTGAGATGAATTCACAGAACACAGAGCAGTTTCTCAGAAAGCTTCTTTCCAATTTTGAACGGAAGATATTTCCTTTTTCACCATAGCCCTCTATGGGCTTCCAAATATCCCTTTGCCAATTCCACAAGAACAGCCTTAGCGAAAGGCTTCTTGAAGGGAAAGATGTAACACTGTGAGATGAATTCACAGAACACAGAGCAGTTTCTTAGAAAGCTTCTTTCCAGTTTTGAACGGAAGATATTTCCTTTTTCACCATAGCCCTCTATGGGCTTCCAAATATCCCTTTGCCAATTCCACAAGAACAGCCTTAGCGAACGGCTTCTTGAAGGGAAAGATGTAACTCTGTGAGATGAATTCACAGAACACAGAGCAGTTTCTCAGAAAGCTTCTTTCCAGTTTTGAACGGAAGATATTTCCTTTTTTAACCATAGAACTCTAAGGGCTTCCAAATATCCCTTTGCCAATTCCACAAGAACAGCCTTAGCGAAAGGCTTCTTGAAGGGAAAGATGTAACTCTGTGAGATGAATTAACAGAACACAGAGCAGTTTCTCAGAAAGCTTCTTTCCAGTTTTGAACGGAAGATATTTCCTTTTTCACCATAGCCCTCTATGGGCTTCCAAATATCCCTTTGCCAATTCCACAAGAAGAGCCTTAGCGAAAGGCTTCTTGAAGGGAAAGATGTAACTCTGTGAGATGAATTCACAGAACACAGAGTAGTTTCTCAGAAAGCTTCTTTCCAGTTTTGAACGGAAGATATTTCCTTTTTCACCGTAGCCCTCTATGGGCTTCCAAATATCCCTTTGCCAATTCCACAAGAACAGCCTTAGCAAAAGGCTTCTTGAAGGGAAAGATGTAACTCTTTGAGATGAATTAACAGAACATAGAGCAGTTTCTCAGAAAGCTTCTTTCCAGTTTTGAACGGAAGATATTTCCTTTTTCACCATAGCCGTCTATGGGCTTCCAAACATCCCTTTGCCAATTCCACAAGAACAGCCTTAGCGAAAGGCTTCTTGAAGGGAAAGATGTAACTCTGTGAGATGAATTAACAGAACACAGAGCAGTTTCTCAGAAAGCTTCTTTCCAGTTTTGAACGGAAGATATTTCCTTTTTCACCGTAGCCCTCTATGGGCTTCGAAATATCCCCTTGCCAATTCCACAAGAAGAGTCTTAGCGAAAGGCTTCTTGAAGGGAAAGATGTAACTCTGTGAGATGAATTCACAGAACACAGAGCAGTTTCTCAGAAAGCTTCTTTCCAGTTTTGAACGGAAGATATTTCCTTTTTCACCATAGGCCTCTATGGGCTTCCAAATGTCGCTTTGCCAATTCCACAAGAACAGCCTTAGCGAAAGGCTTCCTGAAGGGAAAGATGTACCTCTGTGAGATGAATTAAAAAAACACAGACCAGTTTCTCAGAAAGCTTCTTTCCAGTTTTGAACGGAAGGTATTTCCTTTTTCACCGTAGCCGTCTATGGGCTTCTAAATATCCCTTTGCCAATTCCACAAGAACACCCTTAGCGAAAGGCTTCTTGAAGGGAAAGATGTAACTCTGTGAGATGAACTCACAGAACACAGAGCAGTTTCTCAGAAAGCTTCTTTCCAGTTTTGAACGGAAGTTATTTCCTTTTCTAACCATAGCCCTCTAAGGGCTTCCAAATATCCCTTTGCCAATTACACAAGAACAGCCTTAGCGAAAGGCTTCTTGAAGGGAAAGATGTAACTCTGTGAGATGAATTAACAGAACACAGAGCAGTTTCTCAGAAAGCTTCTTTACAGTTTTGAACGGAAGATATTTCCTTTTTCACCATAGCCGTCTATGGTCTTCCAAATATCCCTTTGCCAATTCCACAAGAACAGCCTTAGCGAAAGGCTTCTTGAAGGGAAAGATGTAACTCTGTGAGATGAATTAACAGAACACAGAGCAGTTTCTCAGAAAGCTTCTTTCCAGTTTTGAACGGAAGATATTTCCTTTTTCACCATAGCCGTCTATGGGCTTCCAAATATCCCTTTGCCAATTCCTCAAGAACAGCCTAGCGAAAGGCTTCTTGAAGGGAAAGATGTAACTCTGTGAGATGAATTTACGGAACACAGAGCAGTTTCTCAGAAAGCTTCTTTCCAGTTTTGAACGGAAGATATTTCCTTTTTTACCATAGCCCTCTATGGGCTTCCAAATATCCCTTTGCCAACTCCACAAGAACAGCCTTAGCGAAAGGCTTCTTGAAGGGAAAGATGTAACTCTGTGAGATGAATTAACAGAACACAGAGCCGTTTCTCAGAAAGCTTCTTTCCAGTTTTGAACGGAAGATATTTCCTTTTTCACCGTAGCCCTCTATGGGCTTCCAAATATCCCTTTGCCAATTCCACAAGAACAGCCTTAGCGAAAGGCTTCTTGAAGGGAAAGATGTAACTCTGGGAGATGAATTCACAGAACACAGAGCAGTTTCTCAGAAAGCTTCTTTCCAGTTTTGAACGGAAGATATTTCCTTTTTCACCATAGGCCTCTATGGGCTTCCAAATGTCGCTTTGCCAATTCCACAAGAACAGCCTTAGCGAAAGGCTTCCTGAAGGGAAAGATGTACCTCTGTGAGATGAATTAAAAAAACACAGACCAGTTTCTCAGAAAGCTTCTTTCCAGTTTTGAACGGAAGATATTTCCTTTTTCACCATAGCCCTCTATGGGCTTCCAAATATCCCTTTGCCAATTCCACAAGAACAGCCTTAGCGAAAGGCTTCTTGAAGGGAAAGATGTAACTCTGTGAGATGAATTCACAGAACACAGAGCAGTTTCTCAGAAAGCTTCTTTCCAGTTTTGAACGGAAGATATTTCCTTTTTCACCATAGCCCTCTATGGGCTTCTAAATATCCCTTTGCCAATTCCACAAGAACAGCCTTAGCGAAAGGCTTCTTGAAGGGAAAGATGTAACACTGTGAGATGAATTCACAGAACACAGAGCAGTTTCTTAGAAAGCTTCTTTCCAGTATTGAACGGAAGATATTTCCTTTTTCACCATAGCCCTCTATGGGCTTCCAAATATCCCTTTGCCAATTCCACAAGAACAGCCTTAGCGAACGGCTTCTTGAAGGGAAAGATGTAACTCTGTGAGATGAATTCACAGAACACAGAGCAGTTTCTCAGAAAGCTTCTTTCCAGTTTTGAACGGAAGATATTTACTTTTTTAACCATAGAACTCTAAGGGCTTCCAAATATCCCTTTGCCAATTCCACAAGAACAGCCTTAGCGAAAGGCTTCTTGAAGGGAAAGATGTAACTCTGTGAGATGAATTAACAGAACACAGAGCAGTTTCTCAGAAAGCTTCTTTCCAGTTTTGAACGGAAGATATTTCCTTTTTCACCATAGCCCTCTATGGGCTTCCAAATATCCCTTTGCCAATTCCACAAGAAGAGCCTTAGCGAAAGGCTTCTTGAAGGGAAAGATGTAACTCTGTGAGATGAATTCACAGAACACAGAGTAGTTTCTCAGAAAGCTTCTTTCCAGTTTTGAACGGAAGATATTTCCTTTTTCACCGTAGCCCTCTATGGGCTTCCAAATATCCCTTTGCCAATTCCACAAGAACAGCCTTAGCAAAAGGCTTCTTGAAGGGAAAGATGTAACTCTGTGAGATGAATTAACAGAACATAGAGCAGTTTCTCAGAAAGCTTCTTTCCAGTTTTGAACGGAAGATATTTCCTTTTTCACCATAGCCGTCTATGGGCTTCCAAACATCCCTTTGCCAATTCCACAAGAACAGCCTTAGCGAAAGGCTTCTTGAAGGGAAAGATGTAACTCTGTGAGATGAATTAACAGAACACAGAGCAGTTTCTCAGAAAGCTTCTTTCCAGTTTTGAACGGAAGATATTTCCTTTTTCACCGTAGCCCTCTATGGGCTTCGAAATATCCCCTTGCCAATTCCACAAGAAGAGTCTTAGCGAAAGGCTTCTTGAAGGGAAAGATGTAACTCTGTGAGATGAATTAAAAGAACACAGAGCAGTTTCTCAGAAAGCTTCTTTCCAGTTTTGAACGGAAGATATTTCCATTTTCACCATAGCCCTCTAAGGGCTTCCAAATATCGCTTTGCCAATTCCACAAGAACAGCCTTAGCGAAAGGCTTCTTGAAGTGAAAGATGTAACTCTGTGAGATGAATTAACAGAACACAGAGCAGTTTCTCAGAAAGCTTCTTTCCAGTTTTGAACGGAAGATATTTCCTTTTTCACCATAGCCGTCTATGGGCTTCCAAATATCCCTTTGCCAATTCCACAAGAACAGCCTTAGCGAAAGGCTTCTTGAAGGGAAAGATGTAACTCTGTGAGATGAATTCACAGAACACAGAGCAGTTTCTTAGAAAGCTTCTTTCCAGTTTTGAACGGAAGATATTTCCTTTTTCACCATAGCCGTCTATGGGCTTCCAAATATCCCTTTGCCAATTCCACAAGAACAGCCTTAGCGAAAGGCTTCTTGAAGGGAAAGATGTAACTCTGTGAGATGAATTAACAGAACACAAAGCAGTTTCTCAGAAAGCTTCTTTCCAGTTTTGAACGGAAGATATTTCCTTTTTCACCATAGCCGTCTATGGGCTTCCACATATCCCTTTGCCAATTCCACAAGAACAGCCTTAGCGAAAGGCTTCTTGAAGGGAAAGATGTAACTCTGTGAGATGAATTCACAGAACACAGAGCAGTTTCTCAGAAAGCTTCTTTCCAGTTATGAACGGAAGATATTTCCTTTTTTAACCATAGCCCTCTAAGGGCTTCCAAATATCCCTTTGCCAATTCCACAAGAACAGCCTTAGCGAAAGGCTTCTTGAAGGGAAAGATGTAACTCTGTGAGATGAATTCACAGAACACAGAGCAGTTTCTCAGAAAGCTTCTTTCCAGTTTTGAACGGAAGATATTTCCTTTTTCACCATAGCCCTCTATGGGCTTCCAAATATCCCTTTGCCAATTCCACAAGAACAGCCTTAGCGAAAGGCTTCTTGAAGGGAAAGATGTAACTCTGTGAGATGAATTAACAGAACACAGAGCAGTTTCTCAGAAAGCTTCTTTCCAGTTTTGAACGGAAGATATTTCCTTTTTCACCATAGGCCTCTATGGGCTTCCAAATATCGCTTTGCCAATTCCACAAGAACAGCCTTAGCGAAAGGCTTCTTGAAGGGAAAGATGTACCTTTGTGAGATGAATTTACAGAACACAGAGCAGTTTCTCAGAAAGCTTCTTTCCAGTTTTGAACGGAAGATATTTCCTTTTTCACCATAGCCCTCTATGGGCTTCCAAATATCTCTTTGCCAATTCCACAAGAACAGCCTTAGCGCAAGGCTTCTTGACGGGAAAGATGTAACTCTGTGAGATGAATTTACAGAACACAGACCAGTTTCTCAGAAAGCTTCTTTCCAGTTTTGAACGGAAGATATTTCCTTTTTCACCATAGCCCTCTATGGGCCTCCAAATATCCCTTTGCCAATTCCACAAGAACTGCCTTAGCGAAAGGCTTCTTGAAGGGAAAGATGTAACTCTGTGAGATGAATTCACAGAACACAGAGCAGTTTCTCAGAAAGCTTCTTTCCAATTTTGAACGGAAGATATTTCCTTTTTCACCATAGGCCTCTATGGGCTTCCAAATATCCCTTTGCCAATTCCACAAGAACAGCCTTAGCGAAACGCTTCTTGAAGGGAAAGATGTAACTCTGTGAGATGAATTAACAGAACACAGAGCAGTTTCTCAGAAAGCTTCTTTCCAGTTTTGAACGGAAGATATTTACATTTTCACCATAGCCCTCTATGGGCTTCCAAATATCGCTTTGCCAATTCCACAAGAACAGCCTTAGCGAAAGGCTTCTTGAAGGGAAAGATGTAACTCTGTGAGATGAATTAACAGAACACAGAGCAGTTTCTCAGAAAGCTTCTTTCCAGTTTTGAACGGAAGATATTTCCTTTTTCACCATAGCCCTCTATGGGCTTCCAAATATCCCTTTGCCAATTCCACAAGAACAGCCTTAGCGAAAGGCTTCCTGAAGGGAAAGATGTAACTATGTGAGATGAATTCACAGAACACAGAGCAGTTTCTTAGAAAGCTTCTTTCCAGTTTTGAACGGAAGATATTTCCTTTTTCACCATAGCCCTCTATGGGCTTCCAAATATCGCTTTGCCAATTCCACAAGAACAGCCTTAGCGAAAGGCTTCTTGAAGGGAAAGATGTAACTCTGTGAGATGAATTCACAGAACACAGAGCAGTTTCTCAGAAAGCTTCTTTCCAGTTTTGAACGGAAGATATTTCCTTTTTCACCATAGGCCTCTATGGGCTTCCAAATGTCGCTTTGCCAATTCCACAAGAACAGCCTTAGCGAAAGGCTTCCTGAAGGGAAAGATGTACCTCTGTGAGATGAATTAAAAAAACACAGACCAGTTTCTCAGAAAGCTTCTTTCCAGTTTTGAACGGAAGATATTTCCTTTTTCACCATAGCCCTCTATGGGCTTCCAAATATCCCTTTGCCAATTCCACAAGAACAGCCTTAGCGAAAGGCTTCTTGAAGGGAAAGATGTAACTCTGTGAGATGAATTCACAGAACACAGAGCAGTTTCTCAGAAAGCTTCTTTCCAGTTTTGAACGGAAGATATTTCCTTTTTCACCATAGCCCTCTATGGGCTTCCAAATATCCCTTTGCCAATTCCACAAGAACAGCCTTAGCAAAAGGCTTCTTGAAGGGAAAGATGTAACTCTGTGAGATGAATTTACAGAACACACAGCAGTTTCTCAGAAAGCTTCTTTCCAGTTTTGAACGGAAGATATTTCCTTTTTCACCATAGCCCTCTATGGATTTCCAAATATCCCTTTGCCAATTCCACAAGAACAGCCTTAGCGAAAGGCTTCTTGAAGGGAAAGATGTAACTCTGTGAGATGAATTCACAGAACACAGAGCAGTTTCTCAGAAAGCTTCTTTCCAGCTTTGAATGGAAGATATTTCCTTTTTCACCATAGCCGTCTATGGGCTTGCAAATATCCCTTTGCCAATTCCACAAGAACAGCCTTAGCGAAAGGCTTCTTGAAGGGAAAGATGTAACTCTGTGAGATGAATTCACAGAACACAGAGCAGTTTCTCAGAAAGCTTCTTTCCAATTTTGAACGGAAGATATTTCCTTTTTCACCATAGGCCTCTATGGGCTTCCAAATATCCCTTTGCCAATTCCACAAGAACAGCCTTAGCGAAAGGCTTCTTGAAGGGAAAGATGTAACTCTGTGAGATGAATTCACAGAACACAGAGGAGTTTCTTAGAAAGCTTCTTTCCAGTTTTGAACGGAAGATATTTCCTTTTTCACCATAGCCCTCTATGGGCTTCCAAATATCCCTTTGCCAATTCCACAAGAACAGCCTTAGCGAAAGGCTTCTTGAAGGGAAAGATGTAACTCTGTGAGATGAATTCACAGAACACAGAGCAGTTTCTCAGAAAGCTTCTTTCCAGTTTTGAACGGAAGATATTTCCTTTTTTAACCATAGAACTCTAAGGGCTTCCAAATATCCCTTTGCCAATTCCACAAGAACAGCCTTAGCGAAAGGCTTCTTGAAGGGAAAGATGTAACTCTGTGAGATGAATTAACAGAACACAGAGCAGTTTCTCAGAAAGCTTCTTTCCAGTTTTGAACGGAAGATATTTCCTTTTTCACCATAGCCCTCTATGGGCTTCCAAATATCCCTTTGCCAATTCCACAAGAAGAGCCTTAGCGAAAGGCTTCTTGAAGGGAAAGATGTAACTCTGTGAGATGAATTCACAGAACACAGAGTAGTTTCTCAGAAAGCTTCTTTCCAGTTTTGAACGGAAGATATTTCCTTTTTCACCGTAGCCGTCTATGGGCTTCTAAATATCCCTTTGCCAATTCCACAAGAACAGCCTTAGCGAAAGGCTTCTTGAAGGGAATGATGTAACTCTGTGAGATGAATTCACAGAACACAGAGCAGTTTCTCAGAAAGCTTCTTTCCAGTTTTGAACGGAAGTTATTTCCTTTTTTAACCATAGCCCTCTAAGGGCTTCCAAATATCCCTTTGCCAATTCCACAAGAACAGCCTTAGCGAAAGGCTTCTTGAAGGGAAAGATGTAACTCTGTGAGATGAATTCACAGAACACAGAGCAGTTTCTCAGAAAGCTTCTTTCCAGTTTTGAATGGATGATATTTCCTTTTTCACCACAGCCCTCTATGGGCTTCCAAATATTCCTTTGTCAATTCCACAAGAACAGCCTTAGCGAAAGGCTTCTTGAAGGGAAAGATGTAACTCTGTGAGATGAATTAACAGAACACAGAGCAGTTTCTCAGAAAGCTTCTTTCCAGTTTTAAACGGAAGATATTTCCTTTTTCACCATAGCCCTCTATGGGCCTCCAAATATCCCTTTGCCAATTCCACAAGAACTGCCTTAGCGAAAGGCTTCTTGAAGGGAAAGATGTAACTCTGTGAGATGAATTCACAGAACACAGAGCAGTTTCTCAGAAAGCTTCTTTCCAATTTTGAACGGAAGATATTTCCTTTTTCACCATAGGCCTCTATGGGCTTCCAAATATCCCTTTGCCAATTCCACAAGAACAGCCTTAGCGAAACGCTTCTTGAAGGGAAAGATGTAACTCTGTGAGATGAATTCACAGAACACAGTGCAGTTTCTCAGAAAGCTTCTTTCCAGTTTTGAACGGAAGATATTTCCATTTTCACCATAGCCCTCTATGGGCTTCCAAATATCGCTTTGCCAATTCCACAAGAACAGCCTTAGCGAAAGGCTTCTTGAAGGGAAAGATGTAACTCTGTGAGATGAATTAACAGAACACAGAGCAGTTTCTCAGAAAGCTTCTTTCCAGTTTTGAACGGAAGATATTTCCTTTTTCACCATAGCCGTCTATGGGCTTCCAAATATCCCTTTGCCAATTCCACAAGAACAGCCTTAGCGAAAGGCTTCCTGAAGGGAAAGATGTACCTCTGTGAGATGAATTAAAAAAACACAGACCAGTTTCTCAGAAAGCTTCTTTCCAGTTTTGAACGGAAGATATTTCCTTTTTCACCATAGCCCTCTATGGGCTTCCAAATATCCCTTTGCCAATTCCACAAGAACAGCCTTAGCGAAAGGCTTCTTGAAGGGAAAGATGTAACTCTGTGAGATGAATTCACAGAACACAGAGCAGTTTCTCAGAAAGCTTCTTTCCAGTTTTGAACGGAAGATATTTCCTTTTTCACCATAGGCCTCTATGGGCTTCCAAATATCCCTTTGCCAATTCCACAAGAACAGCCTTAGCAAAAGGCTTCTTGAAGGGAAAGATGTAACTCTGTGAGATGAATTCACAGAACACAGAGCAGTTTCTCAGAAAGCTTCTTTCCAGCTTTGAATGGAAGATATTTCCTTTTTCACCATAGCCGTCTATGGGCTTGCAAATATCCCTTTGCCAATTCCACAAGAACAGCCTAGCGAAAGGCTTCTTGAAGGGAAAGATGTAACTCTGTGAGATGAATTCACAGAACACAGAGCAGTTTCTCAGAAAGATTCTTTCCAATTTTGAACGGAAGATATTTCCTTTTTCACCATAGGCCTCTATGGGCTTCCAAATATCCCTTTGCCAATTCCACAAGAACAGCTTTAGCGAAAGGCTTCTTGAAGGGAAAGATGTAACTCTGTGAGATGAATTCACAGAACACAGAGGAGTTTCTTAGAAAGCTTCTTTCCAGTTTTGAACGGGAGATATTTCCTTTTTCACCATAGCCCTCTATGGGCTTCCAAATATCCCTTTGCCAATTCCACAAGAACAGCCTTAGCGAAAGGCTTCTTGAAGGGAAAGATGTAACTCTGTGAGATGAATTCACAGAACACAGAGCAGTTTCTCAGAAAGCTTCTTTCCAGTTTTGAACGGAAGATATTTCCTTTTTCACGATAGCCCTCTATGGGCTTCCAAATATCCCTTTGCCAATTCCACAAGAACAGCCTTAGCGAAAGGCTTCTTGAAGGGAAAGATGTAACTCTGTGAGATGAATTCACAGAACACAGAGTAGTTTCTCAGAAAGCTTCTTTCCAGTTTTGAACGGAAGGTATTTCCTTTTTCACCGTAGCCGTCTATGGGCTTCTAAATATCCCTTTGCCAATTCCACAAGAACAGCCTTAGCGAAAGGCTTCTTGAAGGGAAAGATGTAACTCTGTGAGATGAACTCACAGAACACAGAGCAGTTTCTCAGAAAGCTTCTTTCCAGTTTTGAACGGAAGTTATTTCCTTTTCTAACCATAGCCCTCTAAGGGCTTCCAAATATCCCTTTGCCAATTACACAAGAACAGCCTTAGCGAAAGGCTTCTTGAAGGGAAAGATGTAACTCTGTGAGATGAATTAACAGAACACAGAGCAGTTTCTCAGAAAGCTTCTTTACAGTTTTGAACGGAAGATATTTCCTTTTTCACCATAGCCGTCTATGGTCTTCCAAATATCCCTTTGCCAATTCCAAAAGAAGAGCCTTAGCGAAAGGCTTCTTGAAGGGAAAGATGTAACTCTGTGAGATGAATTAACAGAACACAGAGTAGTTTCTCAGAAAGCTTCTTTCCAGTTTTGAACGGAAGATATTTCCTTTTTCACCATAGCCGTCTATGGGCTTCCAAATATCCCTTTGCCAATTCCTCAAGAACAGCCTAGCGAAAGGCTTCTTGAAGGGAAAGATGTAACTCTGTGAGATGAATTAACGGAACACAGAGCAGTTTCTCAGAAAGCTTCTTTCCAGTTTTGAACGGAAGATATTTCCTTTTTCACCATAGCCCTCTATGGGCTTCCAAATATCCCTTTGCCAACTCCACAAGAACAGCCTTAGCGAAAGGCTTCTTGAAGGGAAAGATGTAACTCTGTGAGATGAATTAACAGAACACAGAGCCGTTTCTCAGAAAGCTTCTTTCCAGTTTTGAACGGAAGATATTTCCTTTTTCACCAGAGCTCTCTATGGGCTTCCAAATATCCCTTGGCCAATTCCACAAGAACAGCCTTAGCGAAAGGCTTCTTGAAGGGAAAGATGTAACTCTGTGAGATGAATTCACAGAACACAGAGCAGTTTCTCAGAAAGCTTCTTTCCAATTTTGAACGGAAGATATTTCCTTTTTCACCATAGGCCTCTATGGGCTTCCAAATATCCCTTTGCCAATTCCACAAGAACAGCCTTAGCGAAAGGCTTCTTGAAGGGAAAGATGTAACTCTGTGAGATGAATTCACAGAACACAGAGGAGTTTCTTAGAAAGCTTCTTTCCAGTTTTGAACGGAAGATATTTCCTTTTTCACCATAGCCCTCTATGGGCTTCCAAATATCCCTTTGCCAATTCCACAAGAACAGCCTTAGCGAAAGGCTTCTTGAAGGGAAAGATGTAACTCTGTGAGATGAATTCACAGAACACAGAGCAGTTTCTCAGAAAGCTTCTTTCCAGTTTTGAACGGAAGATATTTCCTTTTTTAACCATAGAACTCTAAGGGCTTCCAAATATCCCTTTTCCAATTCCACAAGAACAGCCTTAGCGAAAGGCTTCTTGAAGGGAAAGATGTAACTCTGTGAGATGAATTAACAGAACACAGAGCAGTTTCTCAGAAAGCTTCTTTCCAGTTTTGAACGGAAGATATTTCCATTTTCACCATAGCCCTCTATGGGCTTCCAAATATCGCTTTGCCAATTCCACAAGAACAGCCTTAGCGAAAGGCTTCTTGAAGGGAAAGATGTAACTCTGTGAGATGAATTAACAGAACACAGAGCAGTTTCTCAGAAAGCTTCTTTCCAGTTTTGAACGGAAGATATTTCCTTTTTCACCATAGCCGTCTATGGGCTTCCAAATATCCCTTTGCCAATTCCACAAGAACAGCCTTAGCGAAAGGCTTCCTGAAGGGAAAGATGTACCTCTGTGAGATGAATTAAAAAAACACAGACCAGTTTCTCAGAAAGCTTCTTTCCAGTTTTGAACGGAAGATATTTCCTTTTTCACCATAGCCCTCTATGGGCTTCCAAATATCCCTTTGCCAATTCCACAAGAACAGCCTTAGCGAAAGGCTTCTTGAAGGGAAAGATGTAACTCTGTGAGATGAATTCACAGAACACAGAGCAGTTTCTCAGAAAGCTTCTTTCCAGTTTTGAACGGAAGATATTTCCTTTTTCACCATAGGCCTCTATGGGCTTCCAAATATCCCTTTGCCAATTCCACAAGAACAGCCTTAGCAAAAGGCTTCTTGAAGGGAAAGATGTAACTCTGTGAGATGAATTCACAGAACACAGAGCAGTTTCTCAGAAAGCTTCTTTCCAGCTTTGAATGGAAGATATTTCCTTTTTCACCATAGCCGTCTATGGGCTTGCAAATATCCCTTTGCCAATTCCACAAGAACAGCCTAGCGAAAGGCTTCTTGAAGGGAAAGATGTAACTCTGTGAGATGAATTCACAGAACACAGAGCAGTTTCTCAGAAAGATTCTTTCCAATTTTGAACGGAAGATATTTCCTTTTTCACCATAGGCCTCTATGGGCTTCCAAATATCCCTTTGCCAATTCCACAAGAACAGCTTTAGCGAAAGGCTTCTTGAAGGGAAAGATGTAACTCTGTGAGATGAATTCACAGAACACAGAGGAGTTTCTTAGAAAGCTTCTTTCCAGTTTTGAACGGGAGATATTTCCTTTTTCACCATAGCCCTCTATGGGCTTCCAAATATCCCTTTGCCAATTCCACAAGAACAGCCTTAGCGAAAGGCTTCTTGAAGGGAAAGATGTAACTCTGTGAGATGAATTCACAGAACACAGAGCAGTTTCTCAGAAAGCTTCTTTCCAGTTTTGAACGGAAGATATTTCCTTTTTCACGATAGCCCTCTATGGGCTTCCAAATATCCCTTTGCCAATTCCACAAGAACAGCCTTAGCGAAAGGCTTCTTGAAGGGAAAGATGTAACTCTGTGAGATGAATTCACAGAACACAGAGTAGTTTCTCAGAAAGCTTCTTTCCAGTTTTGAACGGAAGGTATTTCCTTTTTCACCGTAGCCGTCTATGGGCTTCTAAATATCCCTTTGCCAATTCCACAAGAACAGCCTTAGCGAAAGGCTTCTTGAAGGGAAAGATGTAACTCTGTGAGATGAACTCACAGAACACAGAGCAGTTTCTCAGAAAGCTTCTTTCCAGTTTTGAACGGAAGTTATTTCCTTTTCTAACCATAGCCCTCTAAGGGCTTCCAAATATCCCTTTGCCAATTACACAAGAACAGCCTTAGCGAAAGGCTTCTTGAAGGGAAAGATGTAACTCTGTGAGATGAATTAACAGAACACAGAGCAGTTTCTCAGAAAGCTTCTTTACAGTTTTGAACGGAAGATATTTCCTTTTTCACCATAGCCGTCTATGGTCTTCCAAATATCCCTTTGCCAATTCCAAAAGAAGAGCCTTAGCGAAAGGCTTCTTGAAGGGAAAGATGTAACTCTGTGAGATGAATTAACAGAACACAGAGTAGTTTCTCAGAAAGCTTCTTTCCAGTTTTGAACGGAAGATATTTCCTTTTTCACCATAGCCGTCTATGGGCTTCCAAATATCCCTTTGCCAATTCCTCAAGAACAGCCTAGCGAAAGGCTTCTTGAAGGGAAAGATGTAACTCTGTGAGATGAATTAACGGAACACAGAGCAGTTTCTCAGAAAGCTTCTTTCCAGTTTTGAACGGAAGATATTTCCTTTTTCACCATAGCCCTCTATGGGCTTCCAAATATCCCTTTGCCAACTCCACAAGAACAGCCTTAGCGAAAGGCTTCTTGAAGGGAAAGATGTAACTCTGTGAGATGAATTAACAGAACACAGAGCCGTTTCTCAGAAAGCTTCTTTCCAGTTTTGAACGGAAGATATTTCCTTTTTCACCAGAGCTCTCTATGGGCTTCCAAATATCCCTTGGCCAATTCCACAAGAACAGCCTTAGCGAAAGGCTTCTTGAAGGGAAAGATGTAACTCTGTGAGATGAATTCACAGAACACAGAGCAGTTTCTCAGAAAGCTTCTTTCCAATTTTGAACGGAAGATATTTCCTTTTTCACCATAGGCCTCTATGGGCTTCCAAATATCCCTTTGCCAATTCCACAAGAACAGCCTTAGCGAAAGGCTTCTTGAAGGGAAAGATGTAACTCTGTGAGATGAATTCACAGAACACAGAGGAGTTTCTTAGAAAGCTTCTTTCCAGTTTTGAACGGAAGATATTTCCTTTTTCACCATAGCCCTCTATGGGCTTCCAAATATCCCTTTGCCAATTCCACAAGAACAGCCTTAGCGAAAGGCTTCTTGAAGGGAAAGATGTAACTCTGTGAGATGAATTCACAGAACACAGAGCAGTTTCTCAGAAAGCTTCTTTCCAGTTTTGAACGGAAGATATTTCCTTTTTTAACCATAGAACTCTAAGGGCTTCCAAATATCCCTTTTCCAATTCCACAAGAACAGCCTTAGCGAAAGGCTTCTTGAAGGGAAAGATGTAACTCTGTGAGATGAATTAACAGAACACAGAGCAGTTTCTCAGAAAGCTTCTTTCCAGTATTGAACGGAAGATATTTCCTTTTTCACCATAGCCCTCTATGGGCTTCCAAATATCCCTTTGCCAATTCCACAAGAAGAGCCTTAGCGAAAGGCTTCTTGAAGGGAAAGATGTAACTCTGTGAGATGAATTCACAGAACACAGAGTAGTTTCTCAGAAAGCTTCTTTCCAGTTTTGAACGGAAGATATTTCCTTTTTCACCGAAGCCGTCTATGGGCTTCTAAATATCCCTTTGCCAATTCCACAAGAACAGCCTTAGCGAAAGGCTTCTTGAAGGGAAAGATGTAACTCTGTGAGATGAATTCACAGAACACAGAGCAGTTTCTCAGAAAGCTTCTTTCCAGTTTTGAACGGAAGTTATTTCCTTTTTTAACCATAGCCCTCTAAGGGCTTCCAAATATCCCTTTGCCAATTCCACAAGAACAGCCTTAGCGAAAGGCTTCTTGAAGGGAAAGATGTAACTCTGTGAGATGAATTCACAGAACACAGAGCAGTTTCTCAGAAAGCTTCTTTCCAGTTTTGAATGGATGATATTTCCTTTTTCACCACAGCCCTCTATGGGCTTCCAAATATTCCTTTGTCAATTCCACAAGAACAGCCTTAGCGAAAGGCTTCTTGAAGGGAAAGATGTAACTCTGTGAGATGAATTAACAGAACACAGAGCAGTTTCTCAGAAAGCTTCTTTCCAGTTTTAAACGGAAGATATTTCCTTTTTCACCATAGCCCTCTATGGGCCTCCAAATATCCCTTTGCCAATTCCACAAGAACTGCCTTAGCGAAAGGCTTCTTGAAGGGAAAGATGTAACTCTGTGAGATGAATTCACAGAACACAGAGCAGTTTCTCAGAAAGCTTCTTTCCAATTTTGAACGGAAGATATTTCCTTTTTCACCATAGGCCTCTATGGGCTTCCAAATATCCCTTTGCCAATTCCACAAGAACAGCCTTAGCGAAACGCTTCTTGAAGGGAAAGATGTAACTCTGTGAGATGAATTCACAGAACACAGTGCAGTTTCTCAGAAAGCTTCTTTCCAGTTTTGAACGGAAGATATTTCCATTTTCACCATAGCCCTCTATGGGCTTCCAAATATCGCTTTGCCAATTCCACAAGAACAGCCTTAGCGAAAGGCTTCTTGAAGGGAAAGATGTAACTCTGTGAGATGAATTAACAGAACACAGAGCAGTTTCTCAGAAAGCTTCTTTCCAGTTTTGAACGGAAGATATTTCCTTTTTCATCATAGCCGTCTATGGGCTTCCAAATATCCCTTTGCCAATTCCACAAGAACAGCCTTAGCGAAAGGCTTCTTGAAGGGAAAGATGTAACTATGTGAGATGAATTCACAGAACACAGAGCAGTTTCTTAGAAAGCTTCTTTCCAGTTTTGAACGGAAGATATTTCCTTTTTCACCATAGCCCTCTATGGGCTTCCAAATATCGCTTTGCCAATTCCACAAGAACAGCCTTAGCGAAAGGCTTCTTGAAGGGAAAGATGTAACTCTGTGAGATGAATTCACAGAACACAGAGCAGTTTCTCAGAAAGCTTCTTTCCAGTTTTGAACGGAAGATATTTCCTTTTTCACCATAGGCCTCTATGGGCTTCCAAATGTCGCTTTGCCAATTCCACAAGAACAGCCTTAGCGAAAGGCTTCCTGAAGGGAAAGATGTACCTCTGTGAGATGAATTAAAAAAACACAGACCAGTTTCTCAGAAAGCTTCTTTCCAGTTTTGAACGGAAGGTATTTCCTTTTTCACCGTAGCCGTCTATGGGCTTCTAAATATCCCTTTGCCAATTCCACAAGAACAGCCTTAGCGAAAGGCTTCTTGAAGGGAAAGATGTAACTCTGTGAGATGAACTCACAGAACACAGAGCAGTTTCTCAGAAAGCTTCTTTCCAGTTTTGAACGGAAGTTATTTCCTTTTCTAACCATAGCCCTCTAAGGGCTTCCAAATATCCCTTTGCCAATTACACAAGAACAGCCTTAGCGAAAGGCTTCTTGAAGGGAAAGATGTAACTCTGTGAGATGAATTAACAGAACACAGAGCAGTTTCTCAGAAAGCTTCTTTACAGTTTTGAACGGAAGATATTTCCTTTTTCACCATAGCCGTCTATGGTCTTCCAAATATCCCTTTGCCAATTCCACAAGAACAGCCTTAGCGAAAGGCTTCTTGAAGGGAAAGATGTAACTCTGTGAGATGAATTAACAGAACACAGAGCAGTTTCTCAGAAAGCTTCTTTCCAGTTTTGAACGGAAGATATTTCCTTTTTCACCATAGCCCTCTATGGGCTTCCAAATATCCCTTTGCCAATTCCTCAAGAACAGCCTAGCGAAAGGCTTCTTGAAGGGAAAGATGTAACTCTGTGAGATGAATTAACGGAACACAGAGCAGTTTCTCAGAAAGCTTCTTTCCAGTTTTGAACGGAAGATATTTCCTTTTTTACCATAGCCCTCTATGGGCTTCCAAATATCCCTTTGCCAACTCCACAAGAACAGCCTTAGCGAAAGGCTTCTTGAAGGGAAAGATGTAACTCTGTGAGATGAATTAACAGAACACAGAGCCGTTTCTCAGAAAGCTTCTTTCCAGTTTTGAACGGAAGATATTTCCTTTTTCACCAGAGCTCTCTATGGGCTTCCAAATATCCCTTGGCCAATTCCACAAGAACAGCCTTAGCGAAAGGCTTCTTGAAGGGAAAGATGTAACTCTGTGAGATGAATTCACAGAACACAGAGCAGTTTCTCAGAAAGCTTCTTTCCAGTTTTAAACGGAAGATTTCCTTTTTCACCATAGCCCTCTATGGGCTTCCAAATATCCCTTTGCCAATTCCACAAGAACAGCCTTAGCGAAAGGCTTCTTGAAGGGAAAGATGTAAATCTGTGGGATGAATTAACAGAACACAGAGCAGTTTCTCAGAAAGCTTCTTTCCAGTTTTGAACGGAAGATATTTCCTTTTTCACCATAGCCCTCTATGGGCTTCCAAATATCGCTTTGCCAATTCCACAAGAACAGCCTTATCGAAAGGCTTCTTGAAGGGAAAGATGTAACGCTGTGAGATGAATTAACAGAACACAGAGCAGTTTCTCAGAAAGCTTCTTTCCAGTTTTGAACGGAAGATATTTCCTTTTTCACCATAGCCCTCTATGGGCTTCCAAATATCTCTTTGCCAATTCCACAAGAACAGCCTTAGCGAAAGGCTTCTTGAAGGGAAACATGTAACTCTGTGAGATGAATTAACAGAACACAGACCAGTTTCTCAGAAAGCTTCTTTCCAGTTTTGAACGGAAGATATTTCCTTTTTCACCATAGCCCTCTATGGGCTTCCAAATATCCCTTTGCCAATTCCACAAGAACAGCCTTAGCGAAAGGCTTCTTGAAGGGAAAGATGTAACTCTGTGAGATGAATTCACAGAACACAGAGCAGTTTCTCAGAAAGCTTCTTTCCAATTTTGAACGGAAGATATTTCCTTTTTCACCATAGGCCTCTATGGGCTTCCAAATATCCCTTTGCCAATTCCACAAGAACAGCCTTAGCGAAAGGATTCTTGAAGGGGAAGATGTAACTCTGTGAGATGAATTCACAGAACACAGAGCAGTTTCTCAGAAAGCTTCTTTCCAGTTTTGAACGGAAGATATTTCCTTTTTCACCGTAGCCCTCTATGGGCTTCGAAATATCCCCTTGCCAATTCCACAAGAACAGTCTTAGCGAAAGGCTTCTTGAAGGGAAAGATGTAACTCTGTGAGATGAATTAACAGAACACAGAGCAGATTCTCAGAAAGCTTCTTTCAAGTTTTGAACGGAAGATATTTCCTTTTTCACCATAGCCCTCTATGGGCTTCCAAATATCGCTTTGCCAATTCCACAAGAACAGCCTTAGCGAAAGGCTTCTTGAAGGGAAAGATGTAACTCTGTGAGATGAATTAACAGAACACAGAGCCGTTTCTCAGAAAGCTTCTTTCCAGTTTTGAACGGAAGATATTTCCTTTTTCACCATAGCCCTCTATGGGCTTCCAAATATCCCTTTGCCAATTCCACAAGAACAGCCTTAGCGAAAGGCTTCTTGAAGGGAAAGATGTAACTCTGTGAGATGAATTCACAGAACACAGAGCAGTTTCTCAGAAAGCTTCTTTCCAGTTTTGAACGGAAGATATTTCCTTTTTCACCATAGCCCTCTATGGGCTTCCAAATATCTCTTTGCCAATTCCACAGGAACAGCCGTAGCGAAAGGCTTCTTGAAGGGAAAGATGTAACTCTGTGAGATGAATTAACAGAACACAGAGCAGTTTCTCAGAAAGCTTCTTTCCAGTTTTGAACGGAAGATATTTCCTTTTTCACCATAGCCCTCTATGGGCTTCCAAATATCCCTTTGCCAATTCCACAAGAACAGCCTTAGCGAAAGGCTTCTTGAAGGGAAAGATGTAACTCTGTGAGATGAATTAACAGAACATAGAGCAGTTTCTCAGAAAGCTTCTTTCCAGTTTTGAACGGAAGATATTTCCTTTTTCACCATAGCCGTCTATGGGCTTCCAAACATCCCTTTGCCAATTCCACAAGAACAGCCTTAGCGAAAGGCTTCTTGAAGGGAAAGATGTAACTCTGTGAGATGAATTAACAGAACACAGAGCAGTTTCTCAGAAAGCTTCTTTCCAGTTTTTAACGGAAGATATTTCCTTTTTCACCATAGCCGTCTATGGGCTTCCAAATATCCCTTTGCCAATTCCACAAGAACAGCCTTAGCGAAAGGCTTCTTGAAGGGAAAGATGTAACTCTGTGAGATGAATTCACAGAACACAGAGCAGTTTCTCAGAAAGCTTCTTTCCAGCTTTGAATGGAAGATATTTCCTTTTTCACCATAGCCGTCTATGGGCTTGCAAATATCCCTTTGCCAATTCCACAAGAACAGCCTTAGCGAAAGGCTTCTTGAAGGGAAAGATGTAACTCTGTGAGATGAATTCACAGAACACAGAGCAGTTTCTCAGAAAGCTTCTTTCCAATTTTGAACGGAAGATATTTCCTTTTTCACCATAGGCCTCTATGGGCTTCCAAATATCCCTTTGCCAATTCCACAAGAACAGCCTTAGCGAAAGGCTTCTTGAAGGGAAAGATGTAACTCTGTGAGATGAATTCACAGAACACAGAGGAGTTTCTTAGAAAGCTTCTTTCCAGTTTTGAACGGAAGATATTTCCTTTTTCACCATAGCCCTCTATGGGCTTCCAAATATCCCTTTGCCAATTCCACAAGAACAGCCTTAGCGAAAGGCTTCTTGAAGGGAAAGATGTAACTCTGTGAGATGAATTCACAGAACACAGAGCAGTTTCACAGAAAGCTTCTTTCCAGTTTTGAACGGAAGATATTTCCTTTTTTAACCACAGAACTCTAAGGGCTTCCAAATATCCCTTTTCCAATTCCACAAGAACAGCCTTAGCGAAAGGCTTCTTGAAGGGAAAGATGTAACTCTGTGAGATGAATTAACAGAACACAGAGCAGTTTCTCAGAAAGCTTCTTTCCAGTTTTGAACGGAAGATATTTCCTTTTTCACCATAGCCCTCTATGGGCTTCCAAATATCCCTTTGCCAATTCCACAAGAAGAGCCTTAGCGAAAGGCTTCTTGAAGGGAAAGATGTAACTCTGTGAGATGAATTCACAGAACACAGAGTAGTTTCTCAGAAAGCTTCTTTCCAGTTTTGAACGGAAGATATTTCCTTTTTCACCGAAGCCGTCTATGGGCTTCTAAATATCCCTTTGCCAATTCCACAAGAACAGCCTTAGCGAAAGGCTTCTTGAAGGGAAAGATGTAACTCTGTGAGATGAATTCACAGAACACAGAGCAGTTTCTCAGAAAGCTTCTTTCCAGTTTTGAACGGAAGTTATTTCCTTTTTTAACCATAGCCCTCTAAGGGCTTCCAAATATCCCTTTGCCAATTCCACAAGAACAGCCTTAGCGAAAGGCTTCTTGAAGGGAAAGATGTAACTCTGTGAGATGAATTCACAGAACACAGAGCAGTTTCTCAGAAAGCTTCTTTCCAGTTTTGAACGGAAGATATTTCCTTTTTCACCATAGCCCTCTATGGGCTTCCAAATATCCCTTTGCCAATTCCACAAGAACAGCCTTAGCGAAAGGCTTCTTGAAGGGAAAGATGTAACTCTGTGAGATGAATTCACAGAACACAGAGCAGTTTCTCAGAAAGCTTCTTTCCAGTTTTGAACGGAAGATATTTCCTTTTTTAACCATAGAACTCTAAGGGCTTCCAAATATCCCTTTTCCAATTCCACAAGAACAGCCTTAGCGAAAGGCTTCTTGAAGGGAAAGATGTAACTCTGTGAGATGAATTCACAGAACACAGAGCAGTTTCTCAGAAAGCTTCTTTCCAGTTTTGAACGGAAGATATTTCCTTTTTCACCATAGCCCTCTATGGGCTTCCAAATATCCCTTTGCCAATTCCACAAGAAGAGCCTTAGCGAAAGGCTTCTTGAAGGGAAAGATGTAACTCTGTGAGATGAATTCACAGAACACAGAGTAGTTTCTCAGAAAGCTTCTTTCCAGTTTTGAACGGAAGATATTTCCTTTTTCACCGTAGCCGTCTATGGGCTTCTAAATATCCCTTTGCCAATTCCACAAGAACAGCCTTAGCGAAAGGCTTCTTGAAGGGAAAGATGTAACTCTGTGAGATGAATTCACAGAACACAGAGCAGTTTCTCAGAAAGCTTCTTTCCAGTTTTGAACGGAAGTTATTTCCTTTTTTAACCATAGCCCTCTAAGGGCTTCCAAATATCCCTTTGCCAATTCCACAAGAACAGCCTTAGCGAAAGGCTTCTTGAAGGGAAAGATGTAACTCTGTGAGATGAATTCACAGAACACAGAGCAGTTTCTCAGAAAGCTTCTTTCCAGTTTTGAACGGATGATATTTCCTTTTTCACCACAGCACTCTATGGGCTTCCAAATATTCCTTTGTCAATTCCAAAAGAACAGCCTTAGCGAAAGGCTTCTTGAAGGGAAAGATGTAACTCTGTGAGATGAATTAACAGAACACAGAGCAGTTTCTCAGAAAGCTTCTTTCCAGTTTTAAACGGAAGATATTTCATTTTTCACCATAGCCCTCTATGGGCTTCCAAATATCCCTTTGCCAATTCCACAAGAACAGCCTTAGCGAAAGGCTTCTTGAAGGGAAAGATGTAACTCTGTGGGATGAATTAACAGAACACAGAGCAGTTTCTCAGAAAGCTTCTTTCCAGTTTTGAACGGAAGATATTTCCTTTTTCACCATAGCCCTCTATGGGCTTCCAAATATCGCTTTGCCAATTCCACAAGAACAGCCTTAGCGAAAGGCTTCTTGAAGGGAAAGATGTAACTCTGTGAGATGAATTCACAGAACACAGAGCAGTTTCTCAGAAAGCTTCTTTCCAGTTTTTAACGGAAGATATTTCCTTTTTCACCATAGCCCTCTATGGGCTTCCAAATATCTCTTTGCCAATTCCACAAGAACAGCCTTAGCGAAAGGCTTCTTGAAGGGAAAGATGTAACTCTGTGAGATGAATTCACAGAACACAGAGCAGTTTCTCAGAAAGCTTCTTTCCAGTTTTGAACGGAAGATATTTCCTTTTTCACCATAGGCCTCTATGGGCTTCCAAATGTCGCTTTGCCAATTCCACAAGAACAGCCTTAGCGAAAGGCTTCCTGCAGGGAAAAATGTACCTCTGTGAGATGAATTAAAAAAACACAGACCAGTTTCTCAGAAAGCTTCTTTCCAGTTTTGAACGGAAGATATTTCCTTTTTCACCATAGCCCTCTATGGGCTTCCAAATATCCCTTTGCCAATTCCACAAGAACAGCCTTAGCGAAAGGCTTCTTGAAGGGAAAGATGTAACTCTGTGAGATGAATTCACAGAACACAGAGCAGTTTCTCAGAAAGCTTCTTTCCAGTTTTGAATGGAAGATATTTCCTTTTTCACCGTAGCCCTCTATGGGCTTCCAAATATCCCTTTGCCAATTCCACAAGAACAGCCTTAGCGAAAGGCTTCTTGAAGGGAAAGATGTAACTCTGTGAGATGAATTCACAGAAAACAGAGCAGTTTCTCAGAAAGCTTCTTTCCAGTTTTTAACGGAAGATATTTCCTTTTTCACCATAGCCCTCTATGGGCTTCCAAATATCTCTTTGCCAATTCCACAAGAACAGCCTTAGCGAAAGGCTTCTTGAAGGGAAAGATGTAACTCTGTGAGATGAATTCACAGAACACAGAGCAGTTTCTCAGAAAGCTTCTTTCCAGTTTTGAACGGATGATATTTCCTTTTTCACCATAGAACTCTATGGGCTTCCAAATATTCCTTTGTCAATTCCACAAGAACAGACTGAGCGAAAGGCTTCTTGAAGGGAAAGATGTAACTCTGTGAGATGAATTAACAGAACACAGAGCAGTTTCTCAGAAAGCTTCTTTCCAGTTTTAAACGGAAGATATTTCCTTTTTCACCATAGCCCTCTATGGGCTTCCAAATATCCCTTTGCCAATTCCACAAGAACAGCCTTGGCGAAAGGCTTCTTGAAGGGAAAGATGTAAATCTGTGAGATGAATTAACAGAACACAGAGCAGTTTCTCAGAAAGCTTCTTTCCAGTTTTGAACGGAAGATATTTCCTTTTTCACCATAGCCCTCTATGGGCTTCCAAATATCCCTTTGCCAATTCCACAAGAACAGCCTTAGCGAAAGGCTTCTTGAAGGGAAAGATGTAACTCTGTGAGATGAATTAACAGAACACAGAGCCGTTTCTCAGAAAGCTTCTTTCCAGTTTTGAACGGAAGATATTTCCTTTTTCACCATAGCCCTCTATGGGCTTCCAAATATCCCTTGGCCAATTCCACAAGAACAGCCTTAGCGAAAGGCTTCTTGAAGGGAAAGATGTAACTCTGTGAGATGAATTCACAGAACACAGAGCAGTTTCTCAGAAAGCTTCTTTCCAGTTTTAAACGGAAGATTTCCTTTTTCACCATAGCCCTCTATGGGCTTCCAAATATCCCTTTGCCAATTCCACAAGAACAGCCTTAGCGAAAGGCTTCTTGAAGGGAAAGATGTAAATCTGTGGGATGAATTAACAGAACACAGAGCAGTTTCTCAGAAAGCTTCTTTCCAGTTTTGAACGGAAGATATTTCCTTTTTCACCATAGCCCTCTATGGGCTTCCAAATATCGCTTTGCCAATTCCACAAGAACAGCCTCATCGAAAGGCTTCTTGAAGGGAAAGATGTAACCCTGTGAGATGAATTAACAGAACACAGAGCAGTTTCTCAGAAAGCTTCTTTCAAGTTTTGAACGGAAGATATTTCCTTTTTCACCATAGCCCTCTATGGGCTTCCAAATATCTCTTTGCCAATTCCACAAGAACAGCCTTAGCGAAAGGCTTCTTGAAGGGAAACATGTAACTCTGTGAGATGAATTAACAGAACACAGACCAGTTTCTCAGAAAGCTTCTTTCCAGTTTTGAACGGAAGATATTTCCTTTTTCACCATAGCCCTCTATGGGCTTCCAAATATCCCTTTGCCAATTCCACAAGAACAGCCTTCGCGAAAGGCTTCTTGAAGGGAAAGATGTAACTCTGTGAGATGAATTCACAGAACACAGAGCAGTTTCTCAGAAAGCTTCTTTCCAGTTTTGAACGGAAGATATTTCCTTTTTCACCATAGCCCTCTATGGGCTTCCAAATATCGCTTTGCCAATTCCACAAGAACAGCCTTAGCGAAAGGCTTCTTGAAGGGAAAGATGTAACTCTGTGAGATGAATTAACAGAACACAGAGCAGTTTCTCAGAAAGCTTCTTTCCAGTTTTGAACGGAAGATATTTCCTTTTTCACCATAGCCGTCTATGGGCTTCCAAATATCCCTTTGCCAATTCCACAAGAACAGCCTTAGCGAAAGGCTTCTTGAAGGGAAAGATGTAACGCTGTGAGATGAATTCACAGAACACAGAGCAGTTTCTCAGAAAGCTTCTTTCCAGTTTTGAACGGAAGATATTTCCTTTTTTAACCATAGAACTCTAAGGGCTTCCAAATATCCCTTTGCCAATTCCACAAGAACAGCCTTAGCGAAAGGCTTCTTGAAGGGAAAGATGTAACTCTGTGAGATGAATTAACAGAACACAGAGCAGTTTCTCAGAAAGCTTCTTTCCAGTTTTGAACGGAAGATATTTCCTTTTTCACCATAGCCCTCTATGGGCTTCCAAATATCCCTTTGCCAATTCCACAAGAAGAGCCTTAGCGAAAGGCTTTTTGAAGGGAAAGATGTAACTCTGTGAGATGAATTCACAGAACACAGAGCAGTTTCTCAGAAGGCTTCTTTCCAGTTTTGAACGAAAGAAATTTCCTTTTTCACCGTAGCCGTCTATGGGCTTCCAAATATCCCTTTGCCAATTCCACAAGAACAGCCTTAGCGAAAGGCTTCTTGAAGGGAGAGATGTAACTCTGTGAGATGAATTAACAGAACACAGAGCAGTTTCTCAGAAAGCTTCTTTCCAGTTTTGAACGGAAGATATTTCCTTTTCCACCATAGCCCTCTATGGGCTTCCAAATATCGCTTTGCCAATTCCACAAGAACAGCCTTAGCGAAAGGCTTCTTGAAGGGAAAGATGTAACTCTGTGAGATGAATTCACAGAACACAGAGCAGTTTCTCAGAAAGCTTCTTTCCAGTTTTGAACGGAAGATATTTCCTTTTTCACCATAGCCGTCTATGGGCTTCCAAATATCCCTTTGCCAATTCCACAAGAACAGCCTTAGCCAAAGGCTTCTTGAAGGGAAAGATGTAACGCTGTGAGATGAATTCACAGAACACAGAGCAGTTTCTCAGAAAGCTTCTTTCCAGTTTTGAACGGAAGATATTTCCTTTTTTAACCATAGAACTCTAAGGGCTTCCAAATATCCCTTTGCCAATTCCACAAGAAGAGCCTTAGCGAAAGGCTTCTTGAAGGGAAAGATGTAACTCTGTGAGATGAATTAACAGAACACAGAGCAGTTTCTCAGAAAGCTTCTTTCCAGTTTTGAACGGAAGATATTTCCTTTTTCACCATAGCCCTCTATGGGCTTCCAAATATCCCTTTGCCAATTCCACAAGAAGAGCCTTAGCGAAAGGCTTCTTGAAGGGAAAGATGTAACTCTGTGAGATGAATTCACAGAACACAGAGCAGTTTCTCAGAAGGCTTCTTTCCAGTTTTGAACGGAAGATATTTCCTTTTTCACCGTAGCCGTCTATGGGCTTCCAAATATCCCTTTGCCAATTCCACAAGAACAGCCTTAGCGAAAGGCTTCTTGAAGGGAAAGATGTAACTCTGTGAGATGAATTCACAGAACACAGAGCAGTTTCTCAGAAAGCTTCTTTCCAGTTTTGAACGGAAGATATTTCCTTTTTTAACCATAGCCTTCTAAGGGCTTCCAAATATCCCTTTGCCAATTACACAAGAACAGCCTTAGCGAAAGGCTTCTTGAAGGGAAAGATGTAACTCTGTGAGATGAATTAACAGAACACAGAGCAGTTTCTCAGAAAGCTTCTTTCCAGTTTTGAACGGAAGATATTTCCTTTTTCACCCCAGCCCTCTATGGGCTTCCAAATATCCCTTTGCCAATTCCACAAGAACAGCCTTAGCGAAAGGCTTCTTGAAGGGAATGATGTAACTCTGTGAGATGAATTCACAGAACACAGAGCAGTTTCTCAGAAAGCTTCTTTCCAGTTTTGAACGGAAGATATTTCCTTTTTCACCATAAGCCTCTATGGGCTTCCAAATATCGCTTTGCCAGTTCCACAAGAACAGCCTTAGCGAAAGGCTTCCTGAAGGGAAAGATGTACCTCTGTGAGATGAATTAAAAAAACACAGACCAGTTTCTCAGAAAGCTTCTTTCCAGTTTTGAACGGAAGATATTTCCTTTTTCACCATCGCCCTCTATGGGCTTCCAAATATCCCTTTGCCAACTCCACAAGAACAGCCTTAGCGAAAGGCTTCTTGAAGGGAAAGATGTAACGCTGTGAGATGAATTCACAGAACACAGAGCAGTTTCTCAGAAAGCTTCTTTGAAGTTTTGAACGGAAGATATTTCCTTTTTTAACCATAGAACTCTAAGGGCTTCCAAATATCCCTTTGCCAATTCCACAAGAACAGCCTTAGCGAAAGGCTTCTTGAAGGGAAAGATGTAACTCTGTGAGATGAATTCACAGAACACAGAGCAGTTTCTCAGAAAGCTTCTTTCCAGTTTTGAACGGAAGATATTTCCTTTTTCACCACAGCCCTCTATGGGCTTCCAAATATCCCTTTGCCAATTCCACAAGAACAGCCTTAGCGAAAGGCTTCTTGAAGGGAAAGATGTAACTCTGTGAGATGAATTCACAGAACACAGAGCAGTTTCTCAGAAAGCTTCTTTCCAGTTTTGAACGGAAGATATTTCCTTTTTCACCATAGGCCTCTATGGGCTTCCAAATATCGCTTTGCCAATTCCACAAGAACAGCCTTAGCGAAAGGCTTCTTGAAGGGAAAGATGTACCTCTGTGAGATGAATTAAAAAAACACAGACCAGTTTCTCAGAAAGCTTCTTTCCAGTTTTGAACGGAATATATTTCCTTACCATCGCCCTCTATGGGCTTCCAAATATCCCTTTGCCAACTCCACAAGAACAGCCTTAGCGAAAGGCTTCTTGAAGGGAAAGATGTAACTCTGTGAGATGAATTCACAGAACACAGAGCCGTTTCTCAGAAAGCTTCTTTCCAGTTTTGAACGGAAGATATTTCCTTTTTCACCATAGCCCTCTATGGGCTTCCAAATATCCCTTGGCCAATTCCACAAGAACAGCCTTAGCGAAAGACTTCTTGAAGGGAAAGATGTAACTCTGTGAGATGAATTAACAGAACACAGAGCAGTTTCTCAGAAAGCTTCTTTCCAGTTTTGAACGGAAGATATTTCCTTTTTCACCATAGCCCTCTATAGGCTTCCAAATATCCCTTTGCCAATTCCACAAGAACAGCCTTAGCGAAAGGCTTCTTGAAGGGAAAGATGTAACTCTGTGAGACGAATTAACAGAACACAGAGCAGTTTCTCAGAAAGCTTCTTTCCAGTTTTGAACGGAAGATATTTACTTTTTCACCATAGCCCTCTATGGGCTTCCAAATATCCCTTTGCCAATTCCACAAGAACAGCCTTAGCGAAAGGCTTCTTGAAGGAAAAGATGTAACTCTGTGAGATGAATTCACAGAACACAGAGCAGTTTCTCAGAAAGCTTCTTTCCAGTTTTGAACGGATGATATTTCCTTTTTCACCATAGAACTCTATGGGCTTCCAAATATTCCTTTGTCAATTCCACAAGAACAGACTGAGCGAAAGGCTTCTTGAAGGGAAAGATGTAACTCTGTGAGATGAATTAACAGAACACAGAGCAGTTTCTCAGAAAGCTTCTTTCCAGTTTTAAACGGAAGATATTTCCTTTTTCACCATAGCCCTCTATGGGCTTCCAAATATCCCTTTGCCAATTCCACAAGAACAGCCTTGGCGAAAGGCTTCTTGAAGGGAAAGATGTAAATCTGTGAGATGAATTAACAGAACACAGAGCAGTTTCTCAGAAAGCTTCTTTCCAGTTTTGAACGGAAGATATTTCCTTTTTCACCATAGCCCTCTATGGGCTTCCAAATATCCCTTTGCCAATTCCACAAGAACAGCCTTAGCGAAAGGCTTCTTGAAGGGAAAGATGTAACTCTGTGAGATGAATTCACAGAACACAGAGCAGTTTCTCAGAAAGCTTCTTTCCAGTTTTAAACGGAAGATATTTCCTTTTCCACCATAGCCCTCTAAGGGCTTCCAAATATCCCTTTGCCAATTACACAAGAACAGCCTTAGCGAAAGGCTTCTTGAAGGGAAAGATGTAACTCTGTGAGATGAATTAACAGAACACAGAGCAGTTTCTCAGAAAGCTTCTTTCCAGTTTTGAACGGAAGATATTTCCTTTTTCACCACAGCCCTCTATGGGCTTCCAAATATCCCTTTGCCAATTCCACAAGAACAGCCTTAGCGAAAGGCTTCTTGAAGGGAAAGATGTAACTCTGTGAGATGAATTCACAGAACACAGAGCAGTTTCTCAGAAAGCTTCTTTCCAGTTTTGAACGGAAGATATTTCCTTTTCCACCATAGCCCTCTATGGGCTTCCAAATATCCCTTTGCCAATTCCACAAGAACAGCCTTAGCGAAGGGCTTCCTGAAGGGAATGATGTAACTCTGTGAGATGAATTCACAGAACACAGAGCAGTTTCTCAGAAAGCTTCTTTCCAGTTTTGAACGGAAGATATTTCCTTTTTCACCATAGCCCTCTATGGGCTTCCAAATATCCCTTTGCCAATTCCACAAGAACAGCCTTAGCGGAAGGTTTCTTGAAGGGAAACATGTAACTCTGTGAGATGAATTCACAGAACACAGAGCAGTTTCTCAGAAAGCTTCTTTCCAGTTTTGAACGGAAGATATTTCCTTTTTCACCATAGGCCTCTATGGGCTTCCAAATATCCCTTTGCCAATTCCACAAAAACAGCCTTAGCGAAAGGCTTCTTGAAGGGAAAGATGTAACTCTGTGAGATGAATTAACAGAACACAGAGCAGTTTCTCAGAAAGCTTCTTTCCAGTTTTGAACGGAAGATATTTCCTTTTTCACCATAGCCCTCTATGGGCTTCCAAATATACCTTTGCCAATTCCACAAGAACAGTCTTAGCGAAAGGCTTCTTGAAGGGAAAGATGTAACTCTGTGAGATGAATTAACAGAACACAGAGCAGTTTCTCAGAAAGCTTCTTTCCAGTTTTGAACGGAAGATATTTCCATTTTCACCATAGCCCTCTATGGGCTTCCAAATATCGCTTTGCCAATTCCACAAGAACAGCCATAGCGAAAGGCTTCTTGAAGGGAAAGATGTAACTCTGTGAGATGAATTAACAGAACACAGAGCAGTTTCTCAGAAAGCTTCTTTCCAGTTTTGAACGGAAGATATTTCCTTTTTCACCATAGCCGTCTATGGGCTTCCAAATATCCCTTTGCCAATTCCACAAGAACAGCCTTAGAGAAAGGCTTCTTGAAGGGAAAGATGTAACGCTGTGAGATGAATTCACAGAACACAGAGCAGTTTCTCAGAAAGCTTCTTTCCAGTTTTGAACGGAAGATATTTCCTTTTTTAACCATAGCCCTCTAAGGGCTTCCAAATATCCCTTTGCCAATTCCACAAGAACAGCCTTAGCGAAAGGCTTCTTGAAGGGAAAGATGTAACACTGTGAGATGAATTCACAGAACACAGAGTAGTTTCTCAGAAAGCTTCTTTCCAGTTTTGAACGGAAGATATTTCCTTTTTCACCATAGGCCTCTATGGGCTTCCAAATATCCCTTTGCCAATTCCACAAGAACAGCCTTAGCGAAAGGCTTCTTGAAGGGAAAGATGTAACTCTGTGAGATGAATTAACAGAACACAGAGCAGTTTCTCAGAAAGCTTCTTTCCAGTTTTGAACGGAAGATATTTCCTTTTTCACCATAGCCCTCTATGGGCTTCCAAATATCCCTTTGCCAATTCCACAAGAACAGCCTTAGCGAAAGGCTTCTTGAAGGGAAAGATGTAACTCTGTGAGATGAATTAACAGAACACAGAGCAGTTTCTCAGAAAGCTTCTTTCCAGTTTTGAACGGAAGATATTTCCTTTTTCACCATAGCCCTCTATGGGCTTCCAAATATCCCGTTGCCAATTCCACAAGAACAGCCTTAGCGAAAGGCTTCTTGAAGGGAAAGATGTAACTCTGTGAGATGAACTCACAGAACACAGAGCAGTTTCTCAGAAAGCTTCTTTCCAGTTTTGAACGGAAGATATTTCCTTTTTCACCATAGCCGTCTACGGGCTTCCAAATATCCCTTTTACAATTCCACAAGAACAGCCTTAGCGAAAGGCTTCTTGAAGGGAAAGATGTAACTCTGTGAGATGAATTAACAGAACACAGAGCAGTTTCTCAGAAAGCTTCGTTCCAGTTTTGAACGGAAGATATTTCCTTTTTCACCATAGCCCTCTATGGGCTTCCAAATATCCCTTTGCCAATTCCACAAGAACAGCCTTAGCGAAAGGCTTCTTGAAGGAAAAGATGTAACTCTGTGAGATGAATTAACAGAACACAGAGCAGTTTCTCAGAAAGCTTCTTTCCAGTTTTGAACGGAAGATATTTCCTTTTTCACCATAGCCCTCTATGGGCTTCCAAATATCCCTTTGCCAATTCCACAAGAACAGCCTTAGCGAAAGGCTTCTTGAAGGGAAAGATGTAACTCTGTGAGATTAATTAACAGAACACAGACCAGTTTCTCAGAAAGCTTCTTTCCAGTTTTGAACGGAAGATATTTCCTTTTTCACCATAGCCCTATATGGGCTTCCAAATATCCCTTTGCCAATTCCACAAGAACAGCCTTAGCGAAAGGCTTCTTGAAGGGAAAGATGTAACTCTGTGAGATGAATTAACAAAACACAGAAGAGTTTCTCAGAAAGCTTCTTTCCAGTTTTGAAAGGAAGATATTTCCTTTTTCACCATAGCCCTCTATGGGCTTCCGAATATCCCTTTGCCAATTCCACAAGAACAGCCTTAGCGAAAGGCTTCTTGAAGGGAAGGATGTAACTCTGTGAGATGAATTCACAGAACACAGAGCAGTTTCTAAGAAAGCTTCTTTCCAGTTTTGAACGGAAGATATTTCCTTTTTCACCATAGCCCTCTATGGGCTTCCAAATATCCCTTTGCCAATTCCACAAGAACAGCCTTAGCGAAAGGCTTCTTGAAGGGAAAGATGTAACTCTGTGAGATGAATTGACAGAACACAGAGCAGTTTCTCAGAAAGCTTCTTTCCAGTTTTGAACGGAAGATATTTCCTTTTTCACCATAGGCCTCTATGGGCTTCCAAATATCCCTTTGCCAATTCCACAAGTACAGTCTTAGCGAAAGGCTTCTTGAAGGGAAAGATGTAACTCTGTGAGATGAATTCACAGAACACAGAGCAGTTTCTCAGAAAGCTTCTTTCCAGTTTTGAACGGAAGATATTTCCTTTTTCACCATAGCCCTCTATGGGCTTCGAAATATCCCTTTGCCAATTCCACAAGAACAGCCTTAGCGAAAGGCTTCTTGAAGGGAAAGATGTAACTCTGTGAGATGAATTCACAGAACACAGAGCAGTTTCTCAGAAAGCTTCTTTCCAGTTTTGAACGGAAGATATTTCCTTTTTCACCATAGCCCTCTATGGGCTTCCAAATATCCCTTTGCCAATTCCACAAGAACAGCCTTAGCGAAAGGCTTCTTGAAGGGAAAGATGTAACTCTGTGAGATGAATTCACAGAACACAGAGCAGTTTCTCAGAAAGCTTCTTTCCAGTTTTGAACGGAAGATATTTCCTTTTTCACCATAGGCCTCTATGGGCTTCCAAATATCCCTTTGCCAATTCCACAAGAACAACCTTAGCGAAAGGCTTCTTGAAGGGAAAGATGCAACTCTGTGAGATGAATTAACAGAACACAGAGCAGTTTCTCAGAAAGCTTCTTTCCAGTTTTGAACGGAAGATATTTCCTTTTTCACCATAGCCCTCTATGGGCTTCCAAATATCCCTTTGCCAATTCCACAAGAATAGCCTTAGCGAAAGGCTTCTTGAAGGGAAAGATGTAACTCTGTGAGATGAATTCACAGAACACAGAGCAGTTTCTCAGAAAGCTTCTTTCCAGTTTTGAACGGAAGATATTTCCTTTTTCACCATAGCCCTCTATGGGCTTCCAAATATCCCTTTGCCAATTCCACAAGAACAGCC
This sequence comes from Chlorocebus sabaeus, assembly GCF_047675955.1. Classification (NCBI taxonomy): domain Eukaryota; kingdom Metazoa; phylum Chordata; class Mammalia; order Primates; family Cercopithecidae; genus Chlorocebus; species Chlorocebus sabaeus. The sequence continues at coordinate 1,206,747 of NW_027327570.1, forward strand.
TTAGCGAAAGGCTTCTTGAAGGGAAAGATGTAACTCTGTGAGATGAATTAACAAAACACAGAGCAGTTTCTCAGAAAGCTTCTTTCCAGTTTTGAACGGAAGATATTTCCTTTTTCACCATAGCCCTCTATGGGCTTCCAAATATCCCTTTGCCAATTCCACAAGAACAGCCTTAGCGAAAGGCTTCTTGAAGGGAAAGATGAAACTCTGTGAGATGAATTAACAGAACACAGAGCAGTTTCTCAGAAAACTTCTTTCCAGTTTTGAACGGCAGATATTTCCTTTTTCACCATAGCCCTCTATGGGCTTCCAAATATCCCTTTGCCAATTCCACAAGAACAGCCTTAGCGAAAGGCTTCTTGAAGGGAAAGATGAAACTCTGTGAGATGAATTCACAGAACACAGAGCAGTTTCTCAGAAAGCTTCTTTCCAGTTTTGAACGGAAGATATTTCCTTTTTCACCATAGCCCTCTATGGGCTTCCAAATATACCTTTGCCAATTCCACAAGAACAGCCTTAGCGAAACGCTTCTTGAAGGGAAAGATGTAACTCTGTGAGATGAATTCACAGAACACAGAGTAGTTTCTCAGAAAGCTTCTTTCTAGTTTTGAACGGAAGATATTTCCTTTTTCACCATAGGCCTCTATGGGCTTCCAAATATCCCTTTGCCAATTCCACAAGAACAGCCTTAGCGAAAGGCTTCTTGAAGGGAAAGATGTAACTCTGTGAGATGAATTAACAGAACACAGAGCAGTTTCTCAGAAAGCTTCTTTCCAGTTTTGAACGGAAGATATTTCCTTTTTCACAATAGCCCTCTATGGGCTTCCAAATATCCCTTTGCCAATTCCACAAGAACAGCCTTAGCGAAAGGCTTCTTGAAGGGAAAGATGTAACTCTGTGAGATGAATTCACAGAACACAGAGCAGTTTCTCAGAAAGCTTCTTTCCAGTTTTGAACGGAAGATATTTCCTTTTTCACCATAGCCCTCTATGGGCTTCCAAATATCGCTTTGCCAATTCCACAAAAACAACCTTAGCGAAAGGCTTCTTAAAGGGAAAGATGTAACTCTGTGAGATGAATTAACAGAACACAGAGCAGTTTCTCAGAAAGCTTCTTTCCAGTTTTGAACGGAAGATATTTCCTTTTTCACCATAGGCCTCTATGGGCTTCCAAATATCCCTTTGCCAATTCCACAAGAACAGCCTTAGCGAAAGGCTTCTTGAAGGGAAAGATGTAACTCTGTGAGATGAATTCACAGAACACAGAGCAGTTTCTCAGAAAGCTTCTTTCCAGTTTTGAACGGAAGATATTTCCTTTTTCACCATAGCCCTCTATGGGCTTCGAAATATCCCTTTGCCAATTCCACAAGAACAGCCTTAGCGAAAGGCTTCTTGAAGGGAAAGATGTAACTCTGTGAGATGAATTCACAGAACACAGAGCAGTTTCTCAGAAAGCTTCTTTCCAGTTTTGAACGGAAGATATTTCCTTTTTCACCGTAGCCCTCTATGGGCTTCCAAATATCCCTTTGCCAAATCCACAAGAACAGCCTTAGCGAAAGGCTTCTTGAAGGGAAAGATGTAACTCTGTGAGATGAATTCACAGAACACAGAGCAGTTTCTCAGAAAGCTTCTTTCCAGTTTTGAACGGAAGATATTTGCTTTTTCACCATAGCCCTCTATGGGCTTCCAAATATCCCTTTGCCAATTCCTCAAGAACAGCCTTAGCGAAAGGCTTCTTGAAGGGAAAGATGTAACTCTGTGAGATGAATTAACAGAACACAGAGCAGTTTCTCAGAAAGCTTCTTTCCAGTTTTGAACGGAAGATATTTCCTTTTTCACCATAGCCCTCTATGGGCTTCCAAATATACCTTTGCCAATTCCACAAGAACAGCCTTAGCGAAAGGCTTCTTGAAGGGAAAGATGTAACTCTGTGAGATGAATTCACAGAACACAGAGGAGTTTCTTAGAAAGCTTCTTTCCAGTTTTGAACGGAAGATATTTCCTTTTTCACCATAGCCCTCTATGGGCTTCCAAATATCCCTTTGCCAATTCCACAAGAACAGCCTTAGCGAAAGGCTTCTTGAAGGGAAAGATGTAACTCTGTGAGATGAATTCACAGAACACAGAGCAGTTTCTCAGAAAGCTTCTTTCCAGTTTTGAACGGAAGATATTTCCTTTTTTAACCATAGAACTCTAAGGGCTTCCAAATATCCCTTTTCCAATTCCACAAGAACAGCCTTAGCGAAAGGCTTCTTGAAGGGAAAGATGTAACTCTGTGAGATGAATTAACAGAACACAGAGCAGTTTCTCAGAAAGCTTCTTTCCAGTATTGAACGGAAGATATTTCCTTTTTCACCATAGCCCTCTATGGGATTCCAAATATCCCTTTGCCAATTCCACAAGAAGAGCCTTAGCGAAAGGCTTCTTGAAGGGAAAGATGTAACTCTGTGAGATGAATTCACAGAACACAGAGTAGTTTCTCAGAAAGCTTCTTTCCAGTTTTGAACGGAAGATATTTCCTTTTTCACCGAAGCCGTCTATGGGCTTCTAAATATCCCTTTGCCAATTCCACAAGAACAGCCTTAGCGAAAGGCTTCTTGAAGGGAAAGATGTAACTCTGTGAGATGAATTCACAGAACACAGAGCAGTTTCTCAGAAAGCTTCTTTCCAGTTTTGAACGGAAGTTATTTCCTTTTTTACCCATAGCCCTCTAAGGGCTTCCAAATATCCCTTTGCCAATTCCACAAGAACAGCCTTAGCGAAAGGCTTCTTGAAGGGAAAGATGTAACTCTGTGAGATGAATTCACAGAACACAGAGCAGTTTCTCAGAAAGCTTCTTTCCAGTTTTGAATGGATGATATTTCCTTTTTCACCACAGCCCTCTATGGGCTTCCAAATATTCCTTTGTCAATTCCACAAGAACAGCCTTAGCGAAAGGCTTCTTGAAGGGAAAGATGTAACTCTGTGAGATGAATTAACAGAACACAGAGCAGTTTCTCAGAAAGCTTCTTTCCAGTTTTAAACGGAAGATATTTCCTTTTTCACCATAGCCCTCTATGGGCCTCCAAATATCCCTTTGCCAATTCCACAAGAACTGCCTTAGCGAAAGGCTTCTTGAAGGGAAAGATGTAACTCTGTGAGATGAATTCACAGAACACAGAGCAGTTTCTCAGAAAGCTTCTTTCCAATTTTGAACGGAAGATATTTCCTTTTTCACCATAGGCCTCTATGGGCTTCCAAATATCCCTTTGCCAATTCCACAAGAACAGCCTTAGCGAAACGCTTCTTGAAGGGAAAGATGTAACTCTGTGAGATGAATTCACAGAACACAGTGCAGTTTCTCAGAAAGCTTCTTTCCAGTTTTGAACGGAAGATATTTCCATTTTCACCATAGCCCTCTATGGGCTTCCAAATATCGCTTTGCCAATTCCACAAGAACAGCCTTAGCGAAAGGCTTCTTGAAGGGAAAGATGTAACTCTGTGAGATGAATTAACAGAACACAGAGCAGTTTCTCAGAAAGCTTCTTTCCAGTTTTGAACGGAAGATATTTCCTTTTTCATCATAGCCGTCTATGGGCTTCCAAATATCCCTTTGCCAATTCCACAAGAACAGCCTTAGCGAAAGGCTTCTTGAAGGGAAAGATGTAACTATGTGAGATGAATTCACAGAACACAGAGCAGTTTCTTAGAAAGCTTCTTTCCAGTTTTGAACGGAAGATATTTCCTTTTTCACCATAGCCCTCTATGGGCTTCCAAATATCGCTTTGCCAATTCCACAAGAACAGCCTTAGCGAAAGGCTTCTTGAAGGGAAAGATGTAACTCTGTGAGATGAATTCACAGAACACAGAGCAGTTTCTCAGAAAGCTTCTTTCCAGTTTTGAACGGAAGATATTTCCTTTTTCACCATAGGCCTCTATGGGCTTCCAAATGTCGCTTTGCCAATTCCACAAGAACAGCCTTAGCGAAAGGCTTCCTGAAGGGAAAGATGTACCTCTGTGAGATGAATTAAAAAAACACAGACCAGTTTCTCAGAAAGCTTCTTTCCAGTTTTGAACGGAAGGTATTTCCTTTTTCACCGTAGCCGTCTATGGGCTTCTAAATATCCCTTTGCCAATTCCACAAGAACAGCCTTAGCGAAAGGCTTCTTGAAGGGAAAGATGTAACTCTGTGAGATGAACTCACAGAACACAGAGCAGTTTCTCAGAAAGCTTCTTTCCAGTTTTGAACGGAAGTTATTTCCTTTTCTAACCATAGCCCTCTAAGGGCTTCCAAATATCCCTTTGCCAATTACACAAGAACAGCCTTAGCGAAAGGCTTCTTGAAGGGAAAGATGTAACTCTGTGAGATGAATTAACAGAACACAGAGCAGTTTCTCAGAAAGCTTCTTTACAGTTTTGAACGGAAGATATTTCCTTTTTCACCATAGCCGTCTATGGTCTTCCAAATATCCCTTTGCCAATTCCACAAGAACAGCCTTAGCGAAAGGCTTCTTGAAGGGAAAGATGTAACTCTGTGAGATGAATTAACAGAACACAGAGCAGTTTCTCAGAAAGCTTCTTTCCAGTTTTGAACGGAAGATATTTCCTTTTTCACCATAGCCCTCTATGGGCTTCCAAATATCCCTTTGCCAATTCCTCAAGAACAGCCTAGCGAAAGGCTTCTTGAAGGGAAAGATGTAACTCTGTGAGATGAATTAACGGAACACAGAGCAGTTTCTCAGAAAGCTTCTTTCCAGTTTTGAACGGAAGATATTTCCTTTTTTACCATAGCCCTCTATGGGCTTCCAAATATCCCTTTGCCAACTCCACAAGAACAGCCTTAGCGAAAGGCTTCTTGAAGGGAAAGATGTAACTCTGTGAGATGAATTAACAGAACACAGAGCCGTTTCTCAGAAAGCTTCTTTCCAGTTTTGAACGGAAGATATTTCCTTTTTCACCAGAGCTCTCTATGGGCTTCCAAATATCCCTTGGCCAATTCCACAAGAACAGCCTTAGCGAAAGGCTTCTTGAAGGGAAAGATGTAACTCTGTGAGATGAATTCACAGAACACAGAGCAGTTTCTCAGAAAGCTTCTTTCCAGTTTTAAACGGAAGATTTCCTTTTTCACCATAGCCCTCTATGGGCTTCCAAATATCCCTTTGCCAATTCCACAAGAACAGCCTTAGCGAAAGGCTTCTTGAAGGGAAAGATGTAAATCTGTGGGATGAATTAACAGAACACAGAGCAGTTTCTCAGAAAGCTTCTTTCCAGTTTTGAACGGAAGATATTTCCTTTTTCACCATAGCCCTCTATGGGCTTCCAAATATCGCTTTGCCAATTCCACAAGAACAGCCTTATCGAAAGGCTTCTTGAAGGGAAAGATGTAACGCTGTGAGATGAATTAACAGAACACAGAGCAGTTTCTCAGAAAGCTTCTTTCCAGTTTTGAACGGAAGATATTTCCTTTTTCACCATAGCCCTCTATGGGCTTCCAAATATCTCTTTGCCAATTCCACAAGAACAGCCTTAGCGAAAGGCTTCTTGAAGGGAAACATGTAACTCTGTGAGATGAATTAACAGAACACAGACCAGTTTCTCAGAAAGCTTCTTTCCAGTTTTGAACGGAAGATATTTCCTTTTTCACCATAGCCCTCTATGGGCTTCCAAATATCCCTTTGCCAATTCCACAAGAACAGCCTTAGCGAAAGGCTTCTTGAAGGGAAAGATGTAACTCTGTGAGATGAATTCACAGAACACAGAGCAGTTTCTCAGAAAGCTTGTTTCCAATTTTGAACGGAAGATATTTCCTTTTTCACCATAGGCCTCTATGGGCTTCCAAATATCCCTTTGCCAATTCCACAAGAACAGCCTTAGCGAAAGGATTCTTGAAGGGGAAGATGTAACTCTGTGAGATGAATTCACAGAACACAGAGCAGTTTCTCAGAAAGCTTCTTTCCAGTTTTGAACGGAAGATATTTCCTTTTTCACCGTAGCCCTCTATGGGCTTCGAAATATCCCCTTGCCAATTCCACAAGAACAGTCTTAGCGAAAGGCTTCTTGAAGGGAAAGATGTAACTCTGTGAGATGAATTAACAGAACACAGAGCAGATTCTCAGAAAGCTTCTTTCAAGTTTTGAACGGAAGATATTTCCTTTTTCACCATAGCCCTCTATGGGCTTCCAAATATCGCTTTGCCAATTCCACAAGAACAGCCTTAGCGAAAGGCTTCTTGAAGGGAAAGATGTAACTCTGTGAGATGAATTAACAGAACACAGAGCCGTTTCTCAGAAAGCTTCTTTCCAGTTTTGAACGGAAGATATTTCCTTTTTCACCATAGCCCTCTATGGGCTTCCAAATATCCCTTTGCCAATTCCACAAGAACAGCCTTAGCGAAAGGCTTCTTGAAGGGAAAGATGTAACTCTGTGAGATGAATTCACAGAACACAGAGCAGTTTCTCAGAAAGCTTCTTTCCAGTTTTGAACGGAAGATATTTCCTTTTTCACCATAGCCCTCTATGGGCTTCCAAATATCTCTTTGCCAATTCCACAGGAACAGCCGTAGCGAAAGGCTTCTTGAAGGGAAAGATGTAACTCTGTGAGATGAATTAACAGAACACAGAGCAGTTTCTCAGAAAGCTTCTTTCCAGTTTTGAACGGAAGATATTTCCTTTTTCACCATAGCCCTCTATGGGCTTCCAAATATCCCTTTGCCAATTCCACAAGAACAGCCTTAGCGAAAGGCTTCTTGAAGGGAAAGATGTAACTCTGTGAGATGAATTAACAGAACATAGAGCAGTTTCTCAGAAAGCTTCTTTCCAGTTTTGAACGGAAGATATTTCCTTTTTCACCATAGCCGTCTATGGGCTTCCAAACATCCCTTTGCCAATTCCACAAGAACAGCCTTAGCGAAAGGCTTCTTGAAGGGAAAGATGTAACTCTGTGAGATGAATTAACAGAACACAGAGCAGTTTCTCAGAAAGCTTCTTTCCAGTTTTTAACGGAAGATATTTCCTTTTTCACCATAGCCGTCTATGGGCTTCCAAATATCCCTTTGCCAATTCCACAAGAACAGCCTTAGCGAAAGGCTTCTTGAAGGGAAAGATGTAACTCTGTGAGATGAATTCACAGAACACAGAGCAGTTTCTCAGAAAGCTTCTTTCCAGCTTTGAATGGAAGATATTTCCTTTTTCACCATAGCCGTCTATGGGCTTGCAAATATCCCTTTGCCAATTCCACAAGAACAGCCTTAGCGAAAGGCTTCTTGAAGGGAAAGATGTAACTCTGTGAGATGAATTCACAGAACACAGAGCAGTTTCTCAGAAAGCTTCTTTCCAATTTTGAACGGAAGATATTTCCTTTTTCACCATAGGCCTCTATGGGCTTCCAAATATCCCTTTGCCAATTCCACAAGAACAGCCTTAGCGAAAGGCTTCTTGAAGGGAAAGATGTAACTCTGTGAGATGAATTCACAGAACACAGAGGAGTTTCTTAGAAAGCTTCTTTCCAGTTTTGAACGGAAGATATTTCCTTTTTCACCATAGCCCTCTATGGGCTTCCAAATATCCCTTTGCCAATTCCACAAGAACAGCCTTAGCGAAAGGCTTCTTGAAGGGAAAGATGTAACTCTGTGAGATGAATTCACAGAACACAGAGCAGTTTCACAGAAAGCTTCTTTCCAGTTTTGAACGGAAGATATTTCCTTTTTTAACCACAGAACTCTAAGGGCTTCCAAATATCCCTTTTCCAATTCCACAAGAACAGCCTTAGCGAAAGGCTTCTTGAAGGGAAAGATGTAACTCTGTGAGATGAATTAACAGAACACAGAGCAGTTTCTCAGAAAGCTTCTTTCCAGTTTTGAACGGAAGATATTTCCTTTTTCACCATAGCCCTCTATGGGCTTCCAAATATCCCTTTGCCAATTCCACAAGAAGAGCCTTAGCGAAAGGCTTCTTGAAGGGAAAGATGTAACTCTGTGAGATGAATTCACAGAACACAGAGTAGTTTCTCAGAAAGCTTCTTTCCAGTTTTGAACGGAAGATATTTCCTTTTTCACCGAAGCCGTCTATGGGCTTCTAAATATCCCTTTGCCAATTCCACAAGAACAGCCTTAGCGAAAGGCTTCTTGAAGGGAAAGATGTAACTCTGTGAGATGAATTCACAGAACACAGAGCAGTTTCTCAGAAAGCTTCTTTCCAGTTTTGAACGGAAGTTATTTCCTTTTTTAACCATAGCCCTCTAAGGGCTTCCAAATATCCCTTTGCCAATTCCACAAGAACAGCCTTAGCGAAAGGCTTCTTGAAGGGAAAGATGTAACTCTGTGAGATGAATTCACAGAACACAGAGCAGTTTCTCAGAAAGCTTCTTTCCAGTTTTGAACGGAAGATATTTCCTTTTTCACCATAGCCCTCTATGGGCTTCCAAATATCCCTTTGCCAATTCCACAAGAACAGCCTTAGCGAAAGGCTTCTTGAAGGGAAAGATGTAACTCTGTGAGATGAATTCACAGAACACAGAGCAGTTTCTCAGAAAGCTTCTTTCCAGTTTTGAACGGAAGATATTTCCTTTTTTAACCATAGAACTCTAAGGGCTTCCAAATATCCCTTTTCCAATTCCACAAGAACAGCCTTAGCGAAAGGCTTCTTGAAGGGAAAGATGTAACTCTGTGAGATGAATTCACAGAACACAGAGCAGTTTCTCAGAAAGCTTCTTTCCAGTTTTGAACGGAAGATATTTCCTTTTTCACCATAGCCCTCTATGGGCTTCCAAATATCCCTTTGCCAATTCCACAAGAAGAGCCTTAGCGAAAGGCTTCTTGAAGGGAAAGATGTAACTCTGTGAGATGAATTCACAGAACACAGAGTAGTTTCTCAGAAAGCTTCTTTCCAGTTTTGAACGGAAGATATTTCCTTTTTCACCGTAGCCGTCTATGGGCTTCTAAATATCCCTTTGCCAATTCCACAAGAACAGCCTTAGCGAAAGGCTTCTTGAAGGGAAAGATGTAACTCTGTGAGATGAATTCACAGAACACAGAGCAGTTTCTCAGAAAGCTTCTTTCCAGTTTTGAACGGAAGTTATTTCCTTTTTTAACCATAGCCCTCTAAGGGCTTCCAAATATCCCTTTGCCAATTCCACAAGAACAGCCTTAGCGAAAGGCTTCTTGAAGGGAAAGATGTAACTCTGTGAGATGAATTCACAGAACACAGAGCAGTTTCTCAGAAAGCTTCTTTCCAGTTTTGAACGGATGATATTTCCTTTTTCACCACAGCACTCTATGGGCTTCCAAATATTCCTTTGTCAATTCCAAAAGAACAGCCTTAGCGAAAGGCTTCTTGAAGGGAAAGATGTAACTCTGTGAGATGAATTAACAGAACACAGAGCAGTTTCTCAGAAAGCTTCTTTCCAGTTTTAAACGGAAGATATTTCATTTTTCACCATAGCCCTCTATGGGCTTCCAAATATCCCTTTGCCAATTCCACAAGAACAGCCTTAGCGAAAGGCTTCTTGAAGGGAAAGATGTAACTCTGTGGGATGAATTAACAGAACACAGAGCAGTTTCTCAGAAAGCTTCTTTCCAGTTTTGAACGGAAGATATTTCCTTTTTCACCATAGCCCTCTATGGGCTTCCAAATATCGCTTTGCCAATTCCACAAGAACAGCCTTAGCGAAAGGCTTCTTGAAGGGAAAGATGTAACTCTGTGAGATGAATTCACAGAACACAGAGCAGTTTCTCAGAAAGCTTCTTTCCAGTTTTTAACGGAAGATATTTCCTTTTTCACCATAGCCCTCTATGGGCTTCCAAATATCTCTTTGCCAATTCCACAAGAACAGCCTTAGCGAAAGGCTTCTTGAAGGGAAAGATGTAACTCTGTGAGATGAATTCACAGAACACAGAGCAGTTTCTCAGAAAGCTTCTTTCCAGTTTTGAACGGAAGATATTTCCTTTTTCACCATAGGCCTCTATGGGCTTCCAAATGTCGCTTTGCCAATTCCACAAGAACAGCCTTAGCGAAAGGCTTCCTGCAGGGAAAAATGTACCTCTGTGAGATGAATTAAAAAAACACAGACCAGTTTCTCAGAAAGCTTCTTTCCAGTTTTGAACGGAAGATATTTCCTTTTTCACCATAGCCCTCTATGGGCTTCCAAATATCCCTTTGCCAATTCCACAAGAACAGCCTTAGCGAAAGGCTTCTTGAAGGGAAAGATGTAACTCTGTGAGATGAATTCACAGAACACAGAGCAGTTTCTCAGAAAGCTTCTTTCCAGTTTTGAATGGAAGATATTTCCTTTTTCACCATAGCCCTCTATGGGCTTCCAAATATCCCTTTGCCAATTCCACAAGAACAGCCTTAGCGAAAGGCTTCTTGAAGGGAAAGATGTAACTCTGTGAGATGAATTCACAGAAAACAGAGCAGTTTCTCAGAAAGCTTCTTTCCAGTTTTTAACGGAAGATATTTCCTTTTTCACCATAGCCCTCTATGGGCTTCCAAATATCTCTTTGCCAATTCCACAAGAACAGCCTTAGCGAAAGGCTTCTTGAAGGGAAAGATGTAACTCTGTGAGATGAATTCACAGAACACAGAGCAGTTTCTCAGAAAGCTTCTTTCCAGTTTTGAACGGATGATATTTCCTTTTTCACCATAGAACTCTATGGGCTTCCAAATATTCCTTTGTCAATTCCACAAGAACAGACTGAGCGAAAGGCTTCTTGAAGGGAAAGATGTAACTCTGTGAGATGAATTAACAGAACACAGAGCAGTTTCTCAGAAAGCTTCTTTCCAGTTTTAAACGGAAGATATTTCCTTTTTCACCATAGCCCTCTATGGGCTTCCAAATATCCCTTTGCCAATTCCACAAGAACAGCCTTGGCGAAAGGCTTCTTGAAGGGAAAGATGTAAATCTGTGAGATGAATTAACAGAACACAGAGCAGTTTCTCAGAAAGCTTCTTTCCAGTTTTGAACGGAAGATATTTCCTTTTTCACCATAGCCCTCTATGGGCTTCCAAATATCCCTTTGCCAATTCCACAAGAACAGCCTTAGCGAAAGGCTTCTTGAAGGGAAAGATGTAACTCTGTGAGATGAATTAACAGAACACAGAGCCGTTTCTCAGAAAGCTTCTTTCCAGTTTTGAACGGAAGATATTTCCTTTTTCACCATAGCCCTCTATGGGCTTCCAAATATCCCTTGGCCAATTCCACAAGAACAGCCTTAGCGAAAGGCTTCTTGAAGGGAAAGATGTAACTCTGTGAGATGAATTCACAGAACACAGAGCAGTTTCTCAGAAAGCTTCTTTCCAGTTTTAAACGGAAGATTTCCTTTTTCACCATAGCCCTCTATGGGCTTCCAAATATCCCTTTGCCAATTCCACAAGAACAGCCTTAGCGAAAGGCTTCTTGAAGGGAAAGATGTAAATCTGTGGGATGAATTAACAGAACACAGAGCAGTTTCTCAGAAAGCTTCTTTCCAGTTTTGAACGGAAGATATTTCCTTTTTCACCATAGCCCTCTATGGGCTTCCAAATATCGCTTTGCCAATTCCACAAGAACAGCCTCATCGAAAGGCTTCTTGAAGGGAAAGATGTAACCCTGTGAGATGAATTAACAGAACACAGAGCAGTTTCTCAGAAAGCTTCTTTCAAGTTTTGAACGGAAGATATTTCCTTTTTCACCATAGCCCTCTATGGGCTTCCAAATATCTCTTTGCCAATTCCACAAGAACAGCCTTAGCGAAAGGCTTCTTGAAGGGAAACATGTAACTCTGTGAGATGAATTAACAGAACACAGACCAGTTTCTCAGAAAGCTTCTTTCCAGTTTTGAACGGAAGATATTTCCTTTTTCACCATAGCCCTCTATGGGCTTCCAAATATCCCTTTGCCAATTCCACAAGAACAGCCTTCGCGAAAGGCTTCTTGAAGGGAAAGATGTAACTCTGTGAGATGAATTCACAGAACACAGAGCAGTTTCTCAGAAAGCTTCTTTCCAGTTTTGAACGGAAGATATTTCCTTTTTCACCATAGCCCTCTATGGGCTTCCAAATATCGCTTTGCCAATTCCACAAGAACAGCCTTAGCGAAAGGCTTCTTGAAGGGAAAGATGTAACTCTGTGAGATGAATTAACAGAACACAGAGCAGTTTCTCAGAAAGCTTCTTTCCAGTTTTGAACGGAAGATATTTCCTTTTTCACCATAGCCGTCTATGGGCTTCCAAATATCCCTTTGCCAATTCCACAAGAACAGCCTTAGCGAAAGGCTTCTTGAAGGGAAAGATGTAACGCTGTGAGATGAATTCACAGAACACAGAGCAGTTTCTCAGAAAGCTTCTTTCCAGTTTTGAACGGAAGATATTTCCTTTTTTAACCATAGAACTCTAAGGGCTTCCAAATATCCCTTTGCCAATTCCACAAGAACAGCCTTAGCGAAAGGCTTCTTGAAGGGAAAGATGTAACTCTGTGAGATGAATTAACAGAACACAGAGCAGTTTCTCAGAAAGCTTCTTTCCAGTTTTGAACGGAAGATATTTCCTTTTTCACCATAGCCCTCTATGGGCTTCCAAATATCCCTTTGCCAATTCCACAAGAAGAGCCTTAGCGAAAGGCTTTTTGAAGGGAAAGATGTAACTCTGTGAGATGAATTCACAGAACACAGAGCAGTTTCTCAGAAGGCTTCTTTCCAGTTTTGAACGAAAGAAATTTCCTTTTTCACCGTAGCCGTCTATGGGCTTCCAAATATCCCTTTGCCAATTCCACAAGAACAGCCTTAGCGAAAGGCTTCTTGAAGGGAGAGATGTAACTCTGTGAGATGAATTAACAGAACACAGAGCAGTTTCTCAGAAAGCTTCTTTCCAGTTTTGAACGGAAGATATTTCCTTTTCCACCATAGCCCTCTATGGGCTTCCAAATATCGCTTTGCCAATTCCACAAGAACAGCCTTAGCGAAAGGCTTCTTGAAGGGAAAGATGTAACTCTGTGAGATGAATTCACAGAACACAGAGCAGTTTCTCAGAAAGCTTCTTTCCAGTTTTGAACGGAAGATATTTCCTTTTTCACCATAGCCGTCTATGGGCTTCCAAATATCCCTTTGCCAATTCCACAAGAACAGCCTTAGCCAAAGGCTTCTTGAAGGGAAAGATGTAACGCTGTGAGATGAATTCACAGAACACAGAGCAGTTTCTCAGAAAGCTTCTTTCCAGTTTTGAACGGAAGATATTTCCTTTTTTAACCATAGAACTCTAAGGGCTTCCAAATATCCCTTTGCCAATTCCACAAGAAGAGCCTTAGCGAAAGGCTTCTTGAAGGGAAAGATGTAACTCTGTGAGATGAATTAACAGAACACAGAGCAGTTTCTCAGAAAGCTTCTTTCCAGTTTTGAACGGAAGATATTTCCTTTTTCACCATAGCCCTCTATGGGCTTCCAAATATCCCTTTGCCAATTCCACAAGAAGAGCCTTAGCGAAAGGCTTCTTGAAGGGAAAGATGTAACTCTGTGAGATGAATTCACAGAACACAGAGCAGTTTCTCAGAAGGCTTCTTTCCAGTTTTGAACGGAAGATATTTCCTTTTTCACCGTAGCCGTCTATGGGCTTCCAAATATCCCTTTGCCAATTCCACAAGAACAGCCTTAGCGAAAGGCTTCTTGAAGGGAAAGATGTAACTCTGTGAGATGAATTCACAGAACACAGAGCAGTTTCTCAGAAAGCTTCTTTCCAGTTTTGAACGGAAGATATTTCCTTTTTTAACCATAGCCTTCTAAGGGCTTCCAAATATCCCTTTGCCAATTACACAAGAACAGCCTTAGCGAAAGGCTTCTTGAAGGGAAAGATGTAACTCTGTGAGATGAATTAACAGAACACAGAGCAGTTTCTCAGAAAGCTTCTTTCCAGTTTTGAACGGAAGATATTTCCTTTTTCACCCCAGCCCTCTATGGGCTTCCAAATATCCCTTTGCCAATTCCACAAGAACAGCCTTAGCGAAAGGCTTCTTGAAGGGAATGATGTAACTCTGTGAGATGAATTCACAGAACACAGAGCAGTTTCTCAGAAAGCTTCTTTCCAGTTTTGAACGGAAGATATTTCCTTTTTCACCATAAGCCTCTATGGGCTTCCAAATATCGCTTTGCCAGTTCCACAAGAACAGCCTTAGCGAAAGGCTTCCTGAAGGGAAAGATGTACCTCTGTGAGATGAATTAAAAAAACACAGACCAGTTTCTCAGAAAGCTTCTTTCCAGTTTTGAACGGAAGATATTTCCTTTTTCACCATCGCCCTCTATGGGCTTCCAAATATCCCTTTGCCAACTCCACAAGAACAGCCTTAGCGAAAGGCTTCTTGAAGGGAAAGATGTAACGCTGTGAGATGAATTCACAGAACACAGAGCAGTTTCTCAGAAAGCTTCTTTGAAGTTTTGAACGGAAGATATTTCCTTTTTTAACCATAGAACTCTAAGGGCTTCCAAATATCCCTTTGCCAATTCCACAAGAACAGCCTTAGCGAAAGGCTTCTTGAAGGGAAAGATGTAACTCTGTGAGATGAATTCACAGAACACAGAGCAGTTTCTCAGAAAGCTTCTTTCCAGTTTTGAACGGAAGATATTTCCTTTTTCACCACAGCCCTCTATGGGCTTCCAAATATCCCTTTGCCAATTCCACAAGAACAGCCTTAGCGAAAGGCTTCTTGAAGGGAAAGATGTAACTCTGTGAGATGAATTCACAGAACACAGAGCAGTTTCTCAGAAAGCTTCTTTCCAGTTTTGAACGGAAGATATTTCCTTTTTCACCATAGTCCTCTATGGGCTTCCAAATATCGCTTTGCCAATTCCACAAGAACAGCCTTAGCGAAAGGCTTCTTGAAGGGAAAGATGTACCTCTGTGAGATGAATTAAAAAAACACAGACCAGTTTCTCAGAAAGCTTCTTTCCAGTTTTGAACGGAATATATTTCCTTACCATCGCCCTCTATGGGCTTCCAAATATCCCTTTGCCAACTCCACAAGAACAGCCTTAGCGAAAGGCTTCTTGAAGGGAAAGATGTAACTCTGTGAGATGAATTCACAGAACACAGAGCCGTTTCTCAGAAAGCTTCTTTCCAGTTTTGAACGGAAGATATTTCCTTTTTCACCATAGCCCTCTATGGGCTTCCAAATATCCCTTGGCCAATTCCACAAGAACAGCCTTAGCGAAAGGCTTCTTGAAGGGAAAGATGTAACTCTGTGAGATGAATTAACAGAACACAGAGCAGTTTCTCAGAAAGCTTCTTTCCAGTTTTGAACGGAAGATATTTCCTTTTTCACCATAGCCCTCTATAGGCTTCCAAATATCCCTTTGCCAATTCCACAAGAACAGCCTTAGCGAAAGGCTTCTTGAAGGGAAAGATGTAACTCTGTGAGACGAATTAACAGAACACAGAGCAGTTTCTCAGAAAGCTTCTTTCCAGTTTTGAACGGAAGATATTTACTTTTTCACCATAGCCCTCTATGGGCTTCCAAATATCCCTTTGCCAATTCCACAAGAACAGCCTTAGCGAAAGGCTTCTTGAAGGAAAAGATGTAACTCTGTGAGATGAATTCACAGAACACAGAGCAGTTTCTCAGAAAGCTTCTTTCCAGTTTTGAACGGATGATATTTCCTTTTTCACCATAGAACTCTATGGGCTTCCAAATATTCCTTTGTCAATTCCACAAGAACAGACTGAGCGAAAGGCTTCTTGAAGGGAAAGATGTAACTCTGTGAGATGAATTAACAGAACACAGAGCAGTTTCTCAGAAAGCTTCTTTCCAGTTTTAAACGGAAGATATTTCCTTTTTCACCATAGCCCTCTATGGGCTTCCAAATATCCCTTTGCCAATTCCACAAGAACAGCCTTGGCGAAAGGCTTCTTGAAGGGAAAGATGTAAATCTGTGAGATGAATTAACAGAACACAGAGCAGTTTCTCAGAAAGCTTCTTTCCAGTTTTGAACGGAAGATATTTCCTTTTTCACCATAGCCCTCTATGGGCTTCCAAATATCCCTTTGCCAATTCCACAAGAACAGCCTTAGCGAAAGGCTTCTTGAAGGGAAAGATGTAACTCTGTGAGATGAATTCACAGAACACAGAGCAGTTTCTCAGAAAGCTTCTTTCCAGTTTTAAACGGAAGATATTTCCTTTTCCACCATAGCCCTCTAAGGGCTTCCAAATATCCCTTTGCCAATTACACAAGAACAGCCTTAGCGAAAGGCTTCTTGAAGGGAAAGATGTAACTCTGTGAGATGAATTAACAGAACACAGAGCAGTTTCTCAGAAAGCTTCTTTCCAGTTTTGAACGGAAGATATTTCCTTTTTCACCACAGCCCTCTATGGGCTTCCAAATATCCCTTTGCCAATTCCACAAGAACAGCCTTAGCGAAAGGCTTCTTGAAGGGAAAGATGTAACGCTGTGAGATGAATTCACAGAACACAGAGCAGTTTCTCAGAAAGCTTCTTTCCAGTTTTGAACGGAAGATATTTCCTTTTTTAACCATAGAACTCTAAGGGCTTCCAAATATCCCTTTGCCAATTCCACAAGAACAGCCTTAGCGAAAGGCTTCTTGAAGGGAAAGATGTAACTCTGTGAGATGAATTAACAGAACACAGAGCAGTTTCTCAGAAAGCTTCTTTCCAGTTTTGAACGGAAGATATTTCCTTTTTCACCATAGCCCTCTATGGGCTTCCAAATATCCCTTTGCCAATTCCACAAGAAGAGCCTTAGCGAAAGGCTTTTTGAAGGGAAAGATGTAACTCTGTGAGATGAATTCACAGAACACAGAGCAGTTTCTCAGAAGGCTTCTTTCCAGTTTTGAACGAAAGAAATTTCCTTTTTCACCGTAGCCGTCTATGGGCTTCCAAATATCCCTTTGCCAATTCCACAAGAACAGCCTTAGCGAAAGGCTTCTTGAAGGGAGAGATGTAACTCTGTGAGATGAATTAACAGAACACAGAGCAGTTTCTCAGAAAGCTTCTTTCCAGTTTTGAACGGAAGATATTTCCTTTTCCACCATAGCCCTCTATGGGCTTCCAAATATCGCTTTGCCAATTCCACAAGAACAGCCTTAGCGAAAGGCTTCTTGAAGGGAAAGATGTAACTCTGTGAGATGAATTCACAGAACACAGAGCAGTTTCTCAGAAAGCTTCTTTCCAGTTTTGAACGGAAGATATTTCCTTTTTCACCATAGCCGTCTATGGGCTTCCAAATATCCCTTTGCCAATTCCACAAGAACAGCCTTAGCCAAAGGCTTCTTGAAGGGAAAGATGTAACGCTGTGAGATGAATTCACAGAACACAGAGCAGTTTCTCAGAAAGCTTCTTTCCAGTTTTGAACGGAAGATATTTCCTTTTTTAACCATAGAACTCTAAGGGCTTCCAAATATCCCTTTGCCAATTCCACAAGAAGAGCCTTAGCGAAAGGCTTCTTGAAGGGAAAGATGTAACTCTGTGAGATGAATTAACAGAACACAGAGCAGTTTCTCAGAAAGCTTCTTTCCAGTTTTGAACGGAAGATATTTCCTTTTTCACCATAGCCCTCTATGGGCTTCCAAATATCCCTTTGCCAATTCCACAAGAAGAGCCTTAGCGAAAGGCTTCTTGAAGGGAAAGATGTAACTCTGTGAGATGAATTCACAGAACACAGAGCAGTTTCTCAGAAGGCTTCTTTCCAGTTTTGAACGGAAGATATTTCCTTTTTCACCGTAGCCGTCTATGGGCTTCCAAATATCCCTTTGCCAATTCCACAAGAACAGCCTTAGCGAAAGGCTTCTTGAAGGGAAAGATGTAACTCTGTGAGATGAATTCACAGAACACAGAGCAGTTTCTCAGAAAGCTTCTTTCCAGTTTTGAACGGAAGATATTTCCTTTTTTAACCATAGCCTTCTAAGGGCTTCCAAATATCCCTTTGCCAATTACACAAGAACAGCCTTAGCGAAAGGCTTCTTGAAGGGAAAGATGTAACTCTGTGAGATGAATTAACAGAACACAGAGCAGTTTCTCAGAAAGCTTCTTTCCAGTTTTGAACGGAAGATATTTCCTTTTTCACCCCAGCCCTCTATGGGCTTCCAAATATCCCTTTGCCAATTCCACAAGAACAGCCTTAGCGAAAGGCTTCTTGAAGGGAATGATGTAACTCTGTGAGATGAATTCACAGAACACAGAGCAGTTTCTCAGAAAGCTTCTTTCCAGTTTTGAACGGAAGATATTTCCTTTTTCACCATAAGCCTCTATGGGCTTCCAAATATCGCTTTGCCAGTTCCACAAGAACAGCCTTAGCGAAAGGCTTCCTGAAGGGAAAGATGTACCTCTGTGAGATGAATTAAAAAAACACAGACCAGTTTCTCAGAAAGCTTCTTTCCAGTTTTGAACGGAAGATATTTCCTTTTTCACCATCGCCCTCTATGGGCTTCCAAATATCCCTTTGCCAACTCCACAAGAACAGCCTTAGCGAAAGGCTTCTTGAAGGGAAAGATGTAACGCTGTGAGATGAATTCACAGAACACAGAGCAGTTTCTCAGAAAGCTTCTTTGAAGTTTTGAACGGAAGATATTTCCTTTTTTAACCATAGAACTCTAAGGGCTTCCAAATATCCCTTTGCCAATTCCACAAGAACAGCCTTAGCGAAAGGCTTCTTGAAGGGAAAGATGTAACTCTGTGAGATGAATTCACAGAACACAGAGCAGTTTCTCAGAAAGCTTCTTTCCAGTTTTGAACGGAAGATATTTCCTTTTTCACCACAGCCCTCTATGGGCTTCCAAATATCCCTTTGCCAATTCCACAAGAACAGCCTTAGCGAAAGGCTTCTTGAAGGGAAAGATGTAACTCTGTGAGATGAATTCACAGAACACAGAGCAGTTTCTCAGAAAGCTTCTTTCCAGTTTTGAACGGAAGATATTTCCTTTTTCACCATAGGCCTCTATGGGCTTCCAAATATCGCTTTGCCAATTCCACAAGAACAGCCTTAGCGAAAGGCTTCTTGAAGGGAAAGATGTACCTCTGTGAGATGAATTAAAAAAACACAGACCAGTTTCTCAGAAAGCTTCTTTCCAGTTTTGAACGGAATATATTTCCTTACCATCGCCCTCTATGGGCTTCCAAATATCCCTTTGCCAACTCCACAAGAACAGCCTTAGCGAAAGGCTTCTTGAAGGGAAAGATGTAACTCTGTGAGATGAATTCACAGAACACAGAGCCGTTTCTCAGAAAGCTTCTTTCCAGTTTTGAACGGAAGATATTTCCTTTTTCACCATAGCCCTCTATGGGCTTCCAAATATCCCTTGGCCAATTCCACAAGAACAGCCTTAGCGAAAGGCTTCTTGAAGGGAAAGATGTAACTCTGTGAGATGAATTAACAGAACACAGAGCAGTTTCTCAGAAAGCTTCTTTCCAGTTTTGAACGGAAGATATTTCCTTTTTCACCATAGCCCTCTATAGGCTTCCAAATATCCCTTTGCCAATTCCACAAGAACAGCCTTAGCGAAAGGCTTCTTGAAGGGAAAGATGTAACTCTGTGAGACGAATTAACAGAACACAGAGCAGTTTCTCAGAAAGCTTCTTTCCAGTTTTGAACGGAAGATATTTACTTTTTCACCATAGCCCTCTATGGGCTTCCAAATATCCCTTTGCCAATTCCACAAGAACAGCCTTAGCGAAAGGCTTCTTGAAGGAAAAGATGTAACTCTGTGAGATGAATTCACAGAACACAGAGCAGTTTCTCAGAAAGCTTCTTTCCAGTTTTGAACGGATGATATTTCCTTTTTCACCATAGAACTCTATGGGCTTCCAAATATTCCTTTGTCAATTCCACAAGAACAGACTGAGCGAAAGGCTTCTTGAAGGGAAAGATGTAACTCTGTGAGATGAATTAACAGAACACAGAGCAGTTTCTCAGAAAGCTTCTTTCCAGTTTTAAACGGAAGATATTTCCTTTTTCACCATAGCCCTCTATGGGCTTCCAAATATCCCTTTGCCAATTCCACAAGAACAGCCTTGGCGAAAGGCTTCTTGAAGGGAAAGATGTAAATCTGTGAGATGAATTAACAGAACACAGAGCAGTTTCTCAGAAAGCTTCTTTCCAGTTTTGAACGGAAGATATTTCCTTTTTCACCATAGCCCTCTATGGGCTTCCAAATATCCCTTTGCCAATTCCACAAGAACAGCCTTAGCGAAAGGCTTCTTGAAGGGAAAGATGTAACTCTGTGAGATGAATTCACAGAACACAGAGCAGTTTCTCAGAAAGCTTCTTTCCAGTTTTAAACGGAAGATATTTCCTTTTCCACCATAGCCCTCTAAGGGCTTCCAAATATCCCTTTGCCAATTACACAAGAACAGCCTTAGCGAAAGGCTTCTTGAAGGGAAAGATGTAACTCTGTGAGATGAATTAACAGAACACAGAGCAGTTTCTCAGAAAGCTTCTTTCCAGTTTTGAACGGAAGATATTTCCTTTTTCACCACAGCCCTCTATGGGCTTCCAAATATCCCTTTGCCAATTCCACAAGAACAGCCTTAGCGAAAGGCTTCTTGAAGGGAAAGATGTAACTCTGTGAGATGAATTCACAGAACACAGAGCAGTTTCTCAGAAAGCTTCTTTCCAGTTTTGAACGGAAGATATTTCCTTTTCCACCATAGCCCTCTATGGGCTTCCAAATATCCCTTTGCCAATTCCACAAGAACAGCCTTAGCGAAGGGCTTCCTGAAGGGAATGATGTAACTCTGTGAGATGAATTCACAGAACACAGAGCAGTTTCTCAGAAAGCTTCTTTCCAGTTTTGAACGGAAGATATTTCCTTTTTCACCATAGCCCTCTATGGGCTTCCAAATATCCCTTTGCCAATTCCACAAGAACAGCCTTAGCGGAAGGTTTCTTGAAGGGAAACATGTAACTCTGTGAGATGAATTCACAGAACACAGAGCAGTTTCTCAGAAAGCTTCTTTCCAGTTTTGAACGGAAGATATTTCCTTTTTCACCATAGGCCTCTATGGGCTTCCAAATATCCCTTTGCCAATTCCACAAAAACAGCCTTAGCGAAAGGCTTCTTGAAGGGAAAGATGTAACTCTGTGAGATGAATTAACAGAACACAGAGCAGTTTCTCAGAAAGCTTCTTTCCAGTTTTGAACGGAAGATATTTCCTTTTTCACCATAGCCCTCTATGGGCTTCCAAATATACCTTTGCCAATTCCACAAGAACAGTCTTAGCGAAAGGCTTCTTGAAGGGAAAGATGTAACTCTGTGAGATGAATTAACAGAACACAGAGCAGTTTCTCAGAAAGCTTCTTTCCAGTTTTGAACGGAAGATATTTCCATTTTCACCATAGCCCTCTATGGGCTTCCAAATATCGCTTTGCCAATTCCACAAGAACAGCCATAGCGAAAGGCTTCTTGAAGGGAAAGATGTAACTCTGTGAGATGAATTAACAGAACACAGAGCAGTTTCTCAGAAAGCTTCTTTCCAGTTTTGAACGGAAGATATTTCCTTTTTCACCATAGCCGTCTATGGGCTTCCAAATATCCCTTTGCCAATTCCACAAGAACAGCCTTAGAGAAAGGCTTCTTGAAGGGAAAGATGTAACGCTGTGAGATGAATTCACAGAACACAGAGCAGTTTCTCAGAAAGCTTCTTTCCAGTTTTGAACGGAAGATATTTCCTTTTTTAACCATAGCCCTCTAAGGGCTTCCAAATATCCCTTTGCCAATTCCACAAGAACAGCCTTAGCGAAAGGCTTCTTGAAGGGAAAGATGTAACACTGTGAGATGAATTCACAGAACACAGAGTAGTTTCTCAGAAAGCTTCTTTCCAGTTTTGAACGGAAGATATTTCCTTTTTCACCATAGGCCTCTATGGGCTTCCAAATATCCCTTTGCCAATTCCACAAGAACAGCCTTAGCGAAAGGCTTCTTGAAGGGAAAGATGTAACTCTGTGAGATGAATTAACAGAACACAGAGCAGTTTCTCAGAAAGCTTCTTTCCAGTTTTGAACGGAAGATATTTCCTTTTTCACCATAGCCCTCTATGGGCTTCCAAATATCCCTTTGCCAATTCCACAAGAACAGCCTTAGCGAAAGGCTTCTTGAAGGGAAAGATGTAACTCTGTGAGATGAATTAACAGAACACAGAGCAGTTTCTCAGAAAGCTTCTTTCCAGTTTTGAACGGAAGATATTTCCTTTTTCACCATAGCCCTCTATGGGCTTCCAAATATCCCGTTGCCAATTCCACAAGAACAGCCTTAGCGAAAGGCTTCTTGAAGGGAAAGATGTAACTCTGTGAGATGAACTCACAGAACACAGAGCAGTTTCTCAGAAAGCTTCTTTCCAGTTTTGAACGGAAGATATTTCCTTTTTCACCATAGCCGTCTACGGGCTTCCAAATATCCCTTTTACAATTCCACAAGAACAGCCTTAGCGAAAGGCTTCTTGAAGGGAAAGATGTAACTCTGTGAGATGAATTAACAGAACACAGAGCAGTTTCTCAGAAAGCTTCGTTCCAGTTTTGAACGGAAGATATTTCCTTTTTCACCATAGCCCTCTATGGGCTTCCAAATATCCCTTTGCCAATTCCACAAGAACAGCCTTAGCGAAAGGCTTCTTGAAGGAAAAGATGTAACTCTGTGAGATGAATTAACAGAACACAGAGCAGTTTCTCAGAAAGCTTCTTTCCAGTTTTGAACGGAAGATATTTCCTTTTTCACCATAGCCCTCTATGGGCTTCCAAATATCCCTTTGCCAATTCCACAAGAACAGCCTTAGCGAAAGGCTTCTTGAAGGGAAAGATGTAACTCTGTGAGATTAATTAACAGAACACAGACCAGTTTCTCAGAAAGCTTCTTTCCAGTTTTGAACGGAAGATATTTCCTTTTTCACCATAGCCCTATATGGGCTTCCAAATATCCCTTTGCCAATTCCACAAGAACAGCCTTAGCGAAAGGCTT
This sequence comes from Chlorocebus sabaeus, assembly GCF_047675955.1. Classification (NCBI taxonomy): domain Eukaryota; kingdom Metazoa; phylum Chordata; class Mammalia; order Primates; family Cercopithecidae; genus Chlorocebus; species Chlorocebus sabaeus. The sequence continues at coordinate 1,229,640 of NW_027327570.1, forward strand.
CTTGAAGGGAAAGATGTAACTCTGTGAGATGAATTAACAAAACACAGAAGAGTTTCTCAGAAAGCTTCTTTCCAGTTTTGAAAGGAAGATATTTCCTTTTTCACCATAGCCCTCTATGGGCTTCCGAATATCCCTTTGCCAATTCCACAAGAACAGCCTTAGCGAAAGGCTTCTTGAAGGGAAGGATGTAACTCTGTGAGATGAATTCACAGAACACAGAGCAGTTTCTAAGAAAGCTTCTTTCCAGTTTTGAACGGAAGATATTTCCTTTTTCACCATAGCCCTCTATGGGCTTCCAAATATCCCTTTGCCAATTCCACAAGAACAGCCTTAGCGAAAGGCTTCTTGAAGGGAAAGATGTAACTCTGTGAGATGAATTGACAGAACACAGAGCAGTTTCTCAGAAAGCTTCTTTCCAGTTTTGAACGGAAGATATTTCCTTTTTCACCATAGGCCTCTATGGGCTTCCAAATATCCCTTTGCCAATTCCACAAGTACAGTCTTAGCGAAAGGCTTCTTGAAGGGAAAGATGTAACTCTGTGAGATGAATTCACAGAACACAGAGCAGTTTCTCAGAAAGCTTCTTTCCAGTTTTGAACGGAAGATATTTCCTTTTTCACCATAGCCCTCTATGGGCTTCGAAATATCCCTTTGCCAATTCCACAAGAACAGCCTTAGCGAAAGGCTTCTTGAAGGGAAAGATGTAACTCTGTGAGATGAATTCACAGAACACAGAGCAGTTTCTCAGAAAGCTTCTTTCCAGTTTTGAACGGAAGATATTTCCTTTTTCACCATAGCCCTCTATGGGCTTCCAAATATCCCTTTGCCAATTCCACAAGAACAGCCTTAGCGAAAGGCTTCTTGAAGGGAAAGATGTAACTCTGTGAGATGAATTCACAGAACACAGAGCAGTTTCTCAGAAAGCTTCTTTCCAGTTTTGAACGGAAGATATTTCCTTTTTCACCATAGGCCTCTATGGGCTTCCAAATATCCCTTTGCCAATTCCACAAGAACAACCTTAGCGAAAGGCTTCTTGAAGGGAAAGATGCAACTCTGTGAGATGAATTAACAGAACACAGAGCAGTTTCTCAGAAAGCTTCTTTCCAGTTTTGAACGGAAGATATTTCCTTTTTCACCATAGCCCTCTATGGGCTTCCAAATATCCCTTTGCCAATTCCACAAGAATAGCCTTAGCGAAAGGCTTCTTGAAGGGAAAGATGTAACTCTGTGAGATGAATTCACAGAACACAGAGCAGTTTCTCAGAAAGCTTCTTTCCAGTTTTGAACGGAAGATATTTCCTTTTTCACCATAGCCCTCTATGGGCTTCCAAATATCCCTTTGCCAATTCCACAAGAACAGCCTTAGCGAAAGGCTTCTTGAAGGGAAAGATGTAACTCTGTGAGATGAATTAACAAAACACAGAGCAGTTTCTCAGAAAGCTTCTTTCCAGTTTTGAACGGAAGATATTTCCTTTTTCACCATAGCCCTCTATGGGCTTCCAAATATCCCTTTGCCAATTCCACAAGAACAGCCTTAGCGAAAGGCTTCTTGAAGGGAAAGATGAAACTCTGTGAGATGAATTAACAGAACACAGAGCAGTTTCTCAGAAAACTTCTTTCCAGTTTTGAACGGCAGATATTTCCTTTTTCACCATAGCCCTCTATGGGCTTCCAAATATCCCTTTGCCAATTCCACAAGAACAGCCTTAGCGAAAGGCTTCTTGAAGGGAAAGATGAAACTCTGTGAGATGAATTCACAGAACACAGAGCAGTTTCTCAGAAAGCTTCTTTCCAGTTTTGAACGGAAGATATTTCCTTTTTCACCATAGCCCTCTATGGGCTTCCAAATATACCTTTGCCAATTCCACAAGAACAGCCTTAGCGAAACGCTTCTTGAAGGGAAAGATGTAACTCTGTGAGATGAATTCACAGAACACAGAGTAGTTTCTCAGAAAGCTTCTTTCTAGTTTTGAACGGAAGATATTTCCTTTTTCACCATAGGCCTCTATGGGCTTCCAAATATCCCTTTGCCAATTCCACAAGAACAGCCTTAGCGAAAGGCTTCTTGAAGGGAAAGATGTAACTCTGTGAGATGAATTAACAGAACACAGAGCAGTTTCTCAGAAAGCTTCTTTCCAGTTTTGAACGGAAGATATTTCCTTTTTCACAATAGCCCTCTATGGGCTTCCAAATATCCCTTTGCCAATTCCACAAGAACAGCCTTAGCGAAAGGCTTCTTGAAGGGAAAGATGTAACTCTGTGAGATGAATTCACAGAACACAGAGCAGTTTCTCAGAAAGCTTCTTTCCAGTTTTGAACGGAAGATATTTCCTTTTTCACCATAGCCCTCTATGGGCTTCCAAATATCGCTTTGCCAATTCCACAAAAACAACCTTAGCGAAAGGCTTCTTAAAGGGAAAGATGTAACTCTGTGAGATGAATTAACAGAACACAGAGCAGTTTCTCAGAAAGCTTCTTTCCAGTTTTGAACGGAAGATATTTCCTTTTTCACCATAGGCCTCTATGGGCTTCCAAATATCCCTTTGCCAATTCCACAAGAACAGCCTTAGCGAAAGGCTTCTTGAAGGGAAAGATGTAACTCTGTGAGATGAATTCACAGAACACAGAGCAGTTTCTCAGAAAGCTTCTTTCCAGTTTTGAACGGAAGATATTTCCTTTTTCACCATAGCCCTCTATGGGCTTCGAAATATCCCTTTGCCAATTCCACAAGAACAGCCTTAGCGAAAGGCTTCTTGAAGGGAAAGATGTAACTCTGTGAGATGAATTCACAGAACACAGAGCAGTTTCTCAGAAAGCTTCTTTCCAGTTTTGAACGGAAGATATTTCCTTTTTCACCGTAGCCCTCTATGGGCTTCCAAATATCCCTTTGCCAAATCCACAAGAACAGCCTTAGCGAAAGGCTTCTTGAAGGGAAAGATGTAACTCTGTGAGATGAATTCACAGAACACAGAGCAGTTTCTCAGAAAGCTTCTTTCCAGTTTTGAACGGAAGATATTTGCTTTTTCACCATAGCCCTCTATGGGCTTCCAAATATCCCTTTGCCAATTCCTCAAGAACAGCCTTAGCGAAAGGCTTCTTGAAGGGAAAGATGTAACTCTGTGAGATGAATTAACAGAACACAGAGCAGTTTCTCAGAAAGCTTCTTTCCAGTTTTGAACGGAAGATATTTCCTTTTTCACCATAGCCCTCTATGGGCTTCCAAATATACCTTTGCCAATTCCACAAGAACAGCCTTAGCGAAACGCTTCTTGAAGGGAAAGATGTAACTCTGTGAGATGAATTCACAGAACACAGAGCAGTTTCTCAGAAAGCTTCTTTCCAGTTTTGAACGGAAGATATTTCCTTTTTCACCATAGCCCTCTATGGGCTTCCAAATATACCTTTGCCAATTTCACAAGAGCAGCCTTAGCGAAACGCTTCTTGAAGGGAAAGATGTAACTCTGTGAGATGAATTCACAGAACACAGAGCAGTTTCTCAGAAAGCTTCTTTCCAGTTTTGAACGGAAGATATTTCCTTTATCACCATAGGCCTCTATGGGCTTCCAAATATCCCTTTGCCAATTCCACAAGAACAGCCTTAGCGTAAGGCTTCTTGAAGAGAAAGATGTAACTCTGTGAGATGAATTCACAGAACACAGAGCACTTTCTCAGAAAGCTTCTTTCCAGTTTTGAACGGAAGATATTTCCTTTTTCACCATAGCCCGCTATGGGCTTCCAAATATTCCTTTGCCAATTCCACAAGAACAGCCTTAGCGAAAGGCTTCTTGAAGGGAAAGATGTAACTCTGTGAGATGAATTCACAGAACACAGAGCAGTTTCTCAGAAAGCTTCTTTCCAGTTTTGAACGGAAGATATTTCCTTTTTCACCATAGGCCTCTATGGGCTTCCAAATATCCCTTTGCCAATTCCACAAGAACAGCCTTAGCGAAAGGCTTCTTGAAGGGAAAGATGTAACTCTGTGAGATGAATTAACAGAACACAGAGCAGTTTCTCAGAAAGCTTCTTTCCAGTTTTGAACGGAAGATATTTCCTTTTTCACCATAGCCCTCTATGGGCTTCCAAATATCCCTTTGCCAATTCCACAAGAACAGCCTTAGCGAAACGCTTCTTGAAGGGAAAGATGTAACTCTGTGAGATGAATTCACAGAACACAGAGCAGTTTCTCAGAAAGCTTCTTTCCAGTTTTGCACGGAAGATATTTCCTTTTCCACCATAGCCCTCTATGGGCTTCCAAATATCCCTTTGCCAATTCCACAAGAACAGCCTTAGCGAAGGGCTTCCTGAAGGGAATGATGTAACTCTGTGAGATGAATTCACAGAACACAGAGCAGTTTCTCAGAAAGCTTCTTTCCAGTTTTGAACGGAAGATATTTCCTTTTTCACCATAGCCCTCTATGGGCTTCCAAATATCCCTTTGCCAATTCCACAAGAACAGCCTTAGCGGAAGGTTTCTTGAAGGGAAACATGTAACTCTGTGAGATGAATTCACAGAACACAGAGCAGTTTCTCAGAAAGCTTCTTTCCAGTTTTGAACGGAAGATATTTCCTTTTTCACCATAGGCCTCTATGGGCTTCCAAATATCCCTTTGCCAATTCCACAAAAACAGCCTTAGCGAAAGGCTTCTTGAAGGGAAAGATGTAACTCTGTGAGATGAATTAACAGAACACAGAGCAGTTTCTCAGAAAGCTTCTTTCCAGTTTTGAACGGAAGATATTTCCTTTTTCACCATAGCCCTCTATGGGCTTCCAAATATACCTTTGCCAATTCCACAAGAACAGTCTTAGCGAAAGGCTTCTTGAAGGGAAAGATGTAACTCTGTGAGATGAATTAACAGAACACAGAGCAGTTTCTCAGAAAGCTTCTTTCCAGTTTTGAACGGAAGATATTTCCATTTTCACCATAGCCCTCTATGGGCTTCCAAATATCGCTTTGCCAATTCCACAAGAACAGCCATAGCGAAAGGCTTCTTGAAGGGAAAGATGTAACTCTGTGAGATGAATTAACAGAACACAGAGCAGTTTCTCAGAAAGCTTCTTTCCAGTTTTGAACGGAAGATATTTCCTTTTTCACCATAGCCGTCTATGGGCTTCCAAATATCCCTTTGCCAATTCCACAAGAACAGCCTTAGAGAAAGGCTTCTTGAAGGGAAAGATGTAACGCTGTGAGATGAATTCACAGAACACAGAGCAGTTTCTCAGAAAGCTTCTTTCCAGTTTTGAACGGAAGATATTTCCTTTTTTAACCATAGCCCTCTAAGGGCTTCCAAATATCCCTTTGCCAATTCCACAAGAACAGCCTTAGCGAAAGGCTTCTTGAAGGGAAAGATGTAACACTGTGAGGTGAATTCACAGAACACAGAGTAGTTTCTCAGAAAGCTTCTTTCCAGTTTTGAACGGAAGATATTTCCTTTTTCACCATAGGCCTCTATGGGCTTCCAAATATCCCTTTGCCAATTCCACAAGAACAGCCTTAGCGAAAGGCTTCTTGAAGGGAAAGATGTAACTCTGTGAGATGAATTAACAGAACACAGAGCAGTTTCTCAGAAAGCTTCTTTCCAGTTTTGAACGGAAGATATTTCCTTTTTCACCATAGCCCTCTATGGGCTTCCAAATATCCCTTTGCCAATTCCACAAGAACAGCCTTAGCGAAAGGCTTCTTGAAGGGAAAGATGTAACTCTGTGAGATGAATTAACAGAACACAGAGCAGTTTCTCAGAAAGCTTCTTTCCAGTTTTGAACGGAAGATATTTCCTTTTTCACCATAGCCCTCTATGGGCTTCCAAATATCCCGTTGCCAATTCCACAAGAACAGCCTTAGCGAAAGGCTTCTTGAAGGGAAAGATGTAACTCTGTGAGATGAACTCACAGAACACAGAGCAGTTTCTCAGAAAGCTTCTTTCCAGTTTTGAACGGAAGATATTTCCTTTTTCACCATAGCCGTCTACGGGCTTCCAAATATCCCTTTGACAATTCCACAAGAACAGCCTTAGCGAAAGGCTTCTTGAAGGGAAAGATGTAACTCTGTGAGATGAATTAACAGAACACAGAGCAGTTTCTCAGAAAGCTTCGTTCCAGTTTTGAACGGAAGATATTTCCTTTTTCACCATAGCCCTCTATGGGCTTCCAAATATCCCTTTGCCAATTCCACAAGAACAGCCTTAGCGAAAGGCTTCTTGAAGGAAAAGATGTAACTCTGTGAGATGAATTAACAGAACACAGAGCAGTTTCTCAGAAAGCTTCTTTCAAGTTTTGAACGGAAGATATTTCCTTTTTCACCATAGCCCTCTATGGGCTTCCAAATATCCCTTTGCCAATTCCACAAGAACAGCCTTAGCGAAAGGCTTCTTGAAGGGAAAGATGTAACTCTGTGAGATTAATTAACAGAACACAGACCAGTTTCTCAGAAAGCTTCTTTCCAGTTTTGAACGGAAGATATTTCCTTTTTCACCATAGCCCTATATGGGCTTCCAAATATCCCTTTGCCAATTCCACAAGAACAGCCTTAGCGAAAGGCTTCTTGAAGGGAAAGATGTAACTCTGTGAGATGAATTAACAAAACACAGAAGAGTTTCTCAGAAAGCTTCTTTCCAGTTTTGAAAGGAAGATATTTCCTTTTTCACCATAGCCCTCTATGGGCTTCCGAATATCCCTTTGCCAATTCCACAAGAACAGCCTTAGCGAAAGGCTTCTTGAAGGGAAAGATGTAACTCTGTGAGATGAATTCACAGAACACAGAGCAGTTTCTAAGAAAGCTTCTTTCCAGTTTTGAACGGAAGATATTTCCTTTTTCACCATAGCCCTCTATGGGCTTCCAAATATCCCTTTGCCAATTCCACAAGAACAGCCTTAGCGAAAGGCTTCTTGAAGGGAAAGATGTAACTCTGTGAGATGAATTGACAGAACACAGAGCAGTTTCTCAGAAAGCTTCTTTCCAGTTTTGAACGGAAGATATTTCCTTTTTCACCATAGGCCTCTATGGGCTTCCAAATATCCCTTTGCCAATTCCACAAGTACAGTCTTAGCGAAAGGCTTCTTGAAGGGAAAGATGTAACTCTGTGAGATGAATTCACAGAACACAGAGCAGTTTCTCAGAAAGCTTCTTTCCAGTTTTGAACGGAAGATATTTCCTTTTTCACCATAGCCCTCTATGGGCTTCGAAATATCCCTTTGCCAATTCCACAAGAACAGCCTTAGCGAAAGGCTTCTTGAAGGGAAAGATGTAACTCTGTGAGATGAATTCACAGAACACAGAGCAGTTTCTCAGAAAGCTTCTTTCCAGTTTTGAACGGAAGATATTTCCTTTTTCACCATAGCCCTCTATGGGCTTCCAAATATCCCTTTGCCAATTCCACAAGAACAGCCTTAGCGAAAGGCTTCTTGAAGGGAAAGATGTAACTCTGTGAGATGAATTCACAGAACACAGAGCAGTTTCTCAGAAAGCTTCTTTCCAGTTTTGAACGGAAGATATTTCCTTTTTCACCATAGGCCTCTATGGGCTTCCAAATATCCCTTTGCCAATTCCACAAGAACAACCTTAGCGAAAGGCTTCTTGAAGGGAAAGATGCAACTCTGTGAGATGAATTAACAGAACACAGAGCAGTTTCTCAGAAAGCTTCTTTCCAGTTTTGAACGGAAGATATTTCCTTTTTCACCATAGCCCTCTATGGGCTTCCAAATATCCCTTTGCCAATTCCACAAGAATAGCCTTAGCGAAAGGCTTCTTGAAGGGAAAGATGTAACTCTGTGAGATGAATTCACAGAACACAGAGCAGTTTCTCAGAAAGCTTCTTTCCAGTTTTGAACGGAAGATATTTCCTTTTTCACCATAGCCCTCTATGGGCTTCCAAATATCCCTTTGCCAATTCCACAAGAACAGCCTTAGCGAAAGGCTTCTTGAAGGGAAAGATGTAACTCTGTGAGATGAATTAACAAAACACAGAGCAGTTTCTCAGAAAGCTTCTTTCCAGTTTTGAACGGAAGATATTTCCTTTTTCACCATAGCCCTCTATGGGCTTCCAAATATCCCTTTGCCAATTCCACAAGAACAGCCTTAGCGAAAGGCTTCTTGAAGGGAAAGATGAAACTCTGTGAGATGAATTAACAGAACACAGAGCAGTTTCTCAGAAAACTTCTTTCCAGTTTTGAACGGCAGATATTTCCTTTTTCACCATAGCCCTCTATGGGCTTCCAAATATCCCTTTGCCAATTCCACAAGAACAGCCTTAGCGAAAGGCTTCTTGAAGGGAAAGATGAAACTCTGTGAGATGAATTCACAGAACACAGAGCAGTTTCTCAGAAAGCTTCTTTCCAGTTTTGAACGGAAGATATTTCCTTTTTCACCATAGCCCTCTATGGGCTTCCAAATATACCTTTGCCAATTCCACAAGAACAGCCTTAGCGAAACGCTTCTTGAAGGGAAAGATGTAACTCTGTGAGATGAATTCACAGAACACAGAGTAGTTTCTCAGAAAGCTTCTTTCTAGTTTTGAACGGAAGATATTTCCTTTTTCACCATAGGCCTCTATGGGCTTCCAAATATCCCTTTGCCAATTCCACAAGAACAGCCTTAGCGAAAGGCTTCTTGAAGGGAAAGATGTAACTCTGTGAGATGAATTAACAGAACACAGAGCAGTTTCTCAGAAAGCTTCTTTCCAGTTTTGAACGGAAGATATTTCCTTTTTCACCATAGCCCTCTATGGGCTTCCAAATATCCCTTTGCCAATTCCACAAGAACAGCCTTAGCGAAAGGCTTCTTGAAGGGAAAGATGTAACTCTGTGAGATGAATTCACAGAACACAGAGCAGTTTCTCAGAAAGCTTCTTTCCAGTTTTGAACGGAAGATATTTCCTTTTTCACCATAGCCCTCTATGGGCTTCCAAATATCGCTTTGCCAATTCCACAAAAACAACCTTAGCGAAAGGCTTCTTAAAGGGAAAGATGTAACTCTGTGAGATGAATTAACAGAACACAGAGCAGTTTCTCAGAAAGCTTCTTTCCAGTTTTGAACGGAAGATATTTCCTTTTTCACCGTAGCCCTCTATGGGCTTCCAAATATCCCTTTGCCAAATCCACAAGAACAGCCTTATCGAAAGGCTTCTTGAAGGGAAAGATGTAACTCTGTGAGATGAATTCACAGAACACAGAGCAGTTTCTCAGAAAGCTTCTTTCCAGTTTTGAACGGAAGATATTTGCTTTTTCACCATAGCCCTCTAAGGGCTTCCAAATATCCCTTTGCCAATTCCTCAAGAACAGCCTTAGCGAAAGGCTTCTTGAAGGGAAAGATGTAACTCTGTGAGATGAATTAACAGAACACAGAGCAGTTTCTCAGAAAGCTTCTTTCCAGTTTTGAACGGAAGATATTTCCTTTTTCACCATAGCCCTCTATGGGCTTCCAAATATACCTTTGCCAATTCCACAAGAACAGCCTTAGCGAAAGGCTTCTTGAAGGGAAAGATGTAACTCTGTGAGATGAATTCACAGAACACAGAGCAGTTTCTCAGAAAGCTTCTTTCCAGTTTTGAACGGAAGATATTTCCTTTTTCACCATAGCCCTCTATGGGCTTCCAAATATACCTTTGCCAATTTCACAAGAGCAGCCTTAGCGAAACGCTTCTTGAAGGGAAAGATGTAACTCTGTGAGATGAATTCACAGAACACAGAGCAGTTTCTCAGAAAGCTTCTTTCCAGTTTTGAACGGAAGATATTTCCTTTATCACCATAGGCCTCTATGGGCTTCCAAATATCCCTTTGCCAATTCCACAAGAACAGCCTTAGCGTAAGGCTTCTTGAAGAGAAAGATGTAACTCTGTGAGATGAATTCACAGAACACAGAGCACTTTCTCAGAAAGCTTCTTTCCAGTTTTGAACGGAAGATATTTCCTTTTTCACCATAGCCCGCTATGGGCTTCCAAATATTCCTTTGCCAATTCCACAAGAACAGCCTTAGCGAAAGGCTTCTTGAAGGGAAAGATGTAACTCTGTGAGATGAATTCACAGAACACAGAGCAGTTTCTCAGAAAGCTTCTTTCCAGTTTTGAACGGAAGATATTTCCTTTTTCACCATAGGCCTCTATGGGCTTCCAAATATCCCTTTGCCAATTCCACAAGAACAGCCTTAGCGAAAGGCTTCTTGAAGGGAAAGATGTAACTCTGTGAGATGAATTAACAGAACACAGAGCAGTTTCTCAGAAAGCTTCTTTCCAGTTTTGAACGGAAGATATTTCCTTTTTCACCATAGCCCTCTATGGGCTTCCAAATATCCCTTTGCCAATTCCACAAGAACAGCCTTAGCGAAAGGCTTCTTGAAGGGAAAGATGTAACTCTGTGAGATGAATTCACAGAACACAGAGCAGTTTCTAAGAAAGCTTCTTTCCAGTTTTGAACGGAAGATATTTCCTTTTTCACCATAGCCCTCTATGGGCTTCCAAATATCCCTTTGCCAATTCCACAAGAACAGCCTTAGCGAAAGGCTTCTTGAAGGGAAAGATGTAACTCTGTGAGATGAATTCACAGAACACAGAGCAGTTTCTCAGAAAGCTTCTTTCCAGTTTTGAACGGAAGATATTTCCTTTTTCACCATAGGCCTCTATGGGCTTCCAAATATCCCTTTGCCAATTCCACAAGAACAGTCTTAGCGAAAGGCTTCTTGAAGGGAAAGATGTAACTCTGTGAGATGAATTCACAGAACACAGAGCAGTTTCTCAGAAAGCTTCTTTCCAGTTTTGAACGGAAGATATTTCCTTTTTCACCATAGCCCTCTATGGGCTTCGAAATATCCCTTTGCCAATTCCACAAGAACAGCCTTAGCGAAAGGCTTCTTGAAGGGAAAGATGTAACTCTGTGAGATGAATTCACAGAACACAGAGCAGTTTCTCAGAAAGCTTCTTTCCAGTTTTGAACGGAAGATATTTCCTTTTTCACCATAGCCCTCTATGGGCTTCCAAATATCCCTTTGCCAATTCCACAAGAACAGCCTTAGCGAAAGGCTTCTTGAAGGGAAAGATGTAACTCTGTGAGATGAATTCACAGAACACAGAGCAGTTTCTCAGAAAGCTTCTTTCCAGTTTTGAACGGAAGATATTTCCTTTTTCACCATAGGCCTCTATGGGCTTCCAAATATCCCTTTGCCAATTCCACAAGAACAACCTTAGCGAAAGGCTTCTTGAAGGGAAAGATGCAACTCTGTGAGATGAATTAACAGAACCCCAGAGCAGTTTCTCAGAAAGCTTCTTTCCAGTTTTGAACGGAAGATATTTCCTTTTTCACCATAGCCCTCTATGGGCTTCCAAATATCCCTTTGCCAATTCCACAAGAATAGCCTTAGTGAAAGGCTTCTTGAAGGGAAAGATGTAACTCTGTGAGATGAATTCACAGAACACAGAGCAGTTTCTCAGAAAGCTTCTTTCCAGTTTTGAACGGAAGATATTTCCTTTTTCACCATAGCCCTCTATGGGCTTCCAAATATCCCTTTGCCAATTCCACAAGAACAGCCTTAGCGAAAGGCTTCTTGAAGGGAAAGATGTAACTCTGTGAGATGAATTAACAAAACACAGAGCAGTTTCTCAGAAAGCTTCTTTCCAGTTTTGAACGGAAGATATTTCCTTTTTCACCATAGCCCTCTATGGGCTTCCAAATATCCCTTTGCCAATTCCACAAGAACAGCCTTAGCGAAAGGCTTCTTAAAGGGAAAGATGTAACTCTGTGAGTTGAATTAACAGAACACAGAGCAGTTTCTCAGAAAGCTTCTTTCCAGTTTTGAACGGAAGATATTTCCTTTTTCACCATAGGCCTCTATGGGCTTCCAAATATCCCTTTGCCAATTCCACAAGAACAGCCTTAGCGAAAGGCTTCTTGAAGGGAAAGATGTAACTCTGTGAGATGAATTCACAGAACACAGAGCAGTTTCTCAGAAAGCTTCTTTCCAGTTTTGAACGGAAGATATTTCCTTTTTCACCATAGCCCTCTATGGGCTTCGAAATATCCCTTTGCCAATTCCACAAGAACAGCCTTAGCGAAAGGCTTCTGGAAGGGAAAGATGTAACTCTGTGAGATGAATTCACAGAACACAGAGCAGTTTCTCAGAAAGCTTCTTTCCAGTTTTGAACGGAAGATATTTCCTTTTTCACCATAGCCCTCTATGGGCTTCCAAATATACCTTTGCCAATTCCACAAGAACAGCCTTAGCGAAACGCTTCTTGAAGGGAACGATGTAACTCTGTGAGATGAATTCACAGAACACAGAGCAGTTTCTCAGAAAGCTTCTTTCCAGTTTTGAACGGAAGATATTTCCTTTTTCACCATAGCCCTCTATGGGCTTCCAAATATACCTTTGCCAATTTCACAAGAGCAGCCTTAGCGAAACGCTTCTTGAAGGGAAAGATGTAACTCTGTGAGATGAATTCACAGAACACAGAGCAGTTTCTCAGAAAGCTTCTTTCCAGTTTTGAACGGAAGTTATTTCCTTTATCACCATAGGCCTCTATGGGCTTCCAAATATCCCTTTGCCAATTCCACAAGAACAGCCTTAGCGTAAGGCTTCTTGAAGAGAAAGATGTAACTCTGTGAGATGAATTCACAGAACACAGAGCACTTTCTCAGAAAGCTTCTTTCCAGTTTTGAACGGAAGATATTTCCTTTTTCACCATAGCCCGCTATGGGCTTCCAAATATTCCTTTGCCAATTCCACAAGAACAGCCTTAGCGAAAGGCTTCTTGAAGGGAAAGATGTAACTCTGTGAGATGAATTCACAGAACACAGAGCAGTTTCTCAGAAAGCTTCTTTCCAGTTTTGAACGGAAGATATATCCTTTTTCACCATAGCCCTCTATGGGCTTCCAAATATCCCTTTGCCAATTCCACAAGAACAGCCTTAGCGAAAGGCTTCTTGAAGGGAAAGATGTAACTCTGTGAGATGAATTAACAGAACACAGAGCAGTTTCTCAGAAAGCTTCTTTCCAGTTTTGAACGGAAGATATTTCCTTTTTCACCATAGCCCTATATGGGCTTCCAAATATCGCTTTGCCAATTCCACAAGAACAGCGTTAGCGAAAGGCTTCTTGAAGGGAAAGATGTACCTCTGTGAGATGAATTAACAGAACACTGAGCAGTTTCTCAGAAAGCTTCTTTCCAGTTTTGAACGGAAGATATTTCCTTTTTCTCCATAGCCGTCTATGGGCTTCCAAGTATCGCTTTGCCAATTCCACAAGAACAGCCTTAGCGAAAGGCTTCTTAAAGGGAAAGATGTAACTCTGTGAGATGAATTAACAGAACACAGAGCAGTTTCTCAGAAAGCTTCTTTCCAGTTTTGAACGGAAGATATTTCCTTTTTCACCATAGCCCTCTATGGGCTTCCAAATATCCCTTTGCCAATTCCACAAGAACAGCCTTAGCGAAAGGCTTCTTGAAGGGAAAGATGTAACTCTGTAGATGAATTCACAGAACACAGAGCAGTTTCTCAGAAAGCTTCTTTCCAGTTTTGAACGGAAGATATTTCCTTTTTCACCATAGCCCGCTATGGGCTTCCAAATATCCCTTTGCCAATTCCACAAGAACAGCCTTAGCGAAAGGCTTCTTGAAGGGAAAGATGTACCTCTGTGAGATGTATTAACAAAACACAGAGCAGTTTCTCAGAAAGCTTCTTTCCAGTTTTGAACGGAAGATATTTCCTTTTTCACCATAGCCCTCTATGGGCTTCCAAATATCCCTTTGCCAATTCCACAAGAACAGCCTTAGCGAAAGGCTCCTTGAAGGGAAAGATGTAACTCTGTGAGATGAATTAACAGAACACAGAGCAGTTTCTCAGAAAGCTTCTTTCCAGTTTTGAACGGAAGATATTTCCTTTTCCACAGTAGCCCTCTATGGGATACCAAATATCCCTTTGCCAATTCCACAAGAACAGCCTTAGCGAAAGGCTTCTTGAAGGGAAAGATGTAACTATGTAGATGAATTCACAGAACACAGAGCAGTTTCTCAGAAAGCTTCTTTCCAGTTTTGAACGGAAGATATTTCCTTTTTCACCATAGCCCTCTATGGGCTTCCAAATATCGCTTTGCCAATTCCACAAGAACAGCCTTAGCGAAAGGCTTCTTGAAGCTAAAGATGTAACTCTGTGAGATGAATTCACAGAACCCAGAGCAGTTTCTCAGAAAGCTTCTTTCCAGTTTTCAACGGAAGATATTTCCTTTTTCACCATAGCCGTCTAGGGGCTTCGAAATATCCCTTTGCCAATTCCACAAGAACAGCCTTAGCGAAAGGCTTCTTGAAGGGAAAGATGTAACTCTGTGAGATGAATTCACAGAACACAGAGCAGTTTCTCAGAAAGCTTCTTTCCAGTTTTGAACGGAAGATATTTCCTTTTTCACCATAGCCGTCTATGGGCTTGCAAATATCCCTTTGCCAATTCCACAAGAACAGCCTTAGCGAAAGGCTTCTTGAAGGGAAAGATGTAACTCTGTGAGATGAATTCACAGAACACAGAGCAGTTTCTCAGAAAGCTTCTTTCCAGTTTTGAACGGAAGATATTTCCTTCTTCACCATAGCCGTCTATGGGCTTGCAAATATCCGTTTGCCAATTCCACAAGAACAGCCTTAGCGAAAGGCTTCTTGAAGGGAAAGATGTAACTCTGTGATATGAATTCACAGAACACAGAGCAGTTTCTCAGAAAGCTTCTTTCCAGTTTTGAACGGAAGATATTTCCTTTTTCACCATAGCCCTCTATGGGCTTAAAAATATCCCCTTGCCAATTCCACAAGAACAGCCTTAGCGAAAGGCTTCTTGAAGGGAAAGATGTAACTCTGTGAGATGAATTAACAGAACACAGAGCAGTTTCTCAGAAAGCTTCTTTCCAGTTTTGAACGGAAGATATTTCCTTTTTCACCATAGCCGTCTATGGGCTTCGAAATATCCCTTTGCCAATTCCACAAGAACAGCCTTAGCGAAAGGCTTCTTGAAGGGAAAGATGTAACTCTGTGAGATGAATTAACAGAACACAGAGCAGTTTCTCAGAAAGCTTCTTTCCAGTTTTGAACGGAAGATATTTCCTTTTTCAACATAGCCCTCTATGGGCTTCCAAATATCCCTTTGCCAATTCCACAAAAGCAGCCTTAGCGAAAGGCTTCTTGAAGGGAAAGATGTAACTCTGTGAGATGAATTAACAGAACACAGAGCAGTTTCTCGGAAAGCTTCTTTCCAGTTTTGAACGGAAGATATTTCCTTTTTCACCATAGCCCTCTATGGGCTTCCAAATATACCTTTGCCAATTCCACAAGAACAGCCTTAGCGAAAGGCTTCTTGAAGGGAAAGATGTAACTCTGTGAGATGAATTCACAGAACACAGAGCAGTTTCTCAGAAAGCTTCTTTCCAGTTTTGAACGGAAGATATTTCCTTTTTCACCATAGCCGTCTAAGGGCTTCCAAATATCCCTTTGCGAATTCCTCAAGAACAGCCTTAGCGAAAGGCTTCTTGAAGGGAAAGATGTAACTCTGTGAGATGAATTGACAGAAAACAGAGCAGTTTCTCAGAAAGCTTCTTTCCAGTTTTGAACGGAAGATATTTCCTTTTTCACCATAGCCGTCTATGGGCTTGCAAATATCCCTTAGCCAATTCCATAAGAACAGCGTTAGCGAAAGGCTTCTTGAAGGGAAAGATGTAACTCTGTGAGATGAATTCACAGAACACAGAGCAGTTTCTCAGAAAGCTTCTTTCCAGTTTTGAACGGAAGATATTTCCTTTTTCACCATAGCCCTCTATGTGCTTCCAAATATCCCTTTGCCAATTCCACAAGAACAGACTTAGCGAAAGGCTTCTTGAAGGGAAAGATGTAACTCTGTGAGATGAATTCACAGAACACAGAGCAGTTTCTCAGAAAGCTTCTTTCCACTTTTGAACGGAAGATATTTCCTTTTTCACCATAGCCCTCTATGGGCTTCCAAATATCCCTTTGCCAATTCCACAAGAACAGCCTTAGCGAAAGGCTCTTGAAGGGAAAGATGTAACTCTGTGAGATGAATTCACAGAACACAGAGCAGTTTCTCAGAAAGCTTCTTTCCAGTTTTGAACGGAAGGTGTCTCCTTTTTCACCATATCCCTCTATGGGCTTCCAAATATCCCTTTGCGAATTCCACGAAAACAGCCTTAGCGAAAGGCTTCTTGAAGGGAAAGATGTAACTCTGTGAGATGAATTGACAGAACACAGAGCAGTTTCTCAGAAAGCTTCTTTCCAGTTTTGAACGGAAGATATTTCCTTTTTCACCATAGCCCTCTATGGGCTTAAAAATATCCCTTTACCAATTCCACAAGAACAGCCTTAGCGAAAGGCTTCTTGAAGGGAAAGATGTAACTCTGTGAGATGAATTCACAGAACACAAAGCAGTTTCTCAGAAAGCTTCTTTCCAGTTTTGAACGGAAGATATTTCCTTTTTCACCATAGCCCTCTATGGGCTTCGAAATATCCCTTTGCCAATTCCTCAAGAACAGCCTTAGCGAAAGGCTTCTTGAAGGGAAAGATGTAACTCTGTGAGATGAATTCACAGAACACAGAGCAGTTTCTCAGAAAGCTTCTTTCCAGTTTTGAACGGAAGATATTTCCTTTTTCACCATAACCCTCTATTGGCTTCCAAATATCCCTTTGCCAATTCCACAAGAACAACCTTAGCGAAAGGCTTCTTGAAGGGAAAGATGTAACTCGGTGAGATGAATTCACAGAACACAGAGCAGTTTCTCAGAAAGCTTCTTTCCAGTTTTGAACGGAAGATATTTCCTTTTTCACCATAGCCCTCTATGGGCTTCCAAATATCCCTTTGCCAATTCCACAAGAACAGCCTTAGCGAAAGGCTTCTTGAAGGGAAAGATGTAACTCTGTGAGATGAATTCACAGAACACAGAGCAGTTTCTCAGAAAGCTTCTTTCCAGTTTTGAACGGAAGATATTTCCTTTTTCACAATAGCCGTCTATGGGCTTCCAAATATCCCTTTGCCAATTCCACAAGAACAGCCTTAGCGAAAGGCTTCTTGAAGGGAAAGATGTAACTCGGTGAGATGAATTCACAGAACACAGAGCAGTTTCTCAGAAAGCTTCTTTCCAGTTTTGAACGGAAGATATTTCCTTTCTCACCATAGCCCTCTATGGGCTTCCAAATATCCCTTTGCCAATTCCACAAGAACAACCTTAGCGAAAGGCTTCTTGAAGGGAAAGATGTAACTCGGTGAGATGAATTCACAGAACACAGAGCAGTTTCTCAGAAAGCTTCTTTCCAATTTTCAACGGAAGATATTTCCTTTTTCACCATAGCCCTCTATGGGCTTCCAAATATCCCTTTGCCAATTCCACAAGAACAGCCTTAGCGAAAGGCTTCTTGAAGGGAAAGATGTAACTCTGTGAGATGAATTAACAGAAAACAGAGCAGTTTCTCAGAAAGCTTCTCTCCAGTTTTGAACGGAAGGTATTTCCTTTTTTACCATAGCCGTCTACGGGCTTCCAAATATCGCTTTGCCAATTCCACAAGAACAGCCTTAGCGAAAGGCTTCTTGAAGGGAAAGATGTAACTCTGTGAGATGAATTAACAGAAGACAGAGCAGTTTCTCAGAAAGCTTCTTTCCAGTTTTGAACGGAAGATATTTCCTTTTTCAGCATAGCCGTCTATGGGCTTCCAAATATCCCTTTTCCAATTCCACAAGAACAGCCTTAGCGAAAGGCTTCTTGAAGGGAAAGATGTAACTCTGTGAGATGAATTCACAGAACACAGAGCAGTTTCTCAGAAAGCTTCTTTCCAGTTTTGAACGGAAGATATTTCCTTTTTCACCATAGCCGTCTATGGGCTTCCAAATATCCCTTTGCCAATTAAACAAGAACAGCCTTAGCCAAAGGCTTCTTGAAGGGAAAGATGTAACTCTGTCAGATGATTTAACAGAACACAGAGCAGTTTCTCAGAAAGCTTCTTTCCAGTTTTGAACGAAACATATTTCCTTTTTCACCATAGCACTCTATGGGCTTCCAAATATCCCTTTGCCAATTCCACAAGAACAGCCTTAGCGAAAGGCTTCTTGAAGGGAAAGATGTAACTCTGTGAGATGAATTCACAGAACACAGAGCAGTTTCTCAGAAAGCTTCTTTCCAGTTTTGAACGGAAGATATTTCCTTTTTCACCATAGCCCTCTAAGGGCTTCCAAATATCCCTTTGCCAATTCCACAAGAACAGACTTAGCGAAAGGCTTCTTGAAGGGAAGGATGTAACTCTGTGAGATGAATTAACAGAACACAGAGCAGTTTCTCAGAAAGCTTCTTTCCAGTTTTGAATGGAAGATATTTCCCTTTTCACCATAGCCCTCTATGGGCTTCCAAATATCCCTTTGCCAATTCCACAAGAACAGCCTTAGCGAAAGGCTTCTTGAAGGGAAAGATGTAACTCTGTGAGATGAATTCACAGAACACAGAGCAGTTTCTCAGAAAGCTTCTTTCCAGTTTTGAAAGGAAGATATTTCCTTTTTCACCATAGCCATCTATGGGCTTCCAAATATCCCTTTGCCAATTCCAGAAGAACAGCCTTAGCGAAAGACTTCTTGAAGGGAAAGATGTAACTCTGTGAGATGAATTAACAGAACACAGAGCAGTTTCTCAGAAAGCTTCTTTCCAGTTTTGAACGGAAGATATTTCCTTTTTCACCATAGCCCTCTAATGGCTTCCAAATATCCCCTTGCCAATTCCACAAGAACAGCCTTAGCGAAAGGCTTCTTGAAGGGAAAGATGTAACTCTGTGAGATGAATTCACAGAACACAGAGCAGTTTCTCAGAAAGCTTCTTTCCAGTTTTGAACGGAAGATATTTCCTTTTTCACCATAGCCCTCTATGGGCTTCCAAATATCCCTTTGCCAATTCCACAAGAACAGCCTTAGCGAAAGGCTTCTTGAAGGGAAAGATGTAACTCTGTGAGATGAATTAACAGAACACAGAGCAGTTTCTCAGAAAGCTTCTCTCCAGTTTTGAACAGAAGATATTTCCTTTTTTACCATAGCCCTCTATGGGCTTCCAAATATCGCTTTGCCAATTCCACAAGAACAGCCTTAGCGAAAGGCTTTTTGAAGGGAAAGATGTAACTCTGTGAGATGAATTCACAGAACACAGAGCAGTTTCTCAGAAAGCTTCTTTCCAGTTTTGAACGGAAGATATTTCCTTTTTCACCATAGCCGTCTATGGGCTTCCAAATATCCCTTTGCCAATTCCACAAGAACAGCCTTAGCGAAAGGCTTCTTGAAGGGAAAGATGTAACTCTGTGAGATGAATTCACAGAACACAGAGCAGTTTCTCAGAAAGCTTCTTTCCAATTTTGAACGAAAGATATTTCCTTTTTCACCATAGGCCTCTATGGGATTCCAAATATCCCTTTGCCAATTCCACAAGAACAGCCTTAGCGAAAGGCTTCTTGAAGGGAAAGATGTAACTCTGTGAGATGAATTAACAGAACACAGAGCAGTTTCTCAGAAAGCTTCTTTCCAGTTTTGAACGGAAGATATTTACTTTTCCACCATAGCCCTCTATGGGCTTCCAAATATCCCTTTTCCAATTCCACAAGAACAGCCTTAGCGAAAGGCTTCTTGAAGGGAAAGATGTAACTCTGTGAGATGAATTCACAGAACACAGAGCAGTTTCTCAGAAAGCTTCTTTCCAGTTTTGAACGGAAGATATTTCCTTTTTCACCATAGCCCTCTATGGGCTTCCAAATATCCCTTTGCCAATTCCACAAGAACAGCCTTAGCGAAAGGCTTCTTGAAGGGAAAGATGTAACTCTGTGAGATGAATTAACAGAACACAGAGCAGTTTCTCAGAAAGCTTCTTTCCAGTTTTGAACGGAAGATATTTACTTTTCCACCATAGCCCTCTAATGGCTTCCAAATATCCCCTTACCAATTCCACAAGAACAGCCTTAGCGAAAGGCTTCTTGAAGGGAAAGATGTAACTATGTGAGATGAATTCACAGAACACAGAGCAGTTTCTCAGAAAGCTTCTTTCCAGTTTTGAACGGAAGATATTTCCTTTTTCACCATAGCCCTCTATGGGCTTCCAAATATCCCTTTGCCAATTCCACAAGAACAGCCTTAGCGAAAGGCTTCTTGAAGGGAAAGATGTAACTCTGTGAGATGAATTAACAGAACACAGAGCAGTTTCTCAGAAAGCTTCTCTCCAGTTTTGAACGGAAGATATTTCCTTTTTTACCATAGCCGTCTATGGGCTTCCAAATATCGCTTTGCCAATTCCAAAAGAACAGCCTTAGCGAAAGGCTTTTTGAAGGGAAAGATGTAACTCTGTGAGATGAATTCACAGAACACAGAGCAGTTTCTCAGAAAGCTTCTTTCCAGTTTTGAACGGAAGATATTTCCTTTTTCACCATAGCCGTCTATGGGCTTCCAAATATCCCTTTGCCAATTCCACAAGAACAGCCTTAGCGAAAGGCTTCTTGAAGGGAAAGATGTAACTCTGTGAGATGAATTCACAGAACACAGAGCAGTTTCTCAGAAAGCTTCTTTCCAGTTTTGAACGGAAGATATTTCCTTTTTCACCATAGCCCTCTATGGGCTTCCAAATATCCGTTTGCCAATTCCACAAGAACAGCCTTAGCGAAAGGCTTCTTGAAGGGAAAGATGTAACTCTGTGAGATGAATTCACAGAACACAGAGCAGTTTCTCAGAAAGCTTCTTTCCAGTTTTGAACGGAAGATATTTCCTTTTTCACCATAGCCGTCTAAGGGCTTCCAAATATCCCTTTGCCAATTCCACAAGAACAGCCTTAGCGAAAGGCTTCTTGAAAGGAAAGATGTAACACTGTGAGATGAATTGACAGAAAACAGAGCAGTTTCTCAGAAAGCTTCTTTCCAATTTTGAACGGAAGATATTTCCTTTTTCACCATATCCCTCTATGGGCTTCCCAATATCCCTTTGCCAATTCCACAAGAAAAGCCTTAGCGAAAGGCTTCTTGAAGGGAAAGATGTAACTCTGTGAGATGAATTCACAGAACACAGAGCAGTTTCTCAGAAAGCTTCTTTCCAGTTTTGAACGGAAGATATTTCCTTTTTCACCGTAGCCCTCTATGGGCTTCCAAATATCCCTTTGCCAATTCCACAAGAACAGCCTTAGCGAAAGGCTTCTTGAAGGGAAAGATGTAACTCTGTGAGATGAATTCACAGAACACAGAGCAGTTTCTCAGAAAGCTTCTTTCCAGTTTTGAACGGAAGATATTTCCTTTTTCACCCTAGCCCTCTATGGGCTTCCAAATATCCCTTTGCCAATTCCACAAGAACAGCCTTAGCGAAAGGCTTCCTGAAGGGAAAGATGTAACTCGGTGAGATGAATTCACAGAACACAGAGCAGTTTCTCAGAAAGCTTCTTTCCAGTTTTCAACGGAAGATATTTCCTTTTTCACCATAGCCCTCTATGGGCTTCCAAATATCGCTTTGCCAATTCCACAAGAACAGCCTTAGCGAAAGGCTTCTTGAAGGGAAAGATGTAACTCTGTGAGATGAATTAACAGAACACAGAGCAGTTTCTCAGAAAGCTTCTCTCCAGTTTTGAACGGAAGGTATTTCCTTTTTTACCATAGCCGTCTACGGGCTTCCAAATATCGCTTTGCCAATTCTACAAGAACAGCCTTAGCGAAAGGCTTCTTGAAAGGAAAGATGTAACTCTGTGAGATGAATTAACAGAAGACAGAGCAGTTTCTCAGAAAGCTTCTTTCCAGTTTTGAACGGAAGAT